>NC_139963.1:42019252-42619252 GCF_963993115.1 Abramis brama | reverse complement strand
TTTTTGTTTTTGTTTTTGCTGTTTTTTTATTCAGGATACTCTGTCTGGCGCGTGCAATGATGACGCAGTGAATAGTGACGATTCTCTCTGACCAATCAGCAATCTGTCGTGTTTTCACGTCACATTTTAGTATCGCCTCAGCTCGCCTCAGCCCGCTTATGGCGCTTTTCCACTACACAGTACCAGCTCGCCTCGGCTCGACTCGACTCGGCTCTGTTTGGTTTTCCACTGTGTAAAAGTTGTACCTGTACCTGCTTCCAGGTACTTTTTTTCGTACCACCTCCGGCGAGGTTCTAAGCGGGCTGAGGCGATACTAAAATGTGACGTGAAAACACGACAGATTGCTGATTGGTCAGAGAGAATCGTCACTATTCACTGCGTCATCATTGCACGCGCCAGACGGAGTATCCTCCTAAGCCATCAATCATTTTGACACATGGTATATCATATTAACATAAGCCATCAATCATTTTGACACATGGTATATCATATTAACTACTAGTAAGCAAATCAAAATAACTGATGCTGCTGAAGATGAAGTCATAGCTTCTGACAATGATGATTCTGATTCTTGCGTTTCTGTTTGTTCAGAGTTTTCTGCTTGTTCTCAAAATGAAGCAGTAAATGTTTTGTACAAAGCTGAAGACATTCGTGTTTTTCTTCAGGAAACGAAAGGGTTAAAAGGCGTGCAAATTGAGGATTATTTTCCTAATAGTGCACAATTTGTGAAGGACACCAGATATTTGATAAAAGAAGGGGCTTTCGTAGATCTTGAAGTGTATCGTTTACGGAAATTTGTAAACAAGTTAAAAAAACAAAATCCTAGAGATGATAAGAATGCCATGGTTTAAATCCCTAAGCTTGTTTTTTTTTACCATAATCTCTGTCTTTTCCCATCTGAGTTTCTTGTTGAACTTAAATAAAACTATGAGTCAGCTAAAAATTGGAACTCTCAATTTAAATGGAGCTAGAGATGTTCGTAAAAGGATGATGTTATATGAATATATTAATCAGAAGTCTGTTGATGTCATGTTTATTCAAGAAACGCATAGTGATCAAAGAAATGAGGTGGACTGGAAAAGAGAGTGGGGAGGTCAACTTTTTCTTAGTCACAAATCCTCTGTAAGTGGAGGTGTTGCAGTTTTATTTTCTAAAAATATGACTCCAGTATCTTTTGAATCTGTTGAAATTGAAAAAGGTCGCTTTTTAAAAGTTATTGTTAAATTTGAAAAAATTATGTTTTTTTTAAATATCTATGCTCCTAATAGTGGAGTGGAAAGAGTTTTGTTCTTAAATTTAGTCAACACTACTTTGAAAAACCTAAATACAGATGATTTCTTAGTTTTAGGGGGAGATTTTAATTGTACCGAGAATGATAAAGTAGACCGAAATCATTTAGAACCGCATGTTGCATCTCAAAGAGTTATTAAACAACTCGTTCAAACTTTTGATCTCTGTGATATTTGGAGAAAAATGCATAAAAAATTAAGGCAATGTACATGGGTTCATTGTAAAGATAATTCATTGTCTTTGGCACGTCTTGATCGGTTTTACAGCTTTAAGCACCAGTTCAATATTTTCAAATCTTGTCAAATTAATCCTGTAGGATTTTCAGATCACAGTGCAGTTCTTTGTTCTGTATTAGTAAGTTGTGTGAAGTCAAGCAGTGCCTATTGGCATTTTAATACATCTTTACTTGATGACAACCACTTTAAAGATTCTTTTACTTTTTTTGGGGATGTTTTTAAACAACAAAAGTATTTATATAGCTCTCTACAACAGTGGTGGGATTGCGGGAAAATACAAATCAAAAACTTTTGCCAGCAATAACACTCTTAATGTTACAAAAGAAATAACTCGATCATTGAAGACTCTAGAGACTGAGATAGTTGATTTGTACAGTTTGTCTGCATCTACAGGCATAAAAGAACACATTGAAGCTCTGACATCAAAGAAAACTTTATTGGCAAACCTGTTGGACATTAAGGCACAAGGAGCGCTGGTTCGCTCACGTTTCCAGAATATCACACAAATGGATGCACCTTCTAAATTTTTCTTCAGTATGGAGAAAAAAAATAGTCAAAGCAGAATAATTCATTCCTTGGTCTCTGATACAGGACAGGAATTAACTAAAACTTCTGAGATAAGAGAAGTTGCTGTACAGTTTTATAAAAAATTATATACAGCTGATCTGATAAATGAAAAGATGACTATTAGTAGTTTTTTTGAAGGTCTGCCAAAACTTGATGAAGAGAGTAATGAAAGTTTGCAACTACCTCTGACAGAACAAGAACTGTATACAGCAATGATGGGCATGGAGAATGGGAAATCTCCCGGGATTGATGGGTTACCCATTGAATTTTATAAAACTTTCTGGCCCGTTTTAAGAGAAGATCTCTTAGTGGTGTTTGATGAAAGCCTTACTAATGGGTTTCTTCCCCTTAGTTGCAGAAGGGCAGTTATCACTTTATTGCCCAAAAAAGGTGATCTTCAGAATATAAAAAATTGGAGGCCTGTTTCTCTCCTGTGTTCAGAGTATAAAATCCTGTCTAAGACATTAGCTACAAGATTGAGTAAAATAATAGGGAAGGTGATACACTACGATCAAACATATTGTATACCAAATAGATCGATTTTTGATAATATAACTTTAATCAGAGATGTTTTAGAAGTTTCAAAGTTGTTTGGTGTAAACATTGGCCTTATTTCTCTAGACCAAGAGAAGGCATTTGATCGGGTTGAACACCTTTATTTGTGGCATACTTTACAAGCTTTTGGTTTTAATTCACGTTTTATTGATATGATTAAAACAATGTATTGTGACATTGAGAGTGTGATTAAAATTAATGGTAGTTTGTGTGCTCCTTTTAATGTACAGAGAGGGGTTCGACAAGGTTGTGCCATGTCTGGGCTATTATATGTGCTGGCTATAGAACCACTGTTGTCCATGTTACGAAATAAGTTAAAGGGTTTAACATTGCCACAGTGTAATAATGCTTTCCATTTATCTGCATATGCTGATGATGTAATTGCTTTTATAAATGATGATGATGATGTTGAAATGTTACGACAGATTGTTAATGATTTTAAGGATATTTCATCAGCAATTGTTAATTGGGGGAAAAGTGATGCTTTATTGATTGGAAAATGGGAAGGAGGAAATCCCATTCTACCAGGAGGCTTATTATGGAAAAAAGATGGGCTAAAGTATCTTGGTGTTTTCTTAGGCAATGAAGCCTTCATGCAGAAGAACTGGGAAGGAATGGCAGATAAAGTAACTGGACGTTTGAAAAAATGGAAATGGCTGCTTCCTCAGTTGTCTTTTAAAGGACGGACACTTATTATCAACAATCTTGCGGCTTCTTCCCTGTGGCATAGACTTGCATGCGTCGACCCTCCGGTTGGTCTCTTAGCAAACATTCAAACAGAAACAGTGAACTTTTTTTTGGGACAATTTGCATTGGATCCCTCGAAGCGCTTTGTTTCTGGCTAAAGAAGATGGAGGCCAAGGTCTAGTGCATTTGTCAAGTAGATGTGCTGCTTATCGTCTTCAGTTCTTGCAGAAGTTAATTCTAGGATCTGAAAGACTGGTATGGAGACCAGTGGCTCAATGCATTCTACGCAGAATAAGTGGACTTGGCCTGGACAATGTGTTGTTTTTAATGGACTCTAAAAGTCCTGCTTTTTATCGAAGCCTCTTTAAAATATGGAGTCTGTTTAAGCCTCAATGGATGGAACCATTAATGTCCCTGTACTGGTTACTCGAAGAGCCCATTGTGTGTGGAGCACGTCTTGATGTATCTGGTGACGAAATACCAGGTCTTAAAGATTTGCTGTATAGAAGTGGATCTCTACAGTTGAAACACATTATAAATAATGCAGGTCCTGATCTTAATGATGTAGAAGCAGTTTCAGCCTTTTTAAAGGTAAAATCTGCACGATACATTAAACGGTTTTTAGATAAACTTTGAATGTACAAGAAAGAATTTTACTTGATGAGTACAATAAGAAATGTATATTTCCAGATTGTGAAGATTTCTTCCCAGATATAAGTATTGTACCTGATCTTTCTTCATTTAATGATATTAATCCCTTGTTGAAGAAGGAAATTGATGTGCAAATTGATTTCTTTGAAGTTAAAGGGAAAGCATTGTACAGAAGTATTGTGAAAGTGACGAATATTAAATGGTTAAATAGAAGTGATACTGTTTGGAGAGACATTTTAGAGATCACTGAAAAAACAAAACCAGTGTGGAGGATTTTGTACAAACCTCCGTTACCTAAAAGAGTTGGTGATCTTCAATGGAGGATACTCCATGGGGCTATAGCAGTTAACTCTTTTGTGGCAATGTTGAACCCAAATGTAAGTGAGGATTGTCCTTTTTGCAGTGAAAGGGAGACTGTGTTTCATTGTTTTATGTTTTGTAACAGACTTTTGTTTTTGTTTAGTCTTCTAGAGCTTCTTTTTGAATCTTTTGAGGTATGTTTTACGAAGCAGGATTTTATTCTTGGTTGTATGTATACCATTAAGAAAAAATACAAATGTCAATTGCTTAATTTTATTGTTGGTATTGCAAAATTATCCATTTATATAACTAGGAGAAACAAAATTGAACAGAAAGGAGAACAAGAACTTGTAACAGCTTTTAAAAAAATGGTAAAATCACGACTTGTAATTGAGTTTAATTTTTATAAACTAATGAGTACATTGAATATTTTTGAAATTGAGTGGTGCTGTGATAATGTGCTGTGTCCTTAGTTGATAATGAACTGGTCATCTCAGAAGTGTTGATGTAAGATTTTTTTTAATTAGATTGAAAAAGATGTGATTTGTTTTTGTGAATGTTTTTTATTGTTATGATTTTTTGTAATAAAAGGATTGTCAAAATTCAAAAAAAATTCTCTCTCTCTCTCTCTCTTTCTCTCTCTCTCTCTCTCTCTCTTTCTCTCTCTCTCTCTCTCTCTCTCTATCTCTCTCTCTCTCTCTCTCTCGTTTCCGGTGTGAGCGTTTGGAGCGTCGTGAGTGTGGAGCGTGTTTTTCTGAGTGAGTTTTCTTTTTTTTCTCTCTCTCTTTTTTTTCGTTTTTTCACCCTTTATTGCTTTTTTTTATTGTTTAGTTAGTTGTTGTTTGGGTTTTTTTTGGGTCGCGTGGGGGTTTCCCCTTGCGTGGACATGGCGGACTCACGAGTTGGTGTTCTAAAGAATCTCACGCGTCGTCACGGTGTTAAAGTGGCGGCCGCGGTGAGTGTTGAAGATAGTTGTTTGGCAATGGGGGAAGTTGTTGGCCACGACAGTATTTTGTCGGCGTCTAAAATGAATAGTGCTGTTGTGGTTTTTTTGAAGTCAGTCGAAAAAGCAAACGAACTAGTGGAAAAGGGAATAGTTGTAAATAATCTCTTCACACCTGTTCTTCCGCTTTCAACACCCTCAAAAAAAGTAACTTTGTCTAATATTCCACCTTTTGTTTCTGATGACACTGGTTAAGATCCTTTCCCGCTATGGAAAGCTGGTTTCACCGATCAAGAAAATTCTTATTGGTACTGCTTCACCACTGTTAAAACATGTAGTTTCTTTTAGAAGATTTGCCTACATGATTTTGAAAGATAGCGAAGAACTCGACTTGACTTTTAACATTAAGGTTGACAATTTTGATTATGTTTTCTATGCCACAACGGACAAGATGAAGTGCTTTAACTGTGGTGGGGTAGGCCATCTGATTTGGACTTGCCCTAAAAGGAGTAAAGAGGATAATACATCGACTGATGGGCAAGACATGGAGGTTAGTCTAAACAGTGATGATGAGGACAGGGTTGTAGCAGGGACTTCTAATGCTCCCATTCTGAATGTGAAAAAGGTGACTGTTGTTGAGAATAATGGTGGTGTTTCTGAAGCTCAGGATGTAGTTTCTGATATCACTGAACCAGTAGTGTCTTTGCAGGAAGATACTGCTGTAGTGAGTGAAGGAGTCAGTGATACCATTACTGAGTCAGTTTTAACAAAGGATAAAAGTGATAATGTGAAGGGTCAATTGTTCGAACTGTGTGATGATGTTGATCTAGAATCAGATACAACTGAGTTTAAGATTCCAGGTAAAAGGAAAAGTTCAAGTGAAGTTCAGAGTATTAAACAGAAAAAAACAAATTTTGTTGATGATGATGATAAGGAAGGGATGGAAAGTGGCAACGAATCTTCGGATTCAAATTTCAGTTTTTCTCAAAGAGCTTCATCCAGTCGTGATTATGAGGTAGAAGACATTAAAATATTCCTCAAAGCAACGAAAAATAAAAGAGGAGTACGTGTCTGTGAATATTTTCCAGACATCAAACAATTTGTTGACAAAACCAAGATGTTCATGGCGGAAAGCTTATTCACAAACAAAGAAATTTATCGGTTAAAGAAAATTGTGAGAATTTTAAACCCTGATCTTGTAAATGATAATAGCTAAAAAGCCAAACATGACACATGGGTTTCTAGTTTTGTTTTTATCAGCTTTTGTTTGTTTTTTATTTTCTTCTTTTCTTTTAAAAATGAATGAAATTAATATTGCTTCCTTGAATATTAATGGAGCAAGAGATTTTAAGAAAAGAATGGAAATTTATGAATTTGTGAAACAAAGTTAGATGTGGTGATGCTGCAGGAAACTCATAGTGATCTAAAAAATGCTTCTGATTGGGCTAGAGAGTGGGGTGGTCTTTCGTTTGTAAGTCATAATACTTCACTTAGTGGTGGAGTAGCCATTCTTTTTGCGAAATTTTTTAACCCTCACTCTTTTCAAGTAGAAGAAATAGTGAAAGGTAGACTTTTAAAAATAAGAGCAAACTATGACAAGATTGTTATTGTTTTTATTTGTGTGTACTGTCCGGTCTCCGCAATAGAGAGAATGGTGTTTTTAAATATTTTGTCTTCTGTGTTATAAAAATGTGATCAAGAAGAGTTTTTGTTTTTGGGAGGTGATTTTAACTGCACTGAATCTAATCTAGATAGGAATCATTTAGAACCTCATATGCCTTCTAGAAATCGATTGATTCAATTTGTTAAGATGCATGAATTGTGTGATGTTTGGAGACGACAAAAGGGCATGCAAAAAACAGTATACTTGGACTCACGTGCGTGATAGAATCATTTCTATGGCAAGATTAGACAGATTTTACATTTTCAAACACCATTATAATGTTATAAGGAATTGTCACATTGTACCTGTTAGTTTTTCTGACCATTGTATGGTCAAATGTTCAGTTTTTATAAATCTTTTAAAACCCCAAAGTGCTTATTGGCAATTCAACACTTCATTATTAAGTGACAAACATTTTAAAGAATGTTTTAACTTTTTTTGGGAGGATTTTAAAACTAAGAAAGGTTTTTATAACTCTGTACAACAATGGTGGGATGTAGGAAAAGCCCAAATTAAACTGCTTTGTTTACAGTTTACTCGAAACATCACTACAGAGACGACTTTTAGAATGAGTATCTTGGAGGCTGATATTTTGCTGATGAGTCTACTCGTACAAGAGGTTTCTTAGACTTACTTTTAGATAAAAGAACAAAATTGGCTGATCTACTTGGTTCTAGGACACAGGGGGCCTTGGTCAGGTCGAGATTTCAAAACGTAAATCAAATGGATGCTTCAACTAAATTCTTTTTTAATTTAGAAAAGAAGAATGGTCAAAGTAGAACCATTCATGCTTTAAGATCTGAATCTGGAATTCTTTTGACAGATCCTTCGGATATTCGCCAGAGGGCAGTTGGTTTTTATGAGAATTTATATAAAAGTGAAGTTGCTGTAGAGCTAGAAAATGAGGGTGAGTTCTTCTTTGAAAACTTACCTCAGGTGCCTGAAAGCATCAACACTGGAATGTCTGGCCCTCTGAGTATGAGTGAGCTACAGAAGGCAGTTCAGGGAATGGTGTCTGGAAAAACACCAGGCAGTGATGGTATACCAGTGGACTTTTACAAGTCTTTTTGGTCAACAGTAGGAGAAGATCTCCTAGAAGTGTTGAATACCAGCAAGGGGTAAACTGCCTCAAAGTTGCCGGAGAGCTGTGTTGACCCTCCTACCGAAAAAAGGAGATCTTGGAGATATAAAGTGTTGGCGTCCAGTTTCTTTGCTCTGCAGCGACTATAAGCTTTTATCGAAGGTCTTAGCTAACAGACTGGCTAATGTAATGGATAGTGTTATTCATCCTGATCAAACCTACTGTGTCCCAGGTAGATCGATATTTGACAACATTTCTTTTATTCGTGATCTTATCGAAGTCTCCAAGATGCTAAAACTAAATTGTGGTTTTATTTCGTTAGATCAAGAGAAAGCTTTTGATCGGGTAGAACATTGTTTTTTATGGAAGGTTTTAAACGCATTTGGCTTTAGTGATAGTTTCATTAACTACATCAAAGTTCTTTATAATGATGTTGAGAGTATTTTAAAGGTCAATGGTGGTTTATGTACTCCTTTTACAGTTTTTAGAGGCATAAGACAGGGTTGTGCATTATCTGGTATATGTTATATTCTTTAGCGATTGAGCCTTTGTTAAATCAGATAAGGTGTAAGCTTCAAGGTATAATTTTACCAGAATGTAGGAATAAATTCACACTGTCGGCCTATGCAGATGACGTGACTGTGTGTATCAATGGACAAAGTGATATTCAGGCTTTGTTAAATTTGTTGAAAACTTTTAAAAAAATATCTTCTGCCAATATAAATTGGAAAAAAAGTGAAGCTTTTTTAATAGGGGATTGGAAAAATGATAAACCAAAACTTCCTATGGGCCTGGAGTGGGGAAAAGTTGGTTTTAAATATTTAGGAGTTTTTATTGGAGACGAAGTAGTTACACAGAAAAACTGGGAGGGTATAATTGAGAAAGTTAAAGGTCGACTTGAGAAATGGAAATGGTTGCTTCCAAAAATGTCATTTAGAGGGCGAGTTTTAATTGCAAATAATTTAGTGGCTTCTTCGCTGTGGCACAAGTTTGCTTGTTTAGATCCCCCGTTAACTTTGTTAATAAAACTACAAGCACTGCTTGTGGATTTTTTTTGGGATAAGCTGCATTGGATCCCGCAAAGTGTTTTATTTCTGTCCAAAGAAGAAGGTGGTCAGGGACTGATACATTTACAAAGTAGAATAGCTGCTTTTAGATTACAATTTGTGCAAAGACTTTTAACTGTTTCAGATGTTTTTAACTGGAATGCTGTAGCAAGGTTGATTTTGAACAGGTTGGGTAATTTTAACTTGGGAAGGACAATTTTTTTGATGGATCCACTGAAATTAAGTTTTCCTATGTTACCTGTATTTTATAATAATGTCTTTAAAGTGTGGAATCTTTTTACTTTTCAAAAAGTGGAAGACTCAAAATCTCTTTACTGGCTATTAGAAGAGCCTTTAATCCATGGGAAGCGTTTGGACTTAACAAACAATTTTTTCCTTCCTGGAATAAGCAAAGCACTTATTGACAACAAAATAGTGACTCTTGGCCGTTTGCTGGAAGTAGCTGTACTTGATTTTAAAAACAAGGAAGCAACATCTCGATGTCTTGGAATCAATTCTACTCGCGTTATAGCACAACTTCTTCAGAGATGGGAATCTGCAATAAGTGATCAAGAGAGACTTTTGCTATTGGACTATAAAAACAAACGGTGTAATCCAGACTCGGAAGAGTGTTTTCCGGGTTTGTTTTTTTCTCTTAAGTTGGATGGGTGTGCTGGTTTTTATCTTGAACAAGTTGATTCTTTAAGTGTTGATTTTTTTTCCTGTGATAGAAAGCTTTTGTATAAATATTGTGTAATTGTTTTTAATAAGAACAAGTTGAATAATAGAATAGATACACCTTGGCGTGGTTTTTTTAAGTTAAATGAAGACAAAAAACCTGAATGGAGAGTTTTTTATAAACCACCATTGACCAAAAAAACAGGAGACTTGCAATGGAGAATTGTTCATGGTGTTATTGCAGTCAATGCTTTTACTTCTGTTTTAAATCCTGAAAGCACTGATAAGTGTCCTTTTTGTGATGACAGAGAAACTATTTTTCATGCTTTTTTAAATTGTTATAGACTTGAACCACTGTTTTCTGTTTTAAAAGATGTTTTTAAAAAATGTAATGAGGTATTTTCACAAGAAATTTTCATTTTAGGATGTAAATATGTCCTTAAAAAAAGTTTGTGTGTCAACTGCTTAATTTTGTGGTGGGACAAGCAAAAATGGCCATCTATTTGAGCAGGAGAAAAAAAAATTGAACAGGATGTAATGCAAAACATTGTTGTATTGTTTTTTTTAACTTGGTACAATCTAGAATCTTAATTGATTTTTATTATTATAAAAGTATTGATGATCTGCTTTCTTTTGAAAATATTTGGAGCTGTAATGATGCTCTATGTGTCATTTTTGAAGATGAATTAATTTTCACACTTTATTGATTTTATTTTAAAAGTTGTGTTTTTTTTTTTGGAGGCTGTATCATTGTAACAAGATGAATTTTTGTAAATAAAAGCTTTTTGAATCTCAAAAAAAAAAATCTCTCTCTCTCTCTCTCTCTCTCTCAGGTGTAGATGAGTGGGTGAACATGTTCACTCTCTTTCTCTTTGAACTGAAAACAATGGACTCTCCATTGGCAATTCTAATAACTGTTTAATATGGAAGCAAAACTGATTTAAGTGAGTCTCAGTGAAGTCCAAAACATTCATGGAGGATTTACGATTTTAAATCAAATTCTGCTGTAATCCACATGAGGAGTATTAGAGCTGTCAATCAATATAAATGTTTCATCAAATGCCCTATCTATCTATCTATCTATCTATCTATCTATCTATCTATCTATCTATCTATCTATCTATCTATCTATCTATCTATCTATCTATCTATCTATCTATCTATCTATCTATCTAAATGCATCGCAACAATGCTAATGTGTTGTTTTCACTCAGTATCCAAATGTCACTGTTTGTATGTTAATCCACTGAAGCATTAAGGGGAATTTGTTGGAAATATGATATCTTTGACACATTTCCTTGTTCTTCAGGCTGCACTGTTTTTTTCTTTTTTTCTTTTGCTATCTGACTTCCTTCTGTCAAATATCTTGTATAAATATGTTGCTGCCATTTTTTGACCTAAGTGTATAATAATCTGCCCAAGTAAGCAGTACAACTACAGACAAGATGAAATATAGAGGAAGTTCTACATGAACTGTGTTTGGAGCAGTAAGATTTCTTTGAAAGAAGTCTCTTATGCTCACCAAGGCTAAATAAAAACTATAATATTGATAAATATTATCACATTTAAATATAAATATTATTTTTAAATATAAAAATAACACATTTAAGTAATGTATTTAAATGTGTATTAAATTGCAATTTCTTCCTGTGATCAAAGCTGAATTTTCAGCATCATTGCTCCAGTCTTCAGTGTCACATGATCCTTCAGAAATCACTCTTATATGATGATTTGATGATCAAGAAACATTCATTATTATTATCAATGTTGAAAACAGTTGTGCTGCTTCATATTTTTGTGGAAACTATGATACATACATGTCTTTACTGACACTTTTGGTCAATTTAATGCATTCTTGCTGGAAAACGTATTAATTTCTTCTTTTTTAAACTTACTGACCCCAAAACTTTGAACAGTAGGTTACCTTATTTTGATTGCTTGAGCACTTACTCAGTCAACCTAGTGTTTTAGTAGTTTCTGGTCTTGTGATGTTCAGTCTGATGGTGCTTTGTGGCGGGTCTGTTCTCATGTGGCTTGTCAGCTGTTGTTGAGTGGTTTTACACCTCCCTCCCTCTCTCTCTCTCTCTCTCTCTCTCTCTCTCTCTCTCTCTCTCTCTCTCTCTCTCTCTCTCTCTCTCTCTCTCTCTCTCTCTCTCTCTCTCTCTCTCTCTGTGTGTGTGTGAACAGGTCGCAGGCTGAACATCACAGCGGAGGCCGACTGCAGAAGACTTCACTGCGCTCTCAGAGACCTGAGCTCTCTCTTGTTCTTCACAGGGGACGTTTTCACCGCCTGCTTTAATGACGCTCTCGCCATCGTGCAGAGGTCAGTTCCTGATTCCCAATTCCTCATTTGACAACAACACTACCTCCTTATGTGTGCACTTTAATGTCCTCTGTGTTTGCTAATGTTTTATGCCATGTTTTTATGCATATTATTAGTGGTCTTATTACTGGTTTTGCTGTGTTGTGTAGTGTGTGCTTCACATGGCTATTTCATGACTTCTTTTTGCATTACACCAAATTTAGTTTTTTTTACACTTGTCATAAATAACTTTGTTTTTACACCCACAAAGTCTTGATTTTGTTTTTGGGATCTACTAGAATAGGTTTTCATGCTTGAATGTTCAAAAACACATTTTCCTCATATTCTCCATTGTTGCATCACCTCTCTCCTCAGTCTGTCAGTAACGCTTTGTTTAGTTCCTGTCTCTCTAAGCCCCTCCCTCTGAGAAGCTTAGATTGCTCTGATTGGTGGGCTGGATCAATGTGTTGTGATTGGTCAACTGCTTCATCGTGTTTTGGAAATGTCCCGTCCCTCACCATAAGTTAACTGTGATTTTCAACACACTACTAACTAACTCAACCAGGTCTCGTCCTTTATTTTGCGTATGTCTTGTGCGGAAATTATTTAAATAAGGAATATTGCGACGCGTTTGTTCCCGGGACAGACATTTTTCATGCTCAAACAGCAACATTACACACTGAAGAAAGATGAACATGTAAAAAGAAAGGACCCCTTTGATATACTGATTAAACCCTGGCTCAAAAAACACTTCTCACACTAAACAAATGATTACTAATTTAACTGTGAACTTGTGCAGACTGTCCAAATATAAACTAAACCAAGCCTTTTTTCAAAAAGCAAAGGTTATGGTTTTGGTTTTACTTTCACAAGTGCAATGTATTTTCCTGTTGACGCCAACACTGTGTCAAAATAATATGCAAATAAATGCAAACAAATATCATATTATTCATTTAGGAATTAATAGCTTGAATTATTAATACAGATTGATAGATGGTCAGATGTAAATAACTGACTGAAATGTGTGATGTTTAATTCTTGGCCATTATGTTTCTCCTCCTCTCAGATTGGTGGAAGTGTCGTGTTACGGTTCTCAGATCAGCCTGTACGATGTAGAGATGGCTGTTCCTACAGTGCTCAAACCAGATCTTATAGATGTGTAAGTAGTCACTTAAGTAGGCACTAGTTGATGCAGGTTAATCTAAATGAGAATAGTTTTAAAATAAAACCTAATAAACGTCTCTGTTTTGCAGCCACGCGCAGTCATTGGCCGCTCTGCAGGCGTATTCTCATTGG
Source organism: Abramis brama (assembly GCF_963993115.1). Lineage (NCBI taxonomy): Eukaryota > Metazoa > Chordata > Actinopteri > Cypriniformes > Leuciscidae > Abramis > Abramis brama. The sequence goes on along the minus strand of NC_139963.1, from coordinate 42,605,957 downwards.
CTGGCTCAGTTCTGTGGTGAGGTGCAGCGCCAACAAGATCAAACGCAATTTGTGGATCTCATCAGGTCCAGCATGGACGCCACGACCCCTCTCATCAATGCCAAGGTCACTTGATTTTTATAAATGATAATACGTTAATGCTCATTTAAAGCAGAACACAGTCATTTCAAGTTTAAAGAACTGAAGACATGTTTTTAATAAATGTATATGTGTATTGATATGGGTACTACTCTCTCAGAATTGTGAGATATAAACTTGTAAATCTGAGGAAAAATGTAAGAATTTTGAGATAAAAAGTTACAATTACCTTTTTTACAATCTTCCATTACAAACATATTATTGTGCCAATGCTAAGAAAAAATCTATTGAATGTGTTAATGTTCTTAGCCTTTCCTTCTTGTGACGGGACGGCCCAGAGACACGTTACAATAGTTTGTTAAATTAAATAGCAGAGACTGTTTATTGTGTAACCAACATAACAATATCCAGAAAAAAAAAGATTTTATGCAAAATGCTGGACTTTTAACTCTTTCCCCGTCAGCATTTTTTATATTTTTATTTTTTAGGTGCCAGCATTTTTGATTATTTTCACAAAAGTTTCATGGCCCCAGAATATTTTGTTGTATGAATATACCGCTTATTCTAGCTTCTTTTAACAAAAAGCTGACAACAGACTATAACGGGCATAAGCAATGCTTTTATTACATTTTTCTACTTATGTTTTGCCTGTGTTTTGATCAGGAGTTTCTGTACTCATTCAGAAGTTTTTTAATAGCGCCCTCTACCGTATAAGTAAGGAATAATTGACGACAGGCCGTTGAATTATTAGAAAAATAATGCACACCCGAGGTGGTAATGCGGTCACGACGCGAAGCGGAGTGGCCGTTACACCTCGGTGTGCATTATTTTTCTAATAATTCAACGGCCTGAAGTCAATTATTCCGCTTATACTACAGTTACCACACCTCGAAACATTGTTCAGATTATGTATTTCAAGACGTTTGTAAAGTTTTTGTCATTAAAACGCTCTTGTATGTAGGACTAATTTCTTACGCATCTAATCCAATGCCTCCGTTGCTAATTCCAAAACGTCATTTTAGAGTTAGTAACGGAGGTTTGAGCCACTGATAGCAGACTAATGCTGGGGACACACGACTAGCTGACACATTCTCTGACTGTTTTCATCGACTGCAGCAGATTTTAAACACCGACTTTGAACACAGACTGAACGCGCTGAACACGCATTTGGGCATGATCAGTCATAAGTATCAAATTACATTCATAACCGGCCTTAAAGTGTGTCCTCGGCTCGACTTTATGCAGTTATTAGAGAGAGATGTTGCAATAATGAGACAGAAAAGCATGTGCGTCAATATTATTATTTATTTATTAATTCAATTCGTTTTAATTAATTCGTTCATTCTTTTTTTTCTTTCTATTATTGACAGATGACAGTAGACTAGCCAAATAAATGAAGAAGAAAAAAAAAGCCTTTTAACAAGTAAGGCCTATCAATAATTATTTATTTGTTATATTATCTGCAATAAAAATCCGTGCTGCAGAACTATCCATTTATTTAGCCTATATTCAGATTCATTTTCTATTGATTATAGATAGGAATATACTTTATTTATTAAAATTAAACTGCATGTTTCCATTGATTGTGAAGCTAGACATTGAAAATTGCAGATCAAGCGCATGGGGCTAAATGTTTTTTTCTTGTTATGAATTGTATCCTATTTTCCGTTATTACAGTTAACTACGCGAAGCGATATGGAACTGTAATGCGGTCAAGACCTGCCTGGAACTACTTTAGCTGTGCGTTTCCCTGAAAATAATGCACACCTTAGAACGTTCGTCAACCAATCAGATTCAAGCATTCAACGGCCCTGTAGTATAACAGTGAAAATAATCACTGGATAATTCCATCAATGCTGGGAAAGAGTTAATTATAAACAAGCTTGAAATACACAGGGACTCTTATTTTGAAATGTATGTGCTTCACTATTTCCAGTTGCTCATTCAAACAGATGAGGGAGATAAAATAAGCACTCTTACAATAATCTACAACATATTGCAATATAAACACCATAAAGTAAACATTGTCATAATTTATTCAGCCATGTCTTCATAATAAGGTTTGTAGTAGAAATGTACAAAACTATATATTTATTTGTGGGCTTGTCTTGAGACTGAAGCATGTCTCTCGGCTGTGAGATCTACAGTAGATCTTTAGATCAGACCATCTTCTGTTCAACCAGTTATTCTTTATTCTTTCTCTTTGATGAACTCTAATCCGCCCGATCTCCGTGTGTCACAGGTTCCAGAGAAGTTGCTGTTATCTGCGTGCCATCTCCTGGTCTCCATGTCCACCACCGTACGACCGGTGTTCCTGGTTTCGCTGCCGGCGGTGCAGAATATCTTCAACCTGATCACAGAGAATCATAACCACAGATTACCTCAGGAGGTGTGTGTGTGTGTGTGTGTGTTGGTCTGACAGTGTGGCACAGTTTGTACTTGGATCCTTCTGTTGTGATGTAATGTTGTTGTTTCCTCAAGGCTCACGTCCTGGTGTGTCGAGCTCTGTCCAACATGTTGCTGTTGCCGTGGCCCAGTCTACCAGAAGCAGAGCAGCAGTGGCCGAGCCGTTCGTCCAATCACGCGCGGCTTCTCAGCAGTCTGACGCAGCAGTACCGCCTCCTGCCCCGCCCACCCAACCATCACCCCAACAGTGAGAGCAACAGATGATTGATAGCAATGTCAAATATTATAATATATAACATATATAAATATATATAGTAGGGGTGGGAATCTTTTACCATCTCACGATTCGATTCGATTCCGATTCTTGAGGCCACGATTCGATTCAAAATCGATTTTCGATTCAAAAAGATTTTCGATTCAAAACAATTCGATTTTATTCATAATGATTTCTAATCAGGTTTCTGATCATGATCTACTCTCATCTGCTTTGCAATACAGAATGACAAACGGAGACATTAAAGTGTCTTTTTCACATTTATTAAATTCAATTCTCAGGGAAGTGCCTTTTATCAAAAACATTGAAAAAATATTTTTACTTGGTACTTTTAAAGCAAAGTATTTATGATGACCCATAACGAACTTACTTCCAATACTTCCTATATTAATTGTATTAATAAAACAAATGGAAGTGATTTGGCAAGTCAACTGTAAGGTTACATTTGCCAGCATATGTCCCAACATTGCTGAGAACCAACAGGAAAATAAATGTGTGCCTGTACTAGCAGCATACTTGTAGTAAATTAATACAAACTTCAGCATATTCTGAATCTCTAGCATTTAATAATAGACTTCTAACCAACATCCTCTTGTTATTTCCAATGAGCAATATAATCCTTCAGACAAAAAAAAAACATTTTACTGTAGCAAATTCACAAACAGTTTTCGTTCAAAAATATAGAATTATGTACCAGAAGCTATCATAACGTATAATGCTTGTGGACTTATGCATATTCTGAATAATTAGTAACATACAAAGTCGCTCTTGACTTATACACAACTAAATAATAAAGAGTTATGACTTGAAATGTTTGCTGTATACCACAATCAAAAATAGCAAAGAAAGTGAATGAACATCTGCAGAGAGTAACTTACAGTCAAAATGTAACTTTTTGTGACTGGCATTGCACATATTGCATACAGATCAGATCGGTTTACACAGCATATTGATGTGAAAACTAAACAATACAGAAATTAGCTCTCATACAAAAAAATACTAAATAGATCACAATGAAATTGCCAATGTTCCATACGTTAGCTTTTAACGAAGACATTCTCTGGTGCCGTTCGGATTTGGCGCTCAGCCATCATGCGTATGTTATGTGCGCGTCTCTGTTATGTGCACGCCACAGACTGTCCGCGCACTGCACGTCCGCTTCAGAGTTCCGCCTTTTGCGTTCCTTCAATGTTACGTTATTAGATATTTTTTTTTTTTTTTTAGAAAATCGATTTTTGACATTTGTGAATCGATTCAGAATCGTCCACGTCCCGAATCGCGATTCATCTAAGAATCGATTTTTTTCCCCACCCCTAATATATAGCAGTGATGCTTTAAATTGACTAAAAGTGACTGTAAAGACATTTATAATGTTAGTTTCTAAATCGATTGAAATAGATTTCTGTTTCATATCAATGCTGTTCTTTTGAACTTTCTATTCAACAAAGAATAAAAAAAATCACATTTGCACAAAAATATTATTCTGCACAACTGTTTTCAACATTGATAATAAGATATGTTTCTTGAAATCATCATATTAGAATAATATTTTTAATATTTAAAAAAAGAAAACGTTTAAATTAAAATTGTAATATTTCACATTATTAGTTTTTACGGTATTTTTGATAAGCATTTCCACTGCAGGTCTTGATGCCCAATTCTGATTTGTTACCTACCCCAAACTTTTTGAATGGGATTTTTTATTTATATAAAGGTTATTTATATATTGATTGTCATTTAAATTTTATTTTTTTATAATTTTTTTAAACAGCCGTTTTTACCAGTTATTCTAAGAGTATTTTCAGAAATGGCAGTAATGTAAGTAATGATGTGTCCCTCAGGTAAAGCGGTGATCCAGCAGACTCTGTGTGTGTTGAAGGATCTGGTGGACAGTATATCAGGAGAGGCCACTAAATCACGTCAGATCTGTTACCACAGCCTGCAGGAGTCAGTCCAGGTCACGCTCGCGCTGTTCCCTCACTTCATCCAGCAGCCAGGTGAACAAATCAGCATCAACATCAGCGTTCATGACCACGACTCCTCCACTGCCTTCTGTTGCTGTAATGATGTTTGCTGAGGATTCATATTCTCTCTCTCTCTCTCTCTCTCTCTCTCTCTCTCTCTCTCTCTCTCTCTCTCTCTCTCTCTCTCTCTTAGATTTTGTATAGTTTAGATTTTTCTAGTAAGTAAAAGGCCTTTCAGGTCTTTTTGCTGTGAAGTCTTTACTGAAGGAAAAGTAAAAATAACTTATATTGTTAGTATTATTTGAACTTTTACTGGACTAAAGCAACTTAGGTTTACTTGATTATTCATAAATCTTTTTTTCTTTTTTTGGGAAAATGTTAAAATGTGAGTATCAAATATGATACATCAGGCTTTTGAGGAACATTTATGTTCATCTCTGTCATCATTGTATTGCTTTGCATTATGTGTTTTAAAACTACAGAGATTTGATCATAAAACTAAGCATTTAAATATCATTTTACTAAGACATTATTAGAAGATATAGAGTGACAACTGATATTTATATGCATTTTATGTAAGTAGTCTGTTATGCTGTTATATGGTCAAAAAGTAAGATGAAATTCTGATAGCTTTTAATGTAAACCTTACTTGCTACTTACTTTTTGACCATATAAGTAACATCTGCATCATATAGCATATTTCTGCTCAGTTTGGGCCTCTGATTCAAATTGAAGTGTTTTTCTTCCTTGAGAATGAGCTTCATATTCTCACTATATCAGGCAATATGAGCCATAAAAGCCTGATGTATCAAATATGATACTCAAAAATCACAACTTTTATTCTCTCTCTAAAGGTTCAGTTAACTCTTCCATTCAGAATATAGTTTTATTTCTGACTTATTTCATATGTCAAGCATTACAGGATTGAACATGCTGTTCATCTTTGCTTTATTGTCTCAGGTTGTGGTTCAAGAGCCTGGCCAGACCTTCAAGCCTCTGTTACCCAGCATCCTCAGCCTTTGTTTGGACCAGGTTTACCCAATAGTGGCAGAGGTAAGAGACATGAGTTAAAGACACCCCACCTCAGAGTGCTTAAGGTTAAAATCCATTCCCCTGCATAATTTGATTAACGAAAAAAAAAGGTAACTGTGTTTGCCACGTTTTAACTGTACGTATATTTGATCTAATGTTTAATTTTTAACTTAGTTAACCAGTAAACTAATTAGTTGTTATAGTAGTATTTTTTTCACTTTTTTTCTGTAAAAATTACATTGACAGTGACATGACAAACATTTTTATAGTGTAGAAACCAGAATGCAGAACATTTAATACATTAGCATTTACAAGACAAACACTAATCACTGTTTAGCAGAATGAAGAGTTTAGCTTTTTATTGACTTTCTTTGTATGGAACATTGTAGTATTTATTATAAATTATTTATTCGTGCACATCATTTTTGAGTTGATCCAATCAATTAATAATGGATAAAATTAAGTCACAGCCTTTTTTTTTTTTTTTTTTTTTTTGAGAAGCCATTTCACTATAAATCACAATCGAGAAGAAAAGATTATTGCAACTTCTGTTTCATGCCGACTTTAAAAGTCCTCTAGCGTTCTTCTTTCTGGAAGCTCTTTTAATTCGCTCATCTTCACGTCTGTGTTCTGCAGCGTTCCTGTCCGGATGTGAAAGCTGAGATGTTTGAGCTGCTCTTCCAGATTCTTCATCAGAACTGGAGGTTCTTCTTCAAGAGCTCAGTGTTGAGCAGCGTACAGAGAACCGGAGCGGAAGAACTCATGGAGAACCAAGCGCAGTTCACGGCTGCCATGCAGGTATCGACCGCACGTGTGTAACACACACACACACACACACACACACACACACACACACACACACACACATATATAACTCTCCTCAAAGCCTGAGTTACAGCATGTCTTAACCAAGCGTCAAGAAATAACCTCTCGTCCATGTGGATCAAAGTGTATAACCTAACAAGACATTTTATTAGTCGCTATGTTCCTATTTTTGTTTTGTTTTTCATGTTTGGCAGTATTATTTTAGTTTTATTATAGTTGTAATATTTATTTAACTAGCTTTTATTTTTATAATTTTAGTTTTCATGTTAATTTTAGTTAATTTTGTTGTAATTTTATAATTATTTTTTTAATATTCCTATTTTGGTTTAATTTTATTTTATTTCAGTGTTTATATTTATTCCCAGTTCAATTTTGTTTAATATGTTTTTCAAGTAATATTTATATTTTATTTTATTTCATTTATTACAATTAACAGAAGAGTTTTTAATAGTTTTAATATCAGTTTTATTTGACAATAATAACCCTGATGTTTGGTGCTGAAATCTCATTGGTTGTAAAATCCCGTTCCACATAGCTGTATATTAATGTTTTGGGGCTTTTGAATGTCTGTATATTATTTGTCAGTTCTTAGAATCTCGTTACATATAATTGAGATTAAATAGCGGAGCTGGAAACGCTGCTAAGCGTGATTCTTGTGTCTGAGCGTCGTGTCTTTGATTTGCAGGCATTTGGTCAGTCTTTCCTACAGCCGGATATTCACATCTTCAAACAAAACTTGAGTTACCTGGAGGTCCTGAACACCAAACACAAGTTGTACCACAGGGTAAGACACGCTGACATATGCTTACATTTGCTCAAATCTGATGATTGAATGTAGTGAAGATCCTGCAGCTTTTTTAATATGGACTATTTCCATAGAATGATCCATCACACATATATACACTGAACAAAATTATAAACGCAACACTTTTGTTTTTGCCCCCATTTTTCACGAGCTGAACTCAAAGATCTAAGACTTTTTCTATGTACACAAAAGGCGTATTTCATATTGTTCACAAATCTGTCTAAATCTGTGTTAGTGAGCACTTCTCCTTTGCCGAGATCATCCATCCACCTCACAGGTGTGCATATCAAGATGCTGATTAGACGGCATGATTATTGCACAGGTGTGCCTTAGGCTGGCCACAATAAAAGGCCAGGGCGGCGTGATCAAATGGCAGATCGTGTGCAGTGGTTTGGTCGGTGATGTGTGGTTTGGTCAGTGATGTGTGTGTGTGTGTGTGTGTGTGTGTGTGTGTGTGTGTGTGTGTGTGTTTCAGAAGCTGTTCAGGAACTCCATGCTGTTCCACTTCATAAATGTTCTTCTGCAAGTCCTGCTGCACAAGAGTCACGACCTCCTCCAGGACGACATCACGCTGGCGCTCTACAACATGGCGGCTGTGGATTTCCAAGCGTTTTACTCGTCCTTCTTGCCAGAGTTTCTCAACGGCTGCCAAGGCCTCGACCCTCACCAGCGCACAACGCTTGCCCGAAACTTCACGCCAGAGAGAGTGAGTAAACGTGACTGATGTGATTCATTCCTGAAGCTCTAATTACTGGAGTGTTTTACTAATGTGAAGGACTGGAACATTTTCACTTTAGCCGAGCTTTGCCTGGCAAACTAAATAATCTAATTGTTTACATGACCATAATTTTTTTATATAGGCTATATCTTTTTTTGAAGAAGTGCTCACCAAGATTGCATTTGTCAATGATCAAAAAAGCAGTACTACTGTGAAATATGATTAATTTTTCTATGTGAATATATTTTAAAATGTAATTTATTCCTGTGATCAAAGCTGAATTTTCAGCATCATTACTCCAGTCTTCAGTGTCACATGATCCTTCAGAAATCATTTCTAATATGATGATTTGATGCTCAAGAAACATTTCTTATTATTATTATTAATGTTGAAAACTGTTGTGCTGCTTCATATTTTTTCAGGATTCTTTGATAAATAGAAAGTTCAAATGCAAGTCACGTCTCTTTTTCTTCTGTGTTTCCCGCCCCTCACAGGACCTGCCGTCGTTTTCTCAGGGAGTGTATCGTATCGTGAACGATCTGCGCTTCTACAGACTGTGCAATGGAAGTCTTCCACCGGGAACATTGAAACTATAGCAGCGCATCACCCCCGTCACAGCCAAACCACGGCCCGACTTCTTCTTGAGGACGCGCATCACTGCTTCAGTGGGCATGTGTCGCCTTTCACACGGGCCAGCCTGTGATCTCAGTGCCGGCGTGTTCTGAGAGCTGCAGGGCTTCTAGCGTCAGCTTGTTTTATGTTTATTTCTGATAGATTTTACACGTTGCCAATGATCAAGAGGCCAAAGTGGATGTTCAACAGATGCTGTCGAGAAACTCGTCCAGAATCAGCCGGTTCGGGTTTCAATGTTGCGTTATTTAAATACGAGCAGTGCTTTCCCAGTGACCTGTTGTTTTAAAGGACTGGTGTCACTGAAAGCACACTTATTTTGTTGAAATGAACAGCCGGCGTTTGAAATGCAGTGGTGTAGAGTTAAACGAACACGTCTCAAGACGGCTTCATGTGGATGTTCATACGGGCTGTTGTTGAGTCTGAATGGTTTTAAAGTGAACGGGTGCAACGCAGAGCACTGGATTTCTCTTTCTCTTAAATGTCTGGTTTTATCAGCCTCTGGCTCTCACATCTTTTTCATATCATTCCATCCTGATCCAGGAGAAACAAACCTTCAATAAAGTTTTATAATAAAATGCATTATTTGTTTTTCTCGTTCTGTTATTGTATGTGATATCTTGTTTTACACACAGCAGCAATGCATGCTGGGAGCAATGGGTTTTAAAATATGCTGGCTCCTAGCATGCATTCATATGCACATTATTGATGTCTGTGTGAGTCCAAATGAATCAGTGTTTAAAAGAAATCTTCAAACAAACAAAGTCAATGTACAGTAGCGATGTTACATTTGACACTGAAGCTTCAAAGCGCTATCGAGGACGCAGCGCAATTTCTCGTGAAGCTCGTGCCGGAGCACGTCTTGTTTTCAGAGAAACACGTGATCAACGAAAAATGATAGGCTTGTTCGACTTGAACCGGCGCTGCACAGACCGACCGGTTTATGACATCAGAGTACCGCGTCCGCGAGAGCAATGAGGAGCTTATCTGCTCTCTATTCGCTCTCGCGGTATTTTGATATTCACTCACCCATCGGTTTGTGCAGCGCCGGTTCAAGTCGAACAAGCCTGAAGCCTCATTTTCTTTCCAGTCACGTGAAATGCTTCACTTTGCGTGTCGGAATGCTTGAACCCAGACCACTTTACATGTTTTTGGAAGTTTAAGTCCATTTACTATCATTTTCTTTTAAATGTATTTAAATAAGCCTATAGCCTATGTTACATGATGATATATTCTGACACATAAACAGCATAGAAACCATAAAATAATTAGACCAACTTGCACCAAGTAACTCTGTTGTTAGTTTTATAATTATAGGCTATTAATATAATTGTTGCATTTATTTTATTGCTACACTTTAATATGTGAATTATATTATCAGAAAACTGAACATTTAGCGTTGTCAGGCTTTTATTTGTGGTTAATGGATAAAACAACGGCGTTGCGCACTCAGACTCAGCTGCTCATAAACATGGCTGCTATAACTTTGACCTGCCACAAGATGGCGCTGTTTTCGACAATCTTGAAGCTTCGAATCTTTTTCCGAAACATTCAGGGGAAAGCCTGAGGCTTCATTTTCCCATCCCTAATGTACAGTCAGAACTACAATAATACATTATATACACATAGAAAAACAGACAGCGAGGAGGAGGCTAAACATATAAATATATCAAAGGATTCACAAACAGAAACAGTTTTAAGTGTTTTCTTATTGTGTGAATGTAAAATAGTCTTTTATATATATATATATGATCTGAATTTCTTTTCTTTTTTTTCGAGAACCAAAAACAAAGGTTGGGTTTCACTGTAGCCTACTTACATTTATGTACATTGAATTTAGCAAAAATGTAATTTATAATATAGTATTCTTTCCTTTTATTTGAGGGGATATTAGTAAAATTGGGGTCAATGTTGCCATTTATAAATCTAGACAAAATCTTCCAAAATCTTCTTACATGAGCGCAATGCCAAAATAAATGAAACAAGGTTTCAGCAAATGTATTGCAAATAGAATAGTTCAGATCAATATCCTTTTTAAATTGAACAAAAACTACTGGGTACGTTTGGAAAGTTATTTCCTTAATTTTATTTACCAATAAATATTTGTTTGGTAAAGTCCAGATGGGCTTCCATAACAAACCTTTAACCCGTCTATTCCAATAAACAATACAGTTTGGCCTGGAGACAATGTCTTTTTGAAATAATGAACAAATAGTTTTATTAACATTTAAGACTCCGGGGGCAAAACAAAGTTTCCCAATTGCAGTATCAAATAAGTCAAAGGAAGAAAGAGGCGATACTGGTTTGGTTCTGAATAACGCCAAGACTCCTGTGGGAATCACATCCCACAATAGAAAACTCTCCTGGTGTCACTGGAATTTATGGAAATCTAGAAACTCAGAATAAAACATCCCTTCTTGATTTAGTAATTGATCTACTCGTGTTATTCCTGCTGAAACCATCTTTCAAAAAATAAGGATTTAAAAAAATATATTATATATTGCAATTGTTCCAAATGAAATATCTATGGGGTGAAAAATGATGCTATAACAGGGACCAAGCAAGCAACAGCCGGTTAGAAATGTGTCTGAGTGCGGTCCGCCTTATATATATTATTAATTATTATATATTTTTGAAAGATGGTTTTCAGCAGATATTATCCGAGTGCGGTCCGCCTTGCTCTGATGTCATGCTGACGTATGTCAACAAACTCTGGCGACGGCGAGGCGGACGTGTCGGATTCTGCAGTCGGAAACAGTGGCTCTCCACCGACTGCGCTGAACTAAAGCATGATGGGAAACGACTTGCTGACGACAAAGCCTAATGCTCATTGGTTTAAACAGCCATGATGTTGTGTTCTCTTTTAAAATGTTTGATTTTAAAACTCTGATATCATGTTTTATGTGTATAAATTATGTGTGAATATTCCCAAATATTTTCCATATCGGCTATTTTACTGTCATATAAATAAATAAATATAAAAACATGTCTGTAATTAAAGTAAAAAGGATTTATAAACGCATCTTGTGAAGGGAAATAAATAACAGTACTTTGTGTTTCTTGTTCATTATTTTTATTTTAATATAAAAGCAACAGAACTTAAATTGCATCATCAACACCGTACATGAGTGTGAATCCGGCGGTATCCGTCCATTAAAGACATTATTAACTCAGAACACATATTATTATGAGACTCATTTAGTCCTTCAAGAGCTTGACAGTAAATATCAACTGTGTGTACAATGGCTCAGACTGATAACATCTCAATATTTAGTTTAATTGAACAATAAAAACAGGGTTGGAAAGACATGAAAATTTTCTTTTTGGGTGAACAATATCCATCATAATAATAAAAGAATGAAAATGAAGAATACAAGTTATTACTTAAGAATATATGAATACATGAATAAACCTAAACTCATCTATTCATCTGTGTCGGATCAGAAGTTTGGACACTAATTCTTTACACTATCCACATATAAGTCATGAAAACTGAATAACACAAATGGCATTGTGGGAATGATGAAGTGAGCAAAACGTTACACACATGAACATGTCTTATATTTGAGCTTGTTCTTTGATTTCAGCTTTACTCAATCTGGACATTCATCAACAAACACAAACACTATTGAGGGAGAAACAGTGAACTGTGCGATCAGCACTTCATGATGACTTTCATTCACTATCTAGTGGAGATGAGGAGGTGCTGATGGAGAACAGTGATCAGATGAACCCCTCACACACACTTCTGTGTCCACATTTCTGAATAATAGTTCATATTTGTGGCTGTTACACTTGTTATTGTATTTCCTTTTATTTCACCAGATCATGTAAATTAATTCTCTGATCTCATTATTAATCATCACAGATAATCAGTGGTGTGGAGTTTTCATTCCACCAATTCCTCAAACAAACGAATGGATAGAGTTTCTCATTAAAAGACTGATGAGTGTAAGAGTAGATATGAAACATGGACTCCACTTCATAAAAGAAGACGAGACCCTTCTCATAATCCACAAACACCCCGACCCTCTGAGGCTTCACTCTCAGAGAAAGAGAGACAGATGAAGAGTCACGAGCCCAATAACTCTCATTAAACCGCCCCACAGTCCAGTATCCAACATCAGGACTCAGATCGATCCAGCCCTTCCTCTTACTGGATTCTCTGGCCACTCCTAAATCCCACTGAGTTTGACCCTTCACCTGCACCTCAAAGCAAAAACACCCTGAGGAGAATCCGTCCTTCCCGAGAACACCAAGATATTCATCAAACCTGTCTTTTCCCCCATCCACTGCTTTCAGTCTGTTTCCATATTTCACTTGTTTCCCACCATGAGACACGATGAGACGTGGATGAGCCGTATCAGCATCCAGAGTCACATTCACTGCAGAAAATATTGAAAAGTCTGCTTTACTGATGAGCATATAACAAAATAAAGAATTATATTTTATAATTAGGAATCATGGTAACTTTAGAACAAGATAAAAAATAATAAAAATATTGCATTAATTGTAAACTAGATTAAAATGTTTGTAAGCAAACGTTGAAGTTGGCTTGAGAAAAGTTGAACAGAAAGTCTGAAGTAGTTTAAAAAGCTTGAAGTTGCTAGAGTGTTCTGGGGGTTTGCTATGAGGTTGCTAGGGTATTCTGGGTGGTTGCTAGTATGTTGCTAGGCGGTTGCTAGAGTGTTCTGGGTGGTTGCTAGGGTATTTTGGTATTTTGGCTGATGGTTGCTAGGCATTTGCCTGGGTGTTGCTATGCAGTTGCTAGGGCATTCTGGGTGGTTGTTAGGTTGTTGCTACTATGGTAAGTACATGTAACATATGTAACAAGGACGCTGTAAAATAACCTGTTACCCAAAATTCTTATGCAAGAATAGTAGGGAAAACAAAACATCCTTGATCATTTAGTATATGAATCATTTGATTGCATTTATGCAGTGCATTATACCAAAAACTCAAAAACATTAACAATAATAATAATAATAATAATAAATTAATAAATGTTTGACATGATGATGAATTTAAAATAAATACTTTTTAATACTTTAAATATTTTACTCTCCTGTGTGTGTTCTTAAATGTGCGACAGCTAATTATGAAACAGAAAGTATGAAGTTATAAAGGCTTCATAACAGAATTCATCTTTAGATCAATAATCAGATCAATAATTTTAATCACAGCTTCAAGAGCAACAAAATCCTAGAAGACTTTACACAGTTTATACTGTATATCCTATAATAAAATATAATGAATAGACATAATAATGCACAGTGTATTAATTAATTGTTTTGCAAAATAATTCAAAAGTAATTAATATTTTAATAAAGGATATAAACAAATTCACCTTTGGGGAAAATAATCTTCTGAATTTGTAAAAGTTGATCACGTTCTAAAGAAAATTCTGAAATAGAGGAGAAAATAACATTAGATCTGTACAGCAGAATCAAACTTTGCTGCATTATTTTCCTGTTATCTCTGTAAAGCTGCAGTGACACAATCTGTATTGTAAAAAGCACTATATAAATAAAGATGATTTGACTTCACATTGAAATTACAAACAAATTACAATCATGAGTTGTGTTTATAAGTACATCAGTGACTGAATAAATATACATTATAAACAACTGATAACCATTTATATGACCCAATAAATACACAAAACTAAATGAATACACACATGTAGATATTTTATGACTGTAAACAGACTTTAAATGAGCAATTAATTAATAACTTAATAAAGACAGATTCACCATGTTGTATTTTCCTGTGCTCATCCGGTAGTTGATCGAGTGCTGAAGAAAATTCAGGATAGAAAGAAGAGAAAACAGCATTAAATATATAGCTTATATACATACATTTTATAGTATTATTATACATACTTTCATAGTGTTTGAGACAAAGACATTTTCCTCAATACTTCACATCATCAATGAACATGATGCCAATATCTGTCTTACACTGTCAACACTTTACTTAACTTCTTTTTACATGGACTCAGTTACTGCGGTTTACTTTTTTGTCTGAAAATTTTTGTTATTTGAACTTTTGTTTATACATAAATATGAAAGTATTTGTAAAGTGTAAAAGTAAAGTGAACTTAATTTTAAGTTTTCTATACCAAAGTTCATGTTCATTTCACCTTATTTTCTTAGTTCAACCAAATAAATATTTTATTCCAGTTGTTTTTTATTTAAATTGTAAATTATTATTTTATTTCAAATGTTTCAGTTGACAACTTTTTTATTACCATTTAAATTCATTTCTATGGCAAATAATAAGCGATCTGATGTCAGCCACTGAAACATACAGTATAAAGTGCGAATCAAATCAAATGAATTAAATCTCTCAAGAAGTGTATAAAAGCTGTTTCTGAGATTTATCAGAGACTGAGCTCTATGTTGATTTTTTCTATTGAAAACTACTGTATCATTTAGGATCACACAGCTGAACTGGTTTAGCTAAAAACATTTTATACATTAATACATTTATAGCATTTTTACAGTACAGTGTCTCAACCTCTTTTCTACTGCATTTGCTTTGAAACAGTGATTTAAACCGTAATTTAAATAATAAGCAATTGAATGTAAAGCAGACAAACATCTGCTGATCTACTGTACTTTATCAGTGTGTTCTCAATTCAACACTATTGCAATTGGTGAAAAAGAATTCATTAAAAAAAGTCAAGGGTCAAGTGCTCAACTACAGCAAACAATAATCACCATAATCGTGACTTCCGACGAAACATTTTCAATTAAAAAAAAAAAAAAATCAGCATTACTGTAAAAATCTTTCACTGTAAATGTGCAGTAATGAACTGGCTGCAGCTTCTCATGCAAAGTAAAGCAGTTTTTACCTAAGACAATTGTTGCGTAAAATATTGCCAGCACAATTGCACTAAAACACGATTTAACTCATTTCATTTGTAGAAACTGACAGCCTTAAATTGGCCAATTACCATTTAAGTTATTTATAGTGTGCTAGTTATGTGAGCATATTAATGCCGTGAAGTGAACCAAATTAAACAAAAAACATTACAACAAGAAACATCAATTTAACTCTCTTTCAGATAACTGCTAACAACAGCACACATGCATGAACTATAATTAGCAAACAGCTTATCACTGCGTCAGCAACTACACAGTTACTGGTTTAAATAAAGCAACAGCAGAATAACATCAGTGTTTCATGATCTTCTGCTGGACTGAAGCACAGACTCTACTCTTTAACACAATGATGACCCACAACAACTCAGACAACAGAAACCCTTTAAATCCCAACAGAACATTAATGAGTAAATGAGATAAAGTTCTGTAACAAGCAGATTCACTGAAGGAAAGAGAAACAAGAACAGAAAAAGAGAAGAGATGAGCAGAAACACAAGAACTACAACTGACTTCCAGCCATTACACATCATTACAGTTATTACCAACCAGTTTGACTTTATTTCTGTTTTACGTCAGAAGCTCTTATTGAGAAAAAGCAGAGGTTTAAATATTGACTTTTAATTGAAAATGTTCAGTTCAGCTCGTGACCCTTGACTTTTTAAAAAAAAAATTCTCTGGCTGCTTTAACTGTGTGTTTATAAGGGACTTTATGGCTGAAAAGAGAGAAAATGTGATCAGTGAATGATGCACTCAAAAAAAATTTTTTGTCTAAAAATAAGATTTATGTATTTGAATTGCATAACAAATTCCCATGCATTTGGTTTACATAGTTTTAACATAAACCAATCAATAATCTGAATGTGATTCATATTTTTAAGTCATAGATAAATGAAACAGATAAGATTTATGTAATTGTATTAATAAACTGAATGTGATTTATATTTGTCAGTCGTATGTAAATGAAACAGGTAAGATTTATGTAATAGTACACAGAAAAACGCCCATGTTAAATTAACACTGCTCAGTGTTCATATGTGTGCACACTACAGAGGTAAAGCAGTGTTGAAGTTAATGAGATAATTAAGTGATGATTGAGCATTAATTATGAACACCTGCTGTTAACAAGCAGAATCACTGAAGGAAAGAGAAACACAAGAATTACAACTGACTTCAGCCACAGCCTTAGATGAAATCAACTGAAGAGAAAAGAAGACATTAAATCTGTGAAGATCTCAGCAGAGGAGGATTAAACAACTCCACAAACAGCATTACCAGCTTCACTTATTACTAACCAGACTGACTTTATTTCATTTCCATTTGAATGAAATCAATAGTTGTATTTTAAAGTCACCATGATGGTGGTTAGCGTTTGCTTTAGTTGGGCTCTTGACCATTGACTCTTTAATATAACATTTTATCTGGCTGCTATAATTATGTGTTTATAAAACACGTTTGTTGCAGCAAAAAAGCCAAGAGAAAAAGAGATCAAGTGATATTGGCTGTTTATTGGTGAAGGTATAATCATCATATTGTGGCCTGAATCACTTGTCTTTTTCAGTGTCTAATGCTTTGATTATTGGGCTTATGTGATTTTGTTTTATTTGTTATAGTAGCTGTGTGACCTGACAGCATTAGATCCAACAGTTAATCAAATAATATAAAGAATTTTAAAAACATTTAGTGCATTAAACTTTCTCTTCTACATTATTACTTAGCTATCAAGAATCAGTGTATGACTCTCAACAATGGTGACAATCAATGAAATGCTTCATGCTGCAGTGCATGCTGGGTACCACCAATCAAAACTCACCCATATATCTCCCAGCATGCATTGCGGCATTAATAAATTATGCATCAGGATTTTTTGTATCTTTTGTATCATCATCATCATCAATAAACAGCCAATATCACCTGATCTCTTTTTCTCATGGCTTTTTTGCTGCAACAAACGTGTTTTATAAACACATAATTATAGCAGCCAGAGAAAATTTTATATTAAAGAGTCAATGGTCAAGAGCCCAACTAAAGCAAACGCTAACCACCATCATGGTGACTTTAAAATACAACTATTGATTTCATTCAAATGGAAATGAAATAAAGTCAGTCTGGTTAGTAATAAGTGAAGCTGGTAATGCTGTTTGTGGAGTTGTTTAATCCTCCTCTACTGAGATCTTCACAGATTTAATGTCTTCTTTTCTCTTCAGTTGATTTCATCTAAGACTGTGGCTGAAGTCAGTTGTAGTTCTTGTGTTTCTCTTTCCTTCAGTGATTCTGCTTGTTAACAGCAGGTGTTCATAATTAATGCTCAATCATCACTTAAGTATCTCATTAACTTCAACACCGCTTTACCTCTGTAGTGTGCACACATATGAACACTGAGCAGTGTTAATTTAACATGGGCGTTTTTCTGTGTACTATTACATAAATCTTACCTGTTTCATTTACATGTGACTGACAAATATAAATCACATTCAGTTTAATAATACAATTACATAAATCTTATCTGTTTCATTTATGTATGACTTAAAAATATGAATCACATTCAGGAGTATTGATTGGTTTATGTTAAAACTATGTAAACCAAATGCATGGGAATTTGTTATGCAATTCAAATACATAAATCTTATGTTTAGACAATTTTTTTTTTGAGTGTGATTGTTATGTATTGATAATGACAAAATCATCTTGTGGTCTTTTGATTCATTGTTGATGTCTGTCTCTAAGTGATGCAGATGTTCATAACTAGAAATGAAAAACTATCCCCAGGCTGCCTTATTTATTTACATAAAATATATAAAATATCGAGAAAACAAGAGCGTTGGATGAGTCTCTTGATCTCATCCAGTGTTCAATCCTTTATGAGTGTTACATTATTAACACACTTAAACTTTACTTTACCACCAGTGTTAAACTACAGCAAGAGTTCCAACAGCAATCAGTTATAATGAAGATTTTAAAAACACATCATGCACAAAAACAGAGTTATAACATCCCTTAGACTTAGATATCACTGACATCAAAAATCAGCCGATGAATCTCAACAATGGTGACAATCAAACAAATAATAATACTCTGAACATCACAAAACAAGTTACAGAAAAAGTCAACAAGAAAATTAGCAAAAAAACAAGCAAAGACAGAAAATGGTAAGACCATTCAGCTGTATAATTTATTCATGCTGCAATGCATGCTGGGAGTTTTGTACTATGCTGGCACCCAGCATGCATTGCAACATGAAACTATTGATTGTCACCATTGTTGAGATTCATACGCTGATTGTTGATGTCTGTGTGTGTTTAAGTGATGCAGATGTTCATGAATAGAAATGAAAAACGATCCCCAGTCTGCCTTATTTATTTACATAAAACATAAAATAGCAAGAAAACAAGAACTTTACCTCTCTTTTTATGAACGAACGCAGCTATCAGTATTCCAGCAATCACAATAAGAACAACAAAAACTGAAATCAGGATGACTGACGTCCTCCAAGAATTAAACATATTATCTGCAAAACAATACAGTAAATAAACACATTGTGTAAATAAAACATATTTTTACAAGTGTTTACATGTTCAGTTCTGAATGACGATCAATAATGTTGATACAAAACTGTATTATAAACATAATGCTGCCATTACCTATAGCTTTACATAATAAGCTGATAATCATTCATTCTTTTTACTGCATCAAAAATACTATGAGAACATGACAGAGAGTAACAGCAGTGTCAGCACTTACTTGAGCTGATAATCAGTGTCTCCAGCATGTGATGCTTCAGTTTGACTCTGCAGTGAGTCTTGTCGTCACTGTGATAAACAGTGATGGTGTGTTTGACACTGAATCCGTCTGTGTTTCTGTGTGTCTCATTAGTTTCTGAACTCAAACTGACTCCTTCACTGTCCAGCCACTCAAGATCAGGTTCAGGATTCCAACCTTCAGATTCACACTGTAGATGAAGCCCTCCTGAACGATCAAACCCGTCTACAGTGACCACTGGAGGACGTCCTACAGCTACAGATCAACAAGAACATTCTGTTGTTATTCTGAAAAGTTAGTTTGTTCAGTGAAAAGAGCATGCTAGTTCTCACTTCCTCACCTTCAACTCTGACATCAACAGTCACGTCATCAGACCAGGATTCAGACTGAATAAA
The DNA here is from genome assembly GCF_963993115.1 of Abramis brama. Classification (NCBI taxonomy): domain Eukaryota; kingdom Metazoa; phylum Chordata; class Actinopteri; order Cypriniformes; family Leuciscidae; genus Abramis; species Abramis brama. Next base: position 42,586,187 of record NC_139963.1, on the reverse strand, counting down.
ACACTTATAAAGTCCTTCATCAGAGACTCGGACTGCTGAGAGTTTGAGTGATGCGTTTCCTCTCTGTAGTTCTTGATGGCTCAGTTTTGTTCTTCCTCTGTAGGACTGAATCTGATCTGTGTTTCTGTCTTCATGATCATCATAGAGATGCACTGAGTCTTTCAGATCAAGTCTAAACCACTCCACTCTCATGTCCACAACACTGATGCTGGGTTTGACTGAACAGGGCAGAGTCACATCTTCACCAGATACAGCAAATACAGGATCTGCAGGTCCCACTACTGTATACTGCTCTGTTACAAGAGAAAGAGCAGATCTAAACTACACATCCTAAAGGGTTTTACTCTAATGTTGTTCCAGACAAACAGTAATGTGCAATAAATATAAAGTATTATTCACAATGATGAATAAATTACCTGATCTTGAATCTGTAATTCCACTAACAAACAGGAGAGTCAAACAAATGAACTTCATCTCTGAGACACAGATGCTAAAAATAAAATATGAAAAAAGAGAAAACATTACAGAAAACTGTCAGCATTTTTGCCTGAGAATAAAACTTACACTTAACTTTCTGTCCAAAAGTAAGATAAACATTTACAATCACTTTCTGCTCAAAGAAATCCGGTTAAACCGGGTCAAGACAAAGCAGAATACAAATATACAACATGTATCTACATGTAGCACTTATAAACACATATTGTAACAATGAGGTAAGGACGAAGCGGAGAGAGAATCCACATGCAAGCACTACTTTAATAAAACAAGCAGGTAATCCAGGGCAAACAACGAGACTCAGGACAGGAACATGGTACAGTTAACAGCAACAAGCAACAGCTACAACAACCGACAAACACCAACTGAAGCACAGAGGTTTAAATACACAGGCAAACACGCTAAACAAGATAACAAGGGGCGTGTTTAATCAGAAACACCTGGGAGACTAATAAACACAAAACTACAAAGGACTATAAAACATGGCACAGAACAGGAAATAACCAAAGTCTACACAAGACAAGGGGAACACAAGACAGGAATCATGACACATATAAACACATGTTGAAGGTTGTTGAATCAGGATTTCTTTTTCAAAAATGCAAATATATCTATAAATGTGATTCTAAAACCTTTCATTTATTTACAAGATGAAGTATTATATGCATTAAACTTGTTGAACGCTAACATGGTCCTCAAGTCACACTCGTTCAAGACTTCAGGTAAATGTGTTTCTGAATCTTCCATGACTTACCTTCAACTCAACATTCACTGTGTTCTCAAGAGAGTCTTAATAAATTGTGTCCATATGAAAGTTTGTACGATCGTAAGGAGATCCTTCCTGGTTTAGTTTCACTTTCTCTTGTAACCGAACACCGGAACAGACACAGTCCCTCCCATCATTCAGGCTGATAACCCTGCTGTAGTTTCTTCTGTCGCACAGACTGACACTCCTCACTTTAATCTGCTTTAAAATATATGACAGACATGTTAATTAAAAGAAAATGCAAACACAAATGTGGATGATGACACACTGCATCCACAAATATAGAGGGAACTGTGACCCCACTACTGACAATACCAGAAATAAATTTTAAAAGACAGTTTATCACATATAATATTTATTCTTCAAAATAAAATAAAAACATCAAAACCATCATTATATAATATAAAGCTCATATAACTATATTTAATGTAAATTAAAAATAAAATGAATAAGTTTAGATAGATACAAAGTATCACGAAGTTTTATACATTCATCCAAATTAATCGAGCTAAAGTCATTCGTTTACAAATCGTCACAAAAGTTTAGTGTATTTATTTTACTAGTTTGCTGAGGACAGTCTTTCTTTCTCATCACATAAAAAAAAAATCTTCAAGGTGAGCTTAAGTCATTTATTCCTCATTGAAAGGTTTTGTTTAACATCATGTAGGTCTACTCTCACATTGACTCATAGCAGTGTATTGTTACTAATTACTAACTATTAGTACTAATTGACTAATTGTTTATATTTTCAAAAAAAAAAATCATGACTGATTAGAACAGAGCATTTCTACAATGGCTTTAGCCCTATTCGGATGGGATTAGTTTTACAAGGGTGGACGGAGTAATGTAATTTTACCACAAGACGTCTGTAATAGTAATGGCCAATTCGCACGGGATAAGAGATCCCGTTAGAGAGAGAAGAGAAGTGGGAGGGGTAACTCGATTTGCATCATCGCCTTCACCCTCCTGTCAGCAAGTGTGTATTAAAGGAGAAGTTCACTTTCAAAAAAACTTTTGCTGATAATTTACTCACCCCCATGTCATTCAAGATGTCCATGTCTTTCTTTCTTCAGTCGCAAAGAAATTAAGGTTTTTGATGAAAACATTCCAGGATTTCCCCCCATGTAATGGATTCTATTGGGACCCAAACGGTAGAAGGTCCAAATGACAGTTTAAGTGCAGCTTCAAAGGGCTTTAAACGATACCAGACGATGAATAAGGGTCTTATCTAGCGAAACGATCGGTCATTTCCAAAATAAATAAAAAAGTTTAAGTTTTATAAGCACAAACGCTCGCCTTGCTCTGTTCTGTGATGCGCGTTCGTGACGTCACGTAATACGCAATTACGTTGAAAAGGTCACGCTTGACGTGTTTACAAATGTGCAGAAGGAGGACCATATACACATTTTCAAATGTATTTGTGTCAGTTTATCGTTTAAAATGCCCATTTCGTGTGCGTATCCTGGGTGTTTTAATATTAAAAAGCCAAAAAGAACATTTTCTTCAGGACAGAAATTTTTCAAGCGTGACCTTTTCAACGTAATTGCGTATTACGTGACGTCACGAACGCGCATCACAGAACAGAGCAAGGCGAACATTTGTGCTTATAAAACTTAAACTTTTTTATTTATTTTGGAAATGACCGATCGTTTCGCTAGATAAGACCCTTATTCATCATCTGGTATCGTTTAAAGCCCTTTGAAGCTGCACTTAAACTGTCATTTGGACCTTCTACCGTTTGGGTCCCAATAGAATCCATTACATGGGGGGAAATCCTGGAATGTTTTCATCAAAAACCTTAATTTCTTTGCGACTGAAGAAAGAAAGACATGGACATCTTGGATGACATGGGGGTGAGTAAATTATCAGCAAAAGTTTTTTTGAAAGTGAACTTCTCCTTTAAGTTGCTTCCTGATATCACGTGTGCAAACAACCTATATTTATATAAAACAGTTATGTCCGGTTGAACGATGTATTAATTTACTTAAGATTGGATTGTGTTGTCAATAGGCCTAACGCTAAAACCAACTTAAAGAGCTCTGACCTGTACCACCTGACTGCTGGGGATTCATTTCAGTGTTGATTGTTGATATTAGAAACGCATGCATTTGAGTCAGGAACTGCTCAGAGTATAACGTCACAGATTACCATCTCTTCCAAATCACACTAGTTATGGCGTGAACGCAGCATAAGCTTGTTGTTTTAGTTCAGGAGGAACTGTAAAAGGCGGCTGCTGTTTCGGTTGCGGCGCCCTGTGACTGACGTCTGTCTAACTCTTCATGAAACGCGCTGATGACGAGTGATGTCTGCATGAGCAGGTGCGCAAATGTAAATATCCATATGTTGACTGGCAGGTAGGACATCGTATCATTGCATTCGGACCGAACATTTTATGGTCCTACGCCTTCCTACAAAGACGATATAAATATACATATAAATACATTTAGAACACTAAACTTAGTGATTGCTATCAGGATGTGAAGAGACTTTCAACCAGCATAAAAAAAAAAATCTGGACCAAATCGCCTACCCTGCCTTTAACTAACGTTGTTAAGTAACAAGATCCTGTAGTAAAGTGTTACCAGGAATCCTATTAAACTTCTCATTCCAGTGTGATGTCACTGTTTACATCGCCTTCATGTGAGGCAAGTTGAGGCCAGTTCTTGGGAGAAAATACTTTTTTTATTTTGTGTGTGTGTGTGTGTGTGTGTCTGGAATTTTTATTGCAATATATCTTGACCTCGTTTAAAATGACACATCTAAAGCCAGTCATATATAGTCATGTTAATTACACATGCACCTTGAATATCACTTGAAACGAATGAGATTAAATTAAGTGAATTGTTACTAGTAAAGTATGTAAACCGCGACCTCTAGTGGTCAATGATGATGTGTATTTGGTCCGTGTACGTTTTGATAGTTTGTTTTCCAATTTGAAATGAAATAAGCAGAAACGAGAAAACGGCCCCTTTATTCGTTTTTTCGTTTTTTCAAAAAAACGAAAAAACGAGATTTCGGCTTGATTTTTCGTTTTTTAGTTCACAGGCAAAAAACGAATAAATGACTTCAAAATTCGTTTTCCACATGTGGGCGGCCTGACACGCCCCCTTCCGCCGATTGGTCAAGCAAATCTGAGCATGTGACGTCATCAGTTGTCGCTCAGGTCAGGGTCTGTTCAACAAAATAATAGTCCTTTACTATGGCTACAGATTCTTAAACTGTACAGGGCAGGTCCGGGCTTTCTTCTGTGCAACTTTACGCGTTTCACAGAAATCTTTACATCAGAAATATTAATTATTAGTCTGCCACCAGCCTGTTTTATTTAGCTGTGTGTGGTGAAGCTGCGCTTGACAGCGCCGAGTGGGAGAAACTCACTGACCAATGTTCAGTCAGCAGTCAGAACTTTTCTTTTAGACGCTCCGTTTTGCCACGGGATGCTGATTGCAAATACTGTAATGCCAATCGGCTGAGGGTGGGTACCGATGATGGTGAAATACATTTTTACTGAAACTGTAATCATATCCGCGACCCGTGAGAATGAGACGGATGATTGACAGGACGATAGCGGAGGCAATTAAAGGCGCAAGATAACTTCTGTTAACAACAACATAAATAAAAAAGTGTTTAATATAAGTGACTTTGTCTTTGTTTTATTGTTTTTGTTGTTTTTAGTCAAATAATTGTGAACCACAAACTGAGCCTTCGTTTTAAAGGGCAATTTCCAAATATATTTTATTTATTTGTTATAATATGGGTATTTTATAATACAGCATAAATAAAAACAAGCACACATAATATGTATGCCTATAGGCTAAACACCACAGTTTTTTGGTTTTGTTTGTGTGAACTTTTATCCCCAACCATATTTCTTCATGGGCTCCACTCCAGGGGTCAGGCTCAGCACCCCTATACTTCCCATAACAGTATGCTGACCCAGTTTATATGTAAAATCTTTGGTATGTGTAATCTATATGTAATATCTAAAAACACTTCACAGTGTGATGGAAATAAACTTTTCTTAAAGCGTCTTGTATATCACCACAGATTTATTGGCACCCTTCTATCTGTGTTGTACTGTATACTGTAATAGACAATTGTCCTGCAGAATGAGCTGAAAACGTGCTGTCAATTTCCACCAAGAAGAGTTCCAAAATGCTTTGAAAATTGTAATTGATCCTGTTTGAGTTCATGCTTAATAGTTTGCCTTACTGTTCTCTGAATTTACACAAAGTAGTTATTAGTAAAAATGGGGGAAACTGGATCAAGTTCCTGTGGATTCAATGAATGTTCTTGATGGCATGCATTGTTTCTCGTTTTTATTGTTTGATTATACAGCCAGGACTGGACTTTCATTTGGGTTCCACCAGTAAGTGATTCTGCCTTTATATATATATATATATATATATATATATATATATATATATATATATATATATATATATATATTATTATTATTATTATTATTATTATTATTATATATATATATATTTTTTTTTAATGGTATAATTATGTAATCTGCTTATTGTGAGCCTAAATGAGTAAATTGTCAAGTCAAGTATAATTGTATAGCGCTTTTCACAATACAGATTGTATCAAAGCAGCTTCACAGTATTAAATTAAAATAATACAACAAGGTTTGTTTCTAATGGAATTTATTGATTAAATATCCCCAAAATATCCCCAACTGAGCAAGCCAAAGGCAACAGTGGCAAGGAACTGAAAAACTCCATCAAGTGACCTAATGGAGAAAAAAAACCTTGGGAGAACCCAGGCTCAGTCGGGGGCCAGTTCTCCTCTGGCGTTTATGAACTAGAGACCGGATTTAACTAAGATTAAAAGTATTATATGAATGCCTGGCTGAAGAGATGCGTATTTAATCTAGTTTTAAACTGGGAGAGCGAGTCTGAGCAACGAACAGTATCAGGAAGGCTATTCCAGAGTTTTGGAGCTAAATGTGAAAATGCTCTCCCTCCTTTGGTTGATCTGGATATAAGGTATGACCAAAAGCCTCGAATGTATTGATCTTAAAGAGCGTGATGGATTATAGGGCGATAGAAGATCCGTTAAATAGACTGGAGCTAAGCCGTTTAGGGCTTTATAAGTCAGTAGCAATACCTTGTAGTTAATACGGGACTTTATAGGTAACCAATGTAGTGATGATAAAAGCGGTGTTATATGATCATATTTTCTTGAGTAAGAACAGCGGCTGCATTTTGGACTAACTGTAGCTTGTTTATTGAGGATGCAGGACAACCAGCTAATAAAGCATTACAGTAATCTAGTCTCGAGGTCATGAATGCATGAACTAACTTTTCTGCATCAGAAAACTAACTTTTCTGCATCAGAAACTGAGTGATCTGATGGGGATAAAATTGGTATTTAATCATTATCAGGCTGACTTGCCACCAACTACTGGTGTTTTTTTTATATTTTGAAAGTAGTGTTTCATGTTGTCACTTCACATTTAATAGCCTCTTAGAATGAAATTGCTATGCAAATTCACAGTGCCTCCTTTGAGCTGCATTAGACAGTGTGTAATGTAAATCTAAATGCAGGGTCAGATGCTGCTTCTGTGCCACCTATACTGCAAAGCTGGGTGTTTGTTCATACAGAGTTAATCAGACAGCCTAAAGCCTCTTACGTTGTTAATTTAAATTTCAAAAAACAATTTGACATTTGCTCGCAATGTTTTTCTTACAAAAAACCTCATCATTCTGCAGGACAATTGTCTATTACAGTATACAGTACAACACAGATAGAAGGGTGTCAATAAATCTGTGGTGATATACAAGACGCTTTAAGAAAAGTTTATTTCCATCACACTGTGAAGTGTTTTTAGATATTACATATAGATTACACATACCAAAGATTTTACATATAAACTGGGTCAGCATACTGTTAATTACCATGGGAAGTAGGGGTGCTGAGCGTGACCCCTGGCGTGGAGCCCATGAAGAAATATGGTTGGGGATAAAAGTTCACACAAACAAAACCAAAAAACTGTGGTGTTTAGCCTATAGGCATACATATTATGTGTGCTTGTTTTTATTTATGCTGTATTATAAAATACCCATATTATAACAAATAAATAAAATATATTTGGAAATTGCCCTTTAAAACGAAGGCTCAGTTTGTGGTTCACAATTATTTGACTAAAAACAACAAAAACAATAAAACAAAGACAAAGTCACTTATATTAAACACTTTTTTATTTATGTTGTTGTTAACAGAAGTTATCTTGCGCCTTTAATTGCCTCCGCTATCGTCCTGTCAATCATCCGTCTCATTCTCACGGGTCGCGGATATGATTACAGTTTCAGTAAAAATGTATTTCACCATCATCGGTACCCACCCTCAGCCGATTGGCATTACAGTATTTGCAATCAGCATCCCGTGGCAAAACGGAGCGTCTAAAAGAAAAGTTCTGACTGCTGACTGAACATTGGTCAGTGAGTTTCTCCCACTCGGCGCTGTCAAGCGCAGCTTCACCACACACAGCTAAATAAAACAGGCTGGTGGCAGACTAATAATTAATATTTCTGATGTAAAGATTTCTGTGAAACGCGTAAAGTTGCACAGAAGAAAGCCCGGACCTGCCCTGTACAGTTTAAGAATCTGTAGCCATAGTAAAGGACTATTATTTTGTTGAACAGACCCTGACCTGAGCGACAACTGATGACGTCACATGCTCAGATTTGCTTGACCAATCGGCGGAAGGGGGCGTGTCAGGCCGCCCACATGTGGAAAATGAATTTTGAAGTCATTTATTCGTTTTTTGCCTGTGAACTAAAAAACGAAAAATCAAGCCGAAATCTCGTTTTTTCGTTTTTTTGAAAAAACGAAAAAAGGGGCCGTTTTCTCGTTTCTGCTTATTTCATTTCAAATTGGAAAACAAACTATCAAAACGTACACGGACCATATAGCCTATTGCGTGTGTCTCACGGTGAATGCGTGAGAGTTGGCAGCTATGCAATGACAATGTTAATGGCAGGAAGCTTTTAGCAGGGACGTGCAGAGAGTTCCTCAGGCGCTCAATATATACTACTATTGTCTCACCCTTGGGCAGTAGATGGCGCTGTTTGCTTAACAAATTTATCATTAATCTGAAAAAAATAATGTGTGTAGTCGCCATGAAAACTGACATGTATTGACATGTTCCTGAACTGCTTTAGATTTGTCGGGCATTAGAGAACGCACTTTGGTCGCTGTGAAACCTGATGGCGTTCAGAGACGTCTGATCGGTGACATCATCAAGCGCTTCGAGCAGCGAGGATTCCGATTGGTTGGTCTGAAGATGCTGCAGGTGCATGATTCACACACAAGAGGCTTGTTCGACTTCATGCAGCTCTGCGCAGACCGCAGACCGATCGGCGGCTGACTTGAAGCAGTGCATGCCGGTTAGAAATTTTGTCCGACTTGATACAGCGCCGACGCCACGTGACTGTGACGTATGCCATCAAAGTACCGCGAGAGCGATTCGAGAGTAGCCGGAGAACTCAGCCAGCGCAGCTTCTCAAGAGCGGCTGCACGGGGCTGCACGTGGGCTGATGACGATACAGCTGTTCCACGATTGGCCGGATTCACTGCATGACAACAATCACGTGTGTTTCGTGTTTATTCGAACACCTTTAGTTCCTCTAAAGCTCACAAATCAGTTTTTTATAACAGTAAACACTCTTTTCATGTAGTTGCGATGTTATATTGTGTCATGTTTATCAAATTAAAACTGATTAAAAAACGTAGACTCCACTTCATTGATAGTAGCTTATATTGAACTTTATTCTTGTTCAAACATACGCTGTATGAAGCAGTACATAAAGTATTGAATGAAAATGTCTCTGAAACATCTATGCATTATTAGGCAAATATTGCATTTATTTCACTTCAGCTGTGGTAAAGTATGCAAACACCACGTGAGCGGTCACTACGGGAACCAGAAAGTGTCCGACTTCACGTCTCCGTTTGCAGCTCCTCCCCGCCTGCACGCGGCTACTCTCGCCGATCGGTTACATCCAGCCGCAGCCGATGTCGAACACACCTAAGACCTTGTTCATGAGTGTGTGTGACGTGTTTGTACATCATGTGTCTGTGTGTGTTTCAGGCTTCTGACAAGCTTTTAGCTCAGCATTACATCTCGCTGCGGAAGAAACCGTTCTACTCCAGCCTGCTGTATTACATGACCTCCGGCCCTGTAGTCGCCATGGTAGAGTAACCAATTATGAATATCATACAGCTGTAATACTATAATACTACAGGATGCAAATAAGAGCACTTTGATTTCCAATGTGATTAATGAACATCCAAAAGTAAGTTTTACACAATTTATTTAAAATGCAAAATTACATTTTAAATAAAAAGTAGATGCCACTCGCCTAATTAAATATATGCAATGAAGAAGAAAAAGGTATAGCACACTACTGTCTGAAACTGTGTTCTTCAAACCGTTACACGTGTCACATACTGTCATAAAGACTGAGGAGTTCTCATTGGCTTGTTTTCAGGTGTGGGAGGGGCATAATGTGGTGCGGTCGTCCCGTATGCTGGTGGGAGACACTGACCCTGCTGAAGCTTCACCTGGAACTATTAGAGGAGATTTCAGCGTTCACATCAGCAGGTGCTCACACACACACACTCATTATGAACACTAGTGTACTGCACACTGCACACTAAATATTTATAGTGATTATATATTTTTTAAATGTTCAAATTTTTAATGTTACGTTCAATAATAAACTGTTTTTTAAATTTTTTAAAGAAAAAATAAACAAATGAAATATAAAAAAGGAAAAAAAAATAGATATTTAAACAGTAGTGTACTATATTGTTGCCACATGAGCTCACCACATTTCATGTTGTTAAATTGACAGAGTTGTATTTGATTATCATCTCAGAAATGGTTGTTTTGAGGTTTTAATTTTTTTTTGTGCAAAAACTCTTGTTAGTAACAATAAAAAAAAAAGGTTCCATTTGTTAACATTACGATTAGTTAACATGAACTAACATTTAAAGTTACTTCTAAAGCATCTATTAATGTTTATTTAAACATTTGCAAACACATTATTAAAGTGCCCCTATAATGCTATTTTAAAGTTTCCTAATTTAGTTTTGGAAGTCTCTTACAACAGGTTTACACACATCAAAGGTCAAAAACACTTTCATTTTCTCATAATATACATTGCACATCACCTCATTTTTCAAAGAGTCTGAAAAATGGTTCATTCAAAGATTCATGCTGCAGCTGCGTATGAAAACTTCTATTCTATATAGCAGAGGTGGGAGTAAGTCACACATGTGCAAGTCACAAGTAAGTCTCAAGTCTTAACCTTCAAGTCTCAAGCAAGTCCAAGTCAATTTTGTGAAAAGCAAGTCAAAGTCAAGTCAAGTCTTTTATCAATATTTGTGAAGCAAGTCTCAAGTCCTAAAATTTGCGACTTAAGTCTGACTCGAGTCAAGTCATATGACTCGAGTCCCCCATCTCTGCTATATAGTACGCGAAAAACAGTATGTGAGCCGAGGAGTGTCCAAATTCATGGTATTCATATTAAAAGAGTAAGCGAAAAGTACCCGGATGACCAACTACTGGCGTGATTCTGAAGTTCACATACGATGGACACTTTACTGTCCCATGAGGCCACAGGAGAGGATTTATGAATGGAGGTGGAGCTGATACAGCACAACTGCCTTTTTATCTAGCAGAGTCTGTGATTGGTCAGCTCCAGATCTTCCTCAGCACAGGATACACAGTGAGGGGAACAGTAACGATGGCGTCGGTTTTACCGTATCAATTCGAGTCCTCATCCTTTGGAAATATGTGAAGTGGATTTGCTTCCACAGAGCAGAAAACAGCGTCTTGTCGACAACATGAACCAAACTCTTCCAGCCTCAGCTTCATCTACAGTGTTTGAGGGTCAAAGTAAATGTTGTTCACGAGCAACCAATGAAGATCATCGGCTGACATTATGCAAATGTGTTTCATTGTTACGTAGATTTGAACAGTAAGTGAGCCTTTCTGTGGAATTACTGACGACTCATTTTGACTGTTCAGAATTGATTTTATTTTTAGGAGACATTAACTTTATTTGTCGAGCACTTTGACCTTTGAAACTGACGAACAGCAATATTATTCACTACATGAAAAGTAATATTCAAAAAAGCATAATAGGGGCACAAACAAAAGTTGTATCTGTTAATATGAACTAATGGACATGCGGCATGAACGGACATGAACTAACAATGAACGGTAGTTTTACTTTAACAAAGATGAATAAATAATTCTGTAACAATTGTGTTAGTTAATTCTTCTTAATGCATTAACTAATGGGACCTTATTATAAAGCGTTACCAAGAATCTCAGCTGTAATTATGTGTTCAAACCCTAAATCAGTGGCATGGATGCAATGACTTTCATGACTGTTGAATTCCTTCAGAAATGTGGTGCACGCCTCTGATTCTGTGGAAGGAGCGGAGCGGGAGATCTCGCTGTGGTTTCATTCCTCAGAGCTCGTCGACTGGGAGGGATGCGATCAGAAAAGCATTTACCACATTTAAGAGGGGCCGACGACTGTATGTGTGCAATTAACTTGTCTGATCACCCTCAGCTGGGACCATTTCAGGTCAATTTCCTCAATAGCACATAAATGCTGATGCTGAAGTGCACAAATGATGTAAAATTGTTGAATGTAAATAAATTGAAATGTTATATATTATAAATATTTTTAAAAATAGTAAAAAAAAAAAATTTTGGAGGAAATGCTTACAAAAGGTGGCCTTGAATATTTTAAAAATGACTTATTTTTGCTTTGCTGCACAAGTATTAGTCAAAACAAAAGCTTTAATAGTTCATAATTGTTTCTAAAAAGCAATTATTGTTACAATTTTAATTAGTTACATTCTTTAACCAGTGACCACACACACAGTGCTTTAACTAACTTCTGTAAACAATATATTTTAATAATTAAAAAAAGAAAAAAAAGAAAAATCAAATAAATGACTACTTGCCTTTTAGCAGATGTCTGTGATCCGAACACAATCTTTTGGGGGAAATTCATTAAATAATTATTTATAGACTGTTAATTTAACATGAAATAAATACTTGCTGTATCTTAAAAATGGTTTGTTTGTGAATATATTTACATATTGCATCAGTGCATGATCAATATGTTACCAAACCAGTGGTGGTTTTAACAGCCGTAGGCCGAACAATGCTGTGACATTTTGTGCATTGATTTGTAATGAACAGTTTCATAAAGATGGCGGACACGTCGACATGTCTGAAGCGGTCAATGTGGCTTCTATGTATACATTTCTACGGTTCTCAAACTTTTTGACTTCTCCATCTTTGGCCTCACATTGTCCAACAACAGACGAAGACCGCTTGACGTTTCAAGTTGTTTGTGATTTTCTGGATAAGGATTGAAGATTTTTTTTCCCCCTTCAATCTATCTAACTCTATCCAATAAAACATTTGAGAGCTTTGCATGACTAAAAAGTATCTTGTCTTTTTAGAGCCTACATCTATATGATCTTTCACCCTGTTTCACACCATGTTTTCAGACTAAACCAGATGTTAAACAGTTGCGGCCCAGTTTCTCAGTTCCTAATTGTCACGAGAGGTGTTTTTCACAATATTGTCATTACAAAAATCTGCCATATTTAATGGAGGCAAAAAGGTAGTGCTGGTAATGTGCAGTGTTAAGTGTTCACTTCCAAGGGAACACAACAAGCGTATTGATTCAAGCCTTTAGATAAAACATCTGTCAAATTAATGTATGTAACTAATGAAGTTATTGTGATGTAGCTCTAACTAACAAACACACTGTAATTTGAACTCGACTGGTTTTTGAAATGCGCATACGTGTAGGTGTGCAACAAAGCTATGTTTTCTTTTTCATGCAAATATGCAAAACTCTGTGTACAAGAAGCATTTGTTAACTTTGAACTAGAATTGAGTTCAAGTTGTGGGAACAGTAGCTTGTATGAGCCCTCTTCATTGCGTTTGAGTTCAACTCTTGTGTTCGTCATTGAAGGAAGTTTCTGCTGAGTGTTTGTTTGGTGTTAATTGCAACAAACCTAACTAAACATTAATTTCTTTCACTGCGTGCTTTGCTTCAACTAGATAATAATGTGTTTTGTAATGAGTGTTTTGTGGTGTTGTTTATTGCAGAAGAACTGCTGAACAGTTTCGCGGGGCAGCCCGGCTCGTGGAGGCACTGCCTCTACTTCCTCTCCAACAGCAGAAATGAATATGTCATGATGTACAGCCTTAATGTGTTCGAGGTAAAATTAATTTCAGTTCATTATCTTAGGTAGATTAACTTCACGAAAATTGCTAAGTCCATGTTCAAGTCATACACTAATGTTCAAAAGTTTGTTGTCAATTTTGGAGTCCTCTCTTCTGCTGACCATGGCTGCATTATTTGATCAAAAATACAGAAAAAAACAGTAATATTGTGAAATATGATTGCAATTTTAAATAACTTTAAAATTAAACTTTTAATTTTTTTTTTTTTAAATAACTTTTCAGTAAAATTATTTATAATTATTCTAATAAATCATTATAATATGCTGTTTTGCTGCTCAAGAAACAATTATTTTTTATAAATGTTGAAAACAGTTGTGTAATATATTTATTTCATATTTAATATTTATAGAGGGTTCAAAAGCATTTATTTGAAATAGAAATCTTTATGAATTGAACATTATGAATGTCATTCCTGTCACTTTTAATTTAATGTGTCCTTATTAAATTAAAAAAGTATTAATTTATTTTAAATGTATTTTATTTATTTTCATCTTCTGACCACAAAATTTTAAGCGGTAGTGTATTTCGCCACAAAATCAGAAGGGAAAAAAAGAAAATAAATTTATTTAGCCTTTAGGATTTTTAGCTTTTTGTAAATTAGTTGTATTCACCCCCTAATTATCATCACTCTATTTTCTTTTTTTTAAAGAAGAATTTATCATTATAATGATATATTTAAATCGTACCATGTGAACTGCATAGTAGCATTTATTTGTACTGCATTTATTTTTATTCTAATTTTAATTAAAAAAAAAAATAGTTTCCTTTGGAGGATTTTTTTCATTAGTACAATAATGCCAGTCTTTTAGTTTTAAATTTTAAGGGGAATTAGCATGATGATAATATCACAGTGCAAATAAACACACCTTACTGGTAAAAAAAAAAACTAATAGGCTTAATATCTTGAAATATGACCTGGATATGTTTGTGTAATTATCCTAAAATACAATATGCAAGCATGGGTAATCGATTATATGCGATTAGACTGTTTGATGCATTGCATGGTTGCATTAAAAGTTCAGATTGAAATGCCTTATCTCATCTTTCTCTTCTGCCCTTCCCCCCATCTCTCTCTCTCTCTCTCTCTCGTGCATGCTGGGAGTGAGTGGGCGGAGTGTGGTGAGTGTGGATGTGAGTCTGTGGCTGGTAAGAGTGCTTTTTCCAAACTTTTTCCTTTTTTCTTGTAAGTGTTTTGTTTGTATTTTTTTGTTGTTGTTTTGTTTTTGTTTTGTTTATTGTTTTTGTGAGGATAGTCTGCTTCCAGCACTTTTGCTGGGAAGCATGGCGACTCCAAACACAATGGCTTTTGAAAATTTAACTCGGCGTCATGGAGTAAAAATTGATTCAAACGCTAACGTGGAAGATGTTTGTTTGGCTGTTGTTTGATTGTGTCCGCTTCGCGAATGAATAATGCGTTTGTGCTTTTCTTTAGCACTATTGAGAAGGCGAACGAAATAGTGCAAAATGGTGTTGTAATCAAAGGTTCACTCACGCCGGTGTTTCCTCTGAGCACTCCCGCCAAGAAAATAATGATTTCAAACGTCCCTCCGTTTGTGAAAGATGAGATGATCTTGCAGGAATTGTCACGATATGGAAAGATAGTTTCTCCTATCAAAAAAATTCCGCTTGGATGTAAATCGCCTTTAGTGAAACATCTTGTTTCTTTTAGGAGACAGGTGTTTTATGATTCTGAAGAATGGCGAGGATGAACTTGACCTGGTTTTTAAATTTAAAATAGAAGGCTTTGAGATTATGCTGTTTTCGCATCATCTGATACAACGATGAAATGTTTTTGGTTGTTCTAAAATCGGACATCTTAGTCGTAATTGCCCTGATAAAATGAACACGAACACAGAGCAGATTAATGCAGGTAAAACGGGGAGCGCTGTTGATGAATCTAGCGCATCCGAAACTAGTGCAGCGGTGAATCCCGCGAATACACCGATCGAGCCGCTCGAGGCTGTGAACAGCACGGAGGCGCGGGCGCCGTGCTCTACTGTTGATGATGGAGGTGTTGTGGCGGAGTCTGTGGCAGCAGAGAACGCGCTGGGGTTGAGTACATTATCTTCTGTGCTTGTAGAACAAGACAGAGAAATTGTAAAGGAAGATCTGAGATTGAATGACTGTGGATTGGATATGGAAGTTGAATCAACTTTCAAAACACCAATTAAAAGAAGAAAGAGTCGAAACGATAAAACCAGTAAGCAAATCAAAATAACTGACGCTGCTGAAGATGAAGTCATAGCTTCTGACAATGATGATTCTGATTCTTGCGTTTCTGTTTGTTCAGAGTTTTCTGCTTGTTCTCAAAATGAAGCAGTAAATGTTTTGTACAAAGCTGAAGACATTCGTGTTTTTCTTCAGGAAACGAAAGGGTTAAAAGGCGTGCAAATTGAGGATTATTTTCCTAATAGTGCACAATTTGTGAAGGACACCAGATATTTGATAAAAGAAGGGGCTTTCGTAGATCTTGAAGTGTATCGTTTGCGGAAATTTGTAAACAAGTTAAAAAAACAAAATCCTAGAGATGATAAGAATGCCATGGTTTAAATCCCTAAGCTTGGTTTTTTTTACCATAATCTCTGTCTTTTCCCATCTGAGTTTCTTGTTGAACTTAAATAAAACTATGAGTCAGCTAAAAATTGGAACTCTCAATTTAAATGGAGCTAGAGATGTTCGTAAAAGGATGATGTTATATGAATATATTAATCAGAAGTCTGTTGATGTCATGTTTATTCAAGAAACGCATAGTGATCAAAGAAATGAGGTGGACTGGAAAAGAGAGTGGGGAGGTCAACTTTTTCTTAGTCACAAATCCTCTGTAAGTGGAGGTGTTGCAGTTTTATTTTCTAAAAATATGACTCCAGTATCTTTTGAATCTGTTGAAATTGAAAAAGGTCGCTTTTTAAAAGTTATTGTTAAATTTGAAAAAATTGTTTTTTTTAAATATCTATGCTCCTAATAGTGGAGTGGAAAGAGTTTTGTTCTTAAATTTAGTCAACACTACTTTGAAAAACCTAAATACAGATGATTTCTTAGTTTTAGGGGGAGATTTTAATTGTACCGAGAATGATAAAGTAGACCGAAATCATTTAGAACCGCATGTTGCATCTCAAAGAGTTATTAAACAACTCGTTCAAACTTTTGATCTCTGTGATATTTGGAGAAAAATGCATAAAAAATTAAGGCAATATACATGGGTTCATTGTAAAGATAATTCATTGTCTTTGGCACGTCTTGATCGGTTTTACAGCTTTAAGCACCAGTTCAATATTTTCAAATCTTGTCAAATTAATCCTGTAGGATTTTCAGATCACAGTGCAGTTCTTTGTTCTGTATTAGTAAGTTGTGTGAAGTCAAGCAGTGCCTATTGGCATTTTAATACATCTTTACTTGATGACAACCACTTTAAAGATTCTTTTACTTTTTTTGGGGATGTTTTTAAACAACAGTGGTGGGATTGCGGGAAAATACAAATCAAAAACTTTTGCCAGCAATAACACTATTAATGTTACAAAAGAAATAACTCGATCATTGAAGACTCTAGAGACTGAGATAGTTGATTTGTACAGTTTGTCTGCATCTACAGGCATAAAAGAACACATTGAAGCTCTGACATCAAAGAAAACTTTATTGGCAAACCTGTTGGACATTAAGGCACAAGGAGCGCTGGTTCGCTCACGTTTCCAGAATATCACACAAATGGATGCACCTTCTAAATTTTTCTTCAGTATGGAGAAAAAAAATAGTCAAAGCAGAATAATTCATTCCTTGGTCTCTGATACAGGACAGGAATTAACTAAAACTTCTGAGATAAGAGAAGTTGCTGTACAGTTTTATAAAAAATTATATACAGCTGATCTGATAAATGAAAAGATGACTATTAGTAGTTTTTTTGAAGGTCTGCCAAAACTTGATGAAGAAAGTAATGAAAGTTTGCAACTACCTCTGACAGAACAAGAACTGTATACAGCAATGATGGGCATGGAGAATGGGAAATCTCCCGGGATTGATGGGTTACCCATTGAATTTTATAAAACTTTCTGGCCCGTTTTAAGAGAAGATCTCTTAGTGGTGTTTGATGAAAGCCTTACTAATGGGTTTCTTACCCTTAGTTGCAGAAGGGCAGTTATCACTTTATTGCCCAAAAAAGGTGATCTTCAGAATATAAAAAATTGGAGGCCTGTTTCTCTCCTGTGTTCAGAGTATAAAATCCTGTCTAAGACATTAGCTACAAGATTGAGTAAAATAATAGGGAAGGTGATACACTACGATCAAACATATTGTATACCAAATAGATCCATTTTTGATAATATAACTTTAATCAGAGATGTTTTAGAAGTTTCAAAGTTTGGTGTAAACATTGGCCTTATTTCTCTAGACCAAGAGAAGGCATTTGATCGGGTTGAACACCTTTATTTGTGGCATACTTTACAAGCTTTTGGTTTTAATTCACGTTTTATTGATATGATTAAAACAATGTATTGTGACATTGAGAGTGTGATTAAAATTAATGGTAGTTTGTGTTCTCCTTTTAATGTACAGAGAGGGGTTCGACAAGGTTGTGCCATGTCTGGGCTATTATATGTGCTGGCTATAGAACCACTGTTGTCCATGTTACGAAATAAGTTAAAGGGTTTAACATTGCCACAGTGTAATAATGCTTTCCATTTATCTGCATATGCTGATGATGTAATTGCTTTTATAAATGATGATGATGATGTTGAAATGTTACGACAGATTGTTAATGATTTTAAGGATATTTCATCAGCAATTGTTAATTGGGGGAAAAGTGATGCTTTATTGATTGGAAAATGGGAAGGAGGAAATCCCATTCTACCAGGAGGCTTATTATGGAAAAAAGATGGGCTAAAGTATCTTGGTGTTTTCTTAGGCAATGAAGCCTTCATGCAGAAGAACTGGGAAGGAATGGCAGATAAAGTAACTGGACGTTTGAAAAAATGGAAATGGCTGCTTCCTCAGTTGTCTTTTAAAGGACGGACACTTATTATCAACAATCTTGCGGCTTCTTCCCTGTGGCATAGACTTGCATGCGTCGACCCTCCGGTTGGTCTCTTAGCAAACATTCAAACAGAAACAGTGAACTTTTTTTGGGACAATTTGCATTGGATCCCTCGAAGCGTTTTGTTTCTGGCTAAAGAAGATGGAGGCCAAGGTCTAGTGCATTTGTCAAGTAGATGTGCTGCTTATCGTCTTCAGTTCTTGCAGAAGTTAATTCTAGGATCTGAAAGACTGGTATGGACACCAGTGGCTCAATGCATTCTACGCAGAATAAGTGGACTTGGCCTGGACAATGTGTTGTTTTTAATGGACTCTAAAAAATTTGATTTTAGAGGAGTTCCTGCTTTTTATCGAAGCCTCTTTAAAATATGGAGTCTGTTTAAGCCTCAATGGATGGAACCATTAATGTCCCTGTACTGGTTACTTGAAGAGCCCATTGTGTGTGGAGCACGTCTTGATGTATCTGGTGACGAAATACCAGGTCTTAAAGACCCACTCCGATGAAAATCATGTTTTTCTAGGTGTTAACATGTTCTTGTGGCATTTTTCTGATGTTAGAGGACATATCTTGAGAAAAATAAGTTCAAAGTTGTATTTCTGAGTATTTCTGCATTCAAATGGCTGTGAATCAGTAGCAGACGCTAAAATGCCAGCTAAAATAGACTGGAGTTGTGACGTAGTAACTCCACTGGGCGGTGCCACAAGCTCATACTCCCCTCCGCCCCCGCCCCCGCCCGCGCGGCTCAGGTTCTGAGGAGTAGAGAAGACGATGGCGGATCAACACCTATGTGCGGTAGCGGGTTGCAATGCTAACTGTACGTTCACACCGCCGCCGACTTGAGCGGCAAAGATGCTCTGGCCGCCCTGTCAAGGACGCTTGTCAAAAAGTACGAGGAAGCTTGTTGACGCTTTGGCCGCTCTGACGTAGCAGCATTCTATGTTCGATCATGGGAGAAGAGAAGTGTCACACCATGAAAAGTAAACAAAATAAATAAGCAATACATTGACACTAGAAACCTTTTATAATGACAGCATTTGTATAACCGTTTTGGTCACATTATTATTTATTATTATTAATAGTGAGTGCGCGCGCGCGGCCGAGGCTCTCTCTCTCTCTCTCTGCTATCTCTCTGCGTTCTTATATGCCCTGTCAAGCGCGCCCTGTTAAACTGGCAGGACTTAAAAACACATGCAAATGATAAACTTTCACTCTGATGGTTAAACTGCAATTAATCCGATAATGATAGGAAACCCAGCAACGGCGATGATCAGCTTCTCCTCCGTTTTCTCGGAAGCTCAAGTCGGCGGCGGTGTGAACGAGGGGGAGGGTCGTCTCCGTGCCAACGGCTCCCCCCACAACGCAGAGGCGAATTTCTAATGAGCTACTGCCGCTCTGCTGAAGCAAAGTCCCAGAAAACGGCACAGGTTTTGTGATTTTGGCTAAAAACGGCATAATCATCATTTAAAGACCACTGAGAATGTTTAAAAATAGCTCAAAATATGATCGGAGTGGGACTTTAAAGATTTGCTGTATAGAAGTGGATCTCTACAGTTGAAACACATTATAAATAATGCAGGTCCTGATTTTAATGATGTAGAAGCAGTTTCAGCCTTTTTAAAGGTAAAATCTGCACGATACATTAAACGGTTTTTAGATAAACTGCAGGGGGCTTTGAATGTACAAGAAAGAATTTTACTTGATGAGTACAATAAGAAATGTATATTTCCAGATTGTGAAGATTTCTTCCCAGATATAAGTATTGTACCTGATCTTTCTTCATTTAATGATATTAATCCCTTGTTGAAGAAGGAAATTGATGTGCAAATTGATTTCTTTGAAGTTAAAGGGAAAGCATTGTACAGAAGTATTGTGAAAGTGACGAATATTAAATGGTTAAATAGAAGTGATACTGTTTGGAGAGACATTTTAGAGATCACTGAAAAAACAAAACCAGTGTGGAGGATTTTGTACAAACCTCCGTTACCTAAAAGAGTTGGTGATCTTCAATGGAGGATACTCCATGGGGCTATAGCAGTTAACTCTTTTGTGGCAATGTTGAACCCAAATGTAAGTGAGGATTGTCCTTTTTGCAGTGAAAGGGAGACTGTGTTTCATTGTTTTATGTTTTGTAACAGACTTTTGTTTTTGTTTAGTCTTCTAGAGCTTCTTTTTGAATCTTTTGAGGTATGTTTTACGAAGCAGGATTTTATTCTTGGTTGTATGTATACCATTAAGAAAAAATACAAATGTCAATTGCTTAATTTTATTGTTGGTATTGCAAAATTATCCATTTATATAACTAGGAGAAACAAAATTGAACAGAAAGGAGAACAAGAACTTGTAACAGCTTTTAAAAAAATGGTAAAATCACGACTTGTAATTGAGTTTAATTTTTATAAACTAATGAGTACATTGAATATTTTTGAAATTGAGTGGTGCTGTGATAATGTGCTGTGTCCTTAGTTGATAATGAACTGGTCATCTCAGAAGTGTTGATGTAAGATTTTTTTTAATTAGATTGAAAAAGATGTGATTTGTTTTTGTGAATGTTTTTTATTGTTATGATTTTTTGTAATAAAAGGATTGTCAAAATTCAAAAAAAAAAATTCTCTCTCTCTCTCTCTCTCTCTCTCTCTCTCTCTCTCTCTCTCTCTCTCTCTCTCTCTGTGTCTCTCTCTCTCTCTGTGTCTCTCTCTCTCTGTGTCTCTCTCTCTCTCTCTCTCTCTCTCTCTCTCTCTCTCTCTCTGTCCCTCTCTCTCAATTCAATTCAATTCAATTCAAATGAGCTTTATTGGCATGACTGTGTAAAGTAGCACAATATTGCCAAAGCAATAGACATATACAAACATATACGTACAGGTTGATACATAAAAGTAAAAAAAAAAAAAAAAAAAAAATACATTTCAATATTATGCATAAATATATAACAATAAAAAAATAACAAATAAAAATAAATAAGTACAGAGAGCAGTTTAAGGGAAGAGGGTTCAGCCCTTGTCCCTCATATGATGGCAGGAAGACACATACTGCGCTGCCAGGAGAACACACTCTTCTTTCTCTCCCAGAATATAAGACAGTTTGTCTATGAGGCTCGCTTGTTGGAACTGGGGTAAAATCTGTGCTATTAGTGTGAAATAAGTGTCTCTGATGTGTTTGTACTTGCTGCACTGGGTGAGGAAGTGCAGCTCGTCCTCCACGACTCCATCAGTGCAGTGTGAACACAGTCTGAGCTCTCTGGCTCTCCAGCTCGGCTTATGTCGGCCCGTCTCCACACACAGACTGTGGTCACTGATGCGATACCTCGTCAGGAGCTTTCTCTGACCATAGTTACTGATCTCGGTCAGGTATGGGGCCAATTTATAATCAGACTTTATTTTGTGGAAGTATTTTAATTTATTTACTTCTGTGACCTTTATCTGCCAGTCTTGTATGTATTCTACTTTGGTTATGTTCCCTATTTCTTTTACTTTTGCGTGTCTGAACTGAGTTGTTGGATTAAGTTTGTGTTTTTCCACTAAATGTGTCATGGGGTCGCTCTCAGGGTGTCCTGCCCTGTATCTGAGAGCGCAGTGATGGTAACTGTCTGTCTGCGCGTCTGATAGATGGAACCAGAACTTTGCGGCTCTCTTCTGGATCTCAGATAGGAGAGGGAATCTGCCTAATTCTGCCCGGCAACCCAGACTCGGAGCGTTTCTGTGAGTTCCCAGGATGTTCTTGCAGAACTCAAGTTGGAAAGTTTCCACAGGGGTTTTGTCCCAGGAATCGTAATTTAGTTTAAATTTGGGGCCCCAGATTTCACAGCCGTATAGGAGGATGGGTTTGATGATGCTGTCAAAGATTTTCAGCCACAGTTTAATGGGTGGGTTAAATTTGAACAGGGGTTTTCTTATACTATAATAAGCCCTACGTGCTTTATCAGTCAGATCTTTCATTGCAGTGTCAAACTTTCCAGAAGCTGAGATTGTCAGACCCAAATAATTATAACAGGTGACATGATTAAGAATGGTTCCCCCAAGTGTAAATGTGTATTTGTTGTCAGTAAGGCGAGGTTTCTTCTGGAAGATCATGATCTTGGACTTGTCCATGTTTATGGGTAAGGCCCAGTCGCTGCTGAACTCCTCCAGAAGCGAGAGGCTTTGGTGCAGACCCTCTTCATGAGGAGACAGCAGCAGGAGATCGTCAGCGTACAGGAGGCTTTTGATTTCTCTGTCCTCGAGGGTCAGACCAGGACAAGGGGACTTCTCAAGTGTTGATGCCAGTTCATTAATATAGATATTAAATAGAGTCGGGCTGAGGCTGCAGCCTTGACGGACTCCTTTAGTTTGACTGAAATAATCAGTGTGTTTGTCGTTAATCTTGACGCCGCATTTGTTTCCATTGTAAATGTCCTTTATGATGTCATATGTCCTTCCCCCTATTCCACTTTGAATTAATTTTAGGAAAAGTCCATTATGCCAAACCGAATCGAAGGCTTTTTTAAAATCAATGAAGCAGCCGAATATTTTCCCTTGTTTTGTTTGTTGGATGTGTTTTTGTATGAGTGTGTGGAGTGTGTAGATGTGATTTGATGTTCTCTGTTTAGGCATAAAGCAGGGTTTCCGCGGGGCATTAAAAAGCATTAAAAGTCATTAAATGAATTTTGCGATAATTAAGGCCTTAAATGGCATTAAAAAGCATTAAATTGTAATCCTACAGGCATTAAAATCGTTTTGAAGAAATTTTTATATTATCAATTTATTTGAATATAGCCTTCATAATTAATACATTTTATTTGCTGTCGCAAAATATGTATGTTAGTGTGATAAAAACACGCGGAACCAGTTTGGTGATTGACTCCGGCCGGAGCAAAATTGCCGTGATGCTGAGATGACGCCAAGGGGGCAGGGATTTGTATTATTTTGAAGGTACCCCCGGACGCCGCCATTGGCTAACGGAACCCCACCTGCAGTTAGCATCCCATTGACTCCCATTCATTTTGGCGTCACTTTGACAGCGAATAACTTCACATCTGAGGCGTTTAAAGACTCCATTTGTCCATTATTTATTTCTAAAGAAACACGACAATGTATAAAATGCTCCATTACCTTGTAGCTTATGTTATGGCCCTGTAGAAGCAGTTTTTGTAAAAGTAGGCTAATAATTGCGTCATAGCCACGCGACTCTCTGTCGCACAGTAAGAAATTACCGTATGGACAGGAGGAGAAGCTCGCGGGCAATCAGGGGGACCTGGAGGCAAAATGACAAAGTAATTAATCAGAACACCTACTAAAAGTTTTTCCTGCTCCTCGCTCATAGACAGCTCCTACTCACGCTCTCCGTCTCTGCAAGTTTCGGAAGGGAATGATTCAGATTTCCTTTGGCACAGCTACGAGAAGACAGACGGTTTGCTCACGTCACATCTACGTCGTCAAGCTCAGTTTGAGTCTGCGCAGTACGCTGGACCCCCAGGAAGTAAGAGTTTCTAATGGGCTTCACTTTGTCTCCGTTGAATCCAATGGGGTCGCTGTGTCCATTTCTTTTACTGTCTGGATGACGCGGGCATTTTGAACAGCAGGAACAACAGGAATAAAACTAGACCAAAAAATGGGAAGGTGCAAGGAAGACAAACAATTTAGGACATGGTTGCAGTCCGTTGGTGGTCAAAATAAAGAAGGATTTTGCAGCGTTTGTAAAAAAGTATTTAAGTTGGGTAGTTACAATTTGGAATCAACGCCGTAAAATCTCATATGCGGTCTTGACAGCCACAGATCGACGGAAAAGGGCAGACAGCAATTAACTATGTGCAGCATTTGTTAATTTTTGTCATCCTTTGGGTAGCATTACATTATATGATCCCGCTCTTATTCATGTAAATGCTTTTAAACACGCTGTCTGTGAATGTCCTGACACACACAGGGAGAAAGACGCGCGTCAGTATCCTGCGCCAGAAAACGGTTCTCTTTCACGCTTGAACCGATTATGCCAAAATGTCTGTTTTGTCGAGAATCCTCATAACATAAGAGCATTCTTAAATTAGTGAAATAAAGTCTTTAATGGACGCAAAGAGTTGTGAGAGAATGAGACGCGTGTTAGATCCGTGTTTCTGTCAGCTGCGGCGGCTGGTTTTAAAGGGACAGCAGCCAATAAAGCTTTCTGCCAGTAAAGTTCATCACAGAACAAAGGGAACAGAGAAGATGACTCACTGCTATTGACTAAATAACTCTTGTAGCTTTAATAAGCATTAGTATATATTTAATCTATAATTTATGCCGTGCAGACTGTTTGATAACTTTATTAAATTTCTGTATACGTCCTACCTGTTAGACAGGAAGGGCAAAGGTAAATATTACATTTATTATGGATTTATGTGAGGATTGTTTGTTAAGTAAACTTAAATTAAAAGTTGTCATTTTTTTAAGCCTAATGTTACATTTTTTATAGTTTTCAATTACACTGTAATGTTGGATGGCTATAATTAATGTTTAAAATTAGGGGGGGGGAGAAATAATTTTTATCCAGACATCAATAGCTGTATTAGTATCAGCGAGACTGGCCTTTATGTTGTCTCTACATTCATTTGTAGATTAACTGTGAAATTATTACATTATAAAATATATAAACTAAACGTATACAAATTTAGGTGTTTTTTTTTTAATTGCAGGAAAAATGTATGACTAATCGAGTTAATTTTTTTTTAATCGATTGACAGCACTAATATATATATATATATATATATAAGTATCCCTGGTTAGTCATGGGTTGTGTATGGCATTAAAAATGAAATAAATGGCATTAAAAGGCATTAAAAAAGCATTAAATTTAAATTGAAGATCCCTGCAGAAACCCTGTAAAGCCAATGTGACAGCTGTTGAGGATCTTGTGTTCTTGAATGAACTGGACTAGTCTGTCGTTGATGATGGAGCAGAAGAGTTTGCCCAGGTTGCTGCTCACTGTGATGCCCCTATAGTTATTTGGGTCGTACTTCTCACCTTGTTTATAAATTGGTGTAATCAAATTTTCTTTCCAGATCTCAGGAAAGTGTCCTGATTTTAATGAAAGACTGAATAATTTCAGAATTGCCTCTTTCAGTTTGGGGCTGCTGTGTTTCAGCATCTCATTAGATATTAAATCCACGCCACAGGATTTTTTATTTTTTAGGGATTTGATCTTGTCTGTCAGTTCGTGTAATAATATGGGCTGGTCTAACTGGTTTAGCTGGTCTTTTACAGTGCGTTCCAGGGTGTAGAGTTGGGAGGTCAGATGTTTTTGGGTGAGGGTTGGTTCGTTTTGTGAATAGAGTTTTCCAAAATGTTCTGTCCAGATGTTTGGGTCATAGATGGGAATGTGTTTGGGTTCTTTTGATTTATCTAAATTATTCCATAATTCCCAAAAATAATTCTGATCGACTGCCTCCTCAATCTTATTAAGCTTTGCTTTCATGTGATCAGCTTTTTTCTGTATTAGGAGTGACTTGTATGTTTTGAGGGTTTGCTGATATTTGTCTCGTGTTTGTTGGTTTGCAGGGTCTCTGTGTTTTATATTTGATAATGACCGTAAATCTTTTCTTAATTTTTGGCATTCCTTATCAAACCAATCATCTTTAGCAATTTCTTTCTTACATCTGTATTTTGTTCTTTTTCTCAGGGCTTTTCTGACCACTGTAGAAAATATTTCATTTAATTGATGAGTTGCTAAATTGATCATTTTCTTCTCTTCGCTAAATGAAGTAGATAGGAATGAATCTATCATGTTCTGAACACGAGTGCTGTGGAGCTGGGCTTCATACTGGGCAGGACTGTCTTTACTCCACATAAATCTGGCGGGGAGGGGGTGCAGTTTAACCTTCTGATCTGGACAAGGCCGGAGATTCCCGGATCTGTTCAGGCTGAGGACTGTGTGACTGTGGTCTGATAACGGCAGCTGTGGCATCACTGTGAAATAGTTGATGTTATTGTTGTCTATATCTGTGATGGCATAATCTACTGTGCTGCTGCCGAGATATGAGCAGTAGGTGAAGCGACCCAGAGAATCTCCCTTAGTTCTGCCGTTAGCTATGTACAGACCCAGGCTTTTGCAGAGCTGTAGGACTTGTTTTCCGTGCCTGTTTATGGTGTTGTCATAATTCTGACGTGCCTTCGTAAAGTGTTTCCGTTGATATATATGTGAATTGTTGATATATTTGTCTCCATCTGGGGTAATGTAATCCGCTTCCTTCCCTGTTCTAGCGTTCAGATCCCCCATTAACAGAACCGATCCTAGAGATTGAGAGTAAACAATCTCCGACTGTAGGGTTGAGAAGATGTCTTCATTATAGTAAGGAGACTCGTATGGGGGGATATATGTGGCACACAGGTACATGTCCTCGTCTAAACACAACAGCTCTTTCTTAAGTTTTAACCAAATATGTGTTTTCCCTTTTTTCACAGGCTGAATATAGTGCCACAGATGATCTTTGAACCAAACTATGATTCCTCCTGAATCTCTTCCGTTTTTAATGTTAGGCTGTTTGATTGAAGGGATTCGTAGCTCTCTGTAGTTTGGAGGAGTGCAGATTTTGGAGTCTAAACGACACCATGTCTCAAGTAATATGATTATATCTGAACTATATACAATATTAACAAGATCAGGGTTAGTCATTTTCTCTCCAAAAGCAGAAGAGAACATCCCCTGAATGTTATAGCATGTTATTTTAAACGATGACATTGACAAATATTGGATTCACCAGAAAAATTTATGAAATTCATGACCCAATCAAGTTTTAAAATATAGATTAATCAATTATAACGGTAATATAGAGGATATATAGAAGTATAGTGAGTCGGTCAATTTACATGTTAAATAAAAATAAAATAAAAAATAAAATAAAATAAAAAAAGTCGTTAAGAAATAATGATCATTTTTGACTGAGTATTTAAGCTAACATATTGTCACATATAATTTTCAGCATGTGTTTGATTTGGATCAGGTCCGTGGTGTCAGCTCTACCTGATCCTGCCACTACAGCGGCGTAGCTGTCGGTCTGTCTGACCCTCTCCTCACGCTCAGCGTGTGTTATCTGAGGGTGTTTCAGGCCTGACTCCTTGATGGTTTTTGCGAACAGTCTCATGCCCTCTCGATGGATGTGGATACGGTCATATAGATGCTCATGGGTGATGCGCTGATGGTTGGCTATGTGAACGTTCGGCATTGAAGCACAGATGTTAGCTATCTCCGCGTTGATTGTGTTGATGATCCTCTGAGGGACGTCTCTGCGAGGTAGAAGGGTTGAGATGATGACCTTGGCTCCAGGGTAGATCCTGCTGGCTGATTTCACCACGGTGGACAGGGCTTTAGTGACGTCCACCCTCGCACTGAGGTTGTTTGTACCCGTGTGGAGAATGATGTGAGACGGCGCACCCAACACACCCTCTCGCAGCAGTCTCAGAGCAGAGTGTGAGGTGGGACACCAGAACTTCTTCACGGATCTGCCCGGAAACAGTCGTCTGTGGTCAAGATGGTGGCCGTTGGAGTCACAGAGGATGACGATGTTGTCTTTACTCGTCTGTTCTCTGCCGGGGCTCATGGATGGTGGTGTAGTTGGTGGATGGTATGGTGTGATGTTGCTGCTGACTTTCCTCTGAGGGGCTTGATGAGATTGTGGGGTTACAGGAGTGAAGGAGCTTGGGGATTGTGTACTGACACACTGCTGATGTTGAGCTGTGGTTGGGATGCGTTCAGGAGTGGGGGAGCTCTTTTTTGTGTGTGCTGACACAGCTGATGTTGGGATGCGTTCAGAAGTGGAGGCGCTGTGTGTTTGTGTGCTGACACACTGCTGATGTTGTTTTGTGTGAAGCTGGTTTCTGGTCTCTTCCAGCAGTCTCTCCAGAGTGTGTCCGTGTTGTTCTCTTCTATCCAGCTCCTCTCTCACCCTCTTCAGCTCCTGTCGCAGCTCCTGATTGGCCTCCTCCAGATGTTTAACAGCAGAGCAGAGCTGTTGTAGTTGTTGAATGCTGTGATGGCTGGACATATTCAGGAGTTGGTGGATGTTGTTGGTAGTTTCCTCTTTAAACAAGAAGAAGTCCTGCTCCAGCTCAGCGATGTTGTCTCTCAAGGCCTTTATCTTGGGAGGCGCAGGAGTGCTGATGTGTCTGTCTGTCAGAGGAGTTCTTGAGCCTGGGTCAGTGTTGGTGTCCGTTGTGTTGCAGAGTTCCTCCTGATCTTTCTTAATCTTCTGAACCTCCAATTTAAGGTTTTTGAAGTTCCTCTGGAATTCATTAAGGCTGGTTTCTGGTCCCTGGACCATGACTGTTCCGTTATGATAGAGATTCACAATCAGCTTTGTGTCGTTGTCTCCTTCCAGAGTGAGTTGTCTGCCTTTGCTGATGCCTCCTTTTCTTCTACATGCCATGGCAGAGCTGAGGATGGTGTGCCAGGCTGATGGGTGTTCAGTGAAGAACAGCAGGTTACACCGGACTCTGTTGTCTTCTTGGCCACTGTAGTCAGACAGCAGTATCTCTGTGTTCTCTCTCAGGATCATCTCTTTCATCTTTTTCTTATCTTTGGTAGATTTAACTTCTGCTGGATATATTATCTCCAGCTCCTCTTCATTTTTGAAAAATGCCTCTGCTTTAGGTAGGCCCATGTTGTTCTCAACTGAATTAACTGCCACGGAATGTTAGCTTGGCTAGCAGTTAGCTTGATATGTTGAGTTTCTATGCAGTTTTTAAGTGATGACAAAAAAATTAAATCGTTTTCAGAGGTCTTACCTTAAAAATCTTCTGCCTCTTTTGTTCACAGTTAAGTATCCAATCATCTAATTACAGGTTGAGTCATAAAAAACATACATTTTCTGGCAAAAATTATGTTGATATCAGGAGCTGATATTTTTGCTGCCAACTGCCATCGGAACTCTCTCTCTCTCTCTCTCTCTCTCTCTCTCTCTCGTCTGCAGGCGTCAGAGGAGTCC
The DNA here is from genome assembly GCF_963993115.1 of Abramis brama. Taxonomy (NCBI): domain Eukaryota; kingdom Metazoa; phylum Chordata; class Actinopteri; order Cypriniformes; family Leuciscidae; genus Abramis; species Abramis brama. Next base: position 42,556,678 of record NC_139963.1, on the reverse strand, counting down.
TCTTTACGGGCCCTGGAGAGTCTTATGACAGAGTTTTTTCACAGCTGCACCACTAATGACTGCAAGAGAGAGATCGGTGAGCATACGCCTGATGCTGGCCTTCACACCCTCATCATTTCCTGATTTGCAGAGTCATCCTCTGTGCTGTTATTAGCTGAATAGGCTTGTTATGTCTGTCTCGTATCAATAGACATCCTATTTTCTCTTCTGAAACACAAACATACTGAAATGTTAACATGTGATCGCCTACATTCGCTTTAATGATGCCTATTCAGTGTTTGAAAAATTGTCTAGTGTGGTGCGCTTGGAGGAGGACAGTTGCTGTTAAATCTAAGCGGCAAGACAAGTAACGACAAGTGTTAAATATGGTGAAGTCTGTGAAACTTGCCACTGTTTCTGTCTGTGTGTAGCACCTACCGCTCTGCAGGTCCATCTGAAGAACCAGTGTTAGAAACCAGCAGCTGAAGTTTATTTTGAACTGGATACTTGATCATTTCAGTCTGATCTGAACAGTTTGAGCGGCTCATTTCAGCGCCATTTATTTTATATTACTCATTTCATATGAAATGATGGTCTTTACATGAAAGTTTTTAAAAGGACCTATTATGCTTTTTTTACATGCTCAACTTTCTTTAATGTGAGATGTTGCTGTTTAAGCATGAAAAAGGTCTGCAAAGTTAGGGCCGGTTCACACAGACTCAGTTTTTAGAAAGCTGTGTTATGCTGGAGATGCTGCAAAAGTTTCTAGACACGTTTAACGTTAACGGTTAAAGACATCAGTCTAGCGCAAGTTTACATCGAAAAAGTAGTGCAGTGGAATAGAAAAACTCATTATGTGTGAATGGTCCCTTAGAAAGCACACACTTCCTCCAGAGGGAATTTTTATCTATATCAGTAACACTGTTTCTGAACTCCCTGAAACGCCTCTATTGTAGTCTTGAGTTTCTTTCAGGGACAAACACGTCACAATATTCCTCATTTAAATAATTCCAGCCCAAGGCATACACAAGAATAAAGGGGGGCGAGGCCTGGTTGAGTTAGTTAGTAGTGTGTTGAAACTCACGGTTATAGTAAGTGGGACATTCCTGAAACACACCGAAGCAGTTGACCAATCACAACACACTAATCCAGTCGACCAATCAGAGCACACTGAGCTTTTAGAAGGGAGGGGCTTCATAGAGAGAGAAACTAAATGAGCGTTACTGACAGACTGAGAAGAGAGGTGCTGCAACAATGTCTCCTTTCACACAGCAATCTTGGTAAATTACCATAACGACTTTTCCGGCAAATACACAAATATGCTGTTCACACTATAAACGATGGTCTGTCTTTTTACTGGTAAGATGCTATTCAAACAACAGTACCAAAATACCACTAAATATAGCCTATATATTTTTTTCTTCTGAATGACGAGCATTAGAGGATGATCACACAGAACATGACTTTGCTCTTAAAAACATGAGATGCATAATCGTTACTATAGTATTGCAGTTACTATAGTACGCAATAGTACATGCAGAGTCGCAGTGCTGATGAAAGGAAAAGAGGGCGTAAGACGTGGCACAATGGTCAGACGTCCGTCTAGCACATGTTTACATAGAAAAACAATTAAAAGCAGCAGAGCTTTATGACTGGCCCAAAGCAGGCTTCTTACGTCAGCGCGTTCAGACCTCGTACATGCTCATACTGGTAAACTTCATTATTTGTTTACACAAAGCATCATACCGGTAATTTACTGGTAATGTTACAACTATTTTTTTGTTAAAATTCAAGCTTAGATACCTTTTCTATTCCAGACCCCAAAAACAAAATCCAGACTTTGAAAGAGGGCATAATGAAAGGCACAGCTGCACAAAAACGGAAAGACTATGACTAGTAAAATATGACTATTGTTGGTTCTGTGACAAATTGCTTGTGTTCCTTTATTGTAAATGTGTTTATACTTGTAGTTCGGTTCTAAAAACATTTAGTCCTGGTCCGATTAGTGTTCAGATTGCCATTTTTATCGCCAAACAAAAGATACCGAACTTAAAGGCATAGTGATATGTTCACAACCTGATCGTTCGTCTTTTATGACGTATTGCCTATTTTGAAAGAGAACTTCCCGAACATCCAAACCGATGCTGTGCTGGGCTTAATGCACTCGCTGCATGTGCGTAGCTACATATGATGGTGTTTTGACCAGCTGAGAATTCGTGAAGAGCTTAAAAATGTGTAAAGGAATCAAAACAGCGGCAGGAATGACGAGAAAAAACGATATGCGTGAGCACTCTGTCCTTTTTAGCATCTAGTCTTCCTGTTTTTGGTTCGTTTACATGTCTTTGTTCATATTTCAGTCGAACCGCACCAGGGTTTGTTTGGAAGCGGACCGAGACTCTTCTTTTCAGCAGTCTCAGTCCGCTTGTTTGGTGGCACCAGGGTTCAGATGGCGGCGTTCACACTTATTCTAATTAATTTGAACTAACAGAGCAATCGCACCAGGGTTCGTTTTAATCCAAACATGCCAAGTGTGAACACACCATAAGTCGCTTTGGGTAAAAGCATCTGCTAAATGCTGTTTTGATGCAACAAAGCCTGTAAAACTCATAAGTGAAACTCAAATAAAAATAAATGATCATGCGACCCCTTTAAGGTGAGATTTCGTGGGTTGGAGACCACATTCATGACATTTAGTTTTGTAAAATGCTTGGTATTTGGGTTTGTTTGGGTGCATTTGGCCAAAGATTTAGTCCAAATCCTGTGGCCAAACATGGTGCTTTGAAACTCAGGACATGTATTTCGATGTATGGTCATTGTACATTTCTCAGCAGTGACATTTTTGTAGAAAATAACCCTTTGTGAAACTGGTCAAACTAAATGGACTGCCTGTGAATCAGACCCAGAATAAGTCACGCATTGCACCGGAAATGCACAGTTTCAAAGTCCAGGGTTGATGGTATCTAAGATCCCAACACATGATGCCTCGTGTTATATTGTTTCACTTTTTTTGTAAATGTATTATTGATTTTATCCACCCAAATATGATGAGAAATTTATCCCTTTGAAATGGCTTGATTTATGTTAATCTCTACGACTACATAATCCAGTCCATAACGCAATAGAAAAATAAAGAAAAATGTAGGCTAGATTTAGGAAGTTTAATTTATGAAGTGTGAATGAGATATTTACTGAAGCGTTTTGTCACATTAGTGCATGTGGAAGTCGAGTGTACTTGTTGTCTTTTTAGAGCCTACATCTATATGATCTTTCACCCTGTTTCACACCATGTTTTCAGACTAAACCAGATGTTAAACTATCAGATGCGGCCCAGTTTCTCAGTTCCTAATTGTCACGAGAGGTGTTTTTCACAATATTGTCATTACAAAAATCTGCCATATTTAATGGAGGCAAAAAGGTAGTGCTGGTAATGTGCAGTGTTAAGTGTTCACTTCCAAGGGAACACAACAAGCGTATTGATTCAAGCCTTTAGATAAAACATCTATCAAATTAATGAATGTAACTAATGAAGTTATTGTGATGAAGCTCTAACTAACAAACACACTGTAATTTGAACTCGACTGGTTTTTGAAATGCGCATACGTGTAGGTGTGCAACAAAGCTATGTTTTCTTTTTCATGCAAATATGCAAAACTCTGTGTACAAGAAGCATTTGTTAACTTTGAACTAGAATTGAGTTCCAGTTGTGGGAACAGTAGCTTGTATAGGCCCTCTTCATTGCGTTTGAGTTCAACTCTTGTGTTCATCATTGAAGGAAGTTTCTGATGAGTGTTTGTTTGGTGTTATTGCAACAAGCCTAACTAAACATTAATATCTTTCACCGTGTGCTTTGTTTCAATTAGATAAGAATGTGTTTTGTAATGAGTGTTTTGTGGTGTTATTGCAGAAGAGCTGCTGAACAGTTTCGCGGGGCAGCCCGGCTCGTGGAGGCACTGCCTCTACTTCCTCTCCAACAGCAGAAATGAATATGTCATGATGTACAGCCTTACTGTGTTCGAGGTAAAATTAATTTCAGTTCATTATCTTAGGTAGATTAACTTCACGAAAATTGTCAAGTCCATGTTCAAGTCATACACTAATGTTCAAAAGTTCAAAAAAGTTTTTTTGGATGTTTATTTCCTCTCTTCATCGCATTTATTTGATCAAAAATACAGAAAAAAAAAACAGTAATATTGTGAAATATGATTACAATTTTAAATAATTGTCTTATATTTCAATATATTTTAAAATGTAATTTATTCTTGTGGTGAAAGTAGAATTTTCAGTAAAATTATTTATAATTATTCTAATAAATCATTATAATATGCTGTTTTGCTTCTCAAGAAACAATTATTTTTATAAATGTTGAAAACAGCATTTATTTAATATTTAAAGAGGGTTCAAAAGAAATCTTTATGAATTGAACAATACGGACTTTATGATCATTATGAATGTCATTCCTGCCACTTTTAATTTAATGTTTCCTTATTAAATTATTTTAAATGTATTTTATTTATTTTCATCTTCCTGACCACAAAATTTTAAGCGGTAGTGTATTTCGCCACAAAATCGAAAGGGAAAAAAAGAAAGAACTTTATTTAGCCTTTAGGATTTTTAGCTTTTTGTAAAATAGTTGTATTCACCCCCTAATTGTCATTGCCGATTTAAAAAAAAAAAATAAATCATTAAAATTATATATTTAAATCATACATTAAAGTATACCATGTGAACTGCATAGTAGCATTTTATTTTTATTTTAAAAAATCGTTTCCTTTGGAGGATTTTTTTTCATTAGTACAATAATGCCAGTCTTTTAGTTTTTAATTTTAAGGGGAATTGGCATGATGATAATATCACAGTGCAAATAAACACACCTTACTGGAAAACAAAACAAACTAATAGGCTTAATATTCTTGAAATATGACCTGGATATGTTTGTGTAATTATCCTAAAATACAATATGCAAGCACAGGTATCTACTGTGTTTATGATATGAGATATGACGACAATAAATTTGTCGATCGTCCTATGCAGAATCTTGTGAACAAGATGTGGGTCGGTGTAGCCAGTGAGGACAAAGCAGAACTTCGGAGCTGTTTGCCCAAGCTTCTGCTATCCCAGCATGCACTGCTGCCTTTCTTCATCCGAAACAAACTCTGCAAAGTCATCGTTGACATTGGACGCCAGGACTGGCCTATGTTCTACCATGACTTCTTCAGCAACACCTTACAGGTACCTGTTATTCTTTACTGCTGTTACTATTGAATGATATTAAAACGAACTGAACTGGCTTCATCTTTGTGGTGTGTGTTGCAGTTAGTGCAGTCGCCGTCTCTCGCGCCGCTGGGTTTGGTTCTGCTCAAGATGACCTCAGAAGAGCTGGTCTGTCCCAGAGAAGACTTGAGCGTCGCTCGTAAAGAGGAGCTGAAGAAACTCCTGCTGGATCAGATCCCCACCGTACTGAACCTTCTGACTGGTGAGACACTCATAACAGTTTCATTGAAAGTATATGTGGGTGTAACTATTCTTTAAGCACTGGAACCTGTATCATGTGATTAGGCTTGCAGTTTCATTTTTAACAACTCTGTTTTGCTCGCAGGTATTCTGGAGACGGTGTGGGACAAACACAGTGTTACAGTCACCACTCCCCCTCCATCCCCCACGTCAAGAGAGTCAGGTGAGCTTCTTCTTTCCTCTTTTGCCACTGGGCCACTTTGAAAAGTGAGGTCTTCATCAGTGGTACCAGTTAGTGCTCAAAATCTCACATTTTCATACGAATTCATGCAAAATTTCCACCTAGTAAAATAGTTGTTTTCTTGTGAGATTTGGTTGGGGAAAAAGCATTTGAAAAGTTGCTTGTCTGCAGCTTTTGCTTGTTTTTTGCCACTACATAAATACATTTTTGCATGTTCTATAATCCTGTAGCCTGAGCAATTTAGTAGTAAAATTTCATTTTTCAGTCTTTTTTTTTCTTCCATCAAGTAATCAATTAATAAAACATTTAATCTAATTTGTATTTAAACTAAATTTAATTAAACTAATTTCATTAGTAAACCTTAGCTAAAACAGTTCTGATGCCTAACAAATTTAATTAACTGAAAATGTTATCAGTGAACTTTGAGTACATGTATTAATAAATAAACCAATTCATTTATTTATTTATTTATTTATAGACAGTTATGCAGTAATTTCCTATTTCTCACTTCTGAAGTCGTGATTACAAGCTTGTCGCATTCAAGTGCTTAGTTGTCGGAAAGAATAGGAATCATGGAGGACGCCTGTTTCATGAGGGAATCTTATTAAAAAATATGTAGTAAAGCCCAAATGTATTGAAGATATTTCAGTTTTTAATAAATTGTAGCATCCCATTTGTTAACAACCGTATAAATATTCACTTTGCTTTCTATTTTTCGAATTTCGGTCCAATACATGCTATTTTCACTGTGTATAAAACATACAATATGCTTCAAATGTTTATTCATGTATGTAAATTGTTAATATGCACTACTTGAAAGTCAAGGCATTGTAGCTCTTGTGGAAAAAACTATGAATACCAGTCACAGCAGCAATTGTTCATTATGGCATGGATAACTCGGAAACTCAAAATTTATATCTCAGTTTCCTATTAGTAAATATGGCTTGACAGAGTGTTCATGTCCAGTTTCTTACTAGGAATCTTGTATTAATGATAATTCCTACAGCATGTGAACGAAGCGTTACTCAAAGTTTTCAATCAATTTTCGTAATTGATTTTCAATTTCGATTTTGTCTTCCAGCGATTATAAAAACAATATAATTAAGGTAAAATGATCATTGTGCGGCTGCTGCGTCCCGTCCAGCGCACCTTCGTTTCCTATACCCAGCGGTGCACTTTAGCTCCTCCCTAAAAGCCCAAACTTAATATCCATATCAGCCAAGTAAGTAAGTGCTGTAAAATGCAGTCTACTGTTGCTAAACTGCGGGATGTGTTTGATATTAAAGAGTGTTATTAAAAGCGCATTAAACCGCAAAAGAGACACTGTTCCTCAGGCGGCTTTCTGTGTGTACGCTCCGAGTCGGACGCGGATAAGAAAATGGGCTTTGGATATGCGCCTAAGTGCGTACACACAATAATAATAAAATAGTAAAATAATATTTCATAGTGTTACTGTACACATGTATAGTTTATCCTTAAAGTTACTTCAGTTATTCGGTAAAGATCATTGAGTGATATTCTTTTGTCATTTGTTGTTTGATTAACATTAATGACACAGACAGCAGCAGGTTTATTAGGCAGCTGTCACTTTAAGAGTGTGTTGCTGACGGTTTACTTGTTTCGTAATTGTTTTCAGGACCTTTTTCTTACATTAGTTAATAGAGATGCGCGGTTGGCGGATACAGCCGTGGATAAACCGCGGATCGGGCGGATGACGTGACGAAAAGTAATATTTTAATTAAATTCGGAAGGGTGGCGGGCGGTTGAACCAATCAAATGAACCAATCAAATGAAAAATATATGTATACATTCAGCGGATGGCGGACGAGTGCGGTTTTGAAAATTTGTCAAAAACGTGGTGCGGATGGATGGCGGACGGATGATGAGTTTTGTGATGCGGTTGCGGATGAAATAATTGCCCATCCGCGCATCTCTATTAGTTAACCTAGTATTAGTTTTTGCTGAAGTATTGAAAACTGTGAAATTTCACTGATATTTAAAATTACTCGTATCGTGAAATAAGGCGATCGTATCGCCCTCCAATAATCGTGTTAAATAATTGCGATTTCAACATTGACCAAAAATAATCGTGATTATGATTTTTGTCATAATCGAGCAGCCCTAGTCATCAACCAATACTGATGTGATGACCACAAAATGGTCTGTCACTAGTTGAAACTTGCCAATGAATGATTGTTGTATTAATTGTTGTCGTTTGTCCTGTTCTGTAGGTGTTTTGGGGGGCAACAGCACACAGATGATCCTGGAAGCTGAAAGTGCCGCTCTGTGTCTGCTAGCGCTGGAATGTTTGGCTCATCTCTTTAGCTGGATTCCTCTCTCCACTTCTATCACTCCATCCCTCCTCGCTTCTATTTTTCATTTCGCTCGCTTTGGATGCCAGCAGCCAATCAAAACGAAACCTCTGCCCACTTCGAACGGAGACTCCGCCCCTGGAAATCTCCCAGCCAATGGCGGCAGTGGACACGGCAGGACTGGTCAGATGGTGGGCCAATCCGATCGCGCCAGGCTGGGCGTTATGGCCATGAACTGTATCAACGAGTTAATGTGCAAAAACTGCGTCCCCGTGGACTTTGAGGAGTTTCTGCTACGCATGTTTCAACAGACGTTCTACCTACTTCAAAGACTCACAAATACACACTCACACAGCAACACACACACTATCAAAAGCAGATTGCAAGAATTAGATGAAAGGTAAGAGATAGATGCACTTGATTCAAACATTTAACTCATTGATGCTGCTGCTTTTTAACCCTCTCCATCTGTCTGTCTGTCTCTATCAGCTATGTGGAAAAGTTCACCGATTTCCTCAGGCTTTTTGTTAGTGTTCATCTGCGGAGGATCGAATCTAACGCCCAGTTTCCTCTAGTGGAATTTCTAGCTTTGCTCTTCAAATACACCTTTAACCAGGTAAAACTCTTTCATTTAATGTTCCTGGAAGCACCAACTCTAACACCATATTCATGTCTAATGATATTTCCTTTTCCTGTACTTTGATTACCCAAACTTTCCTTGTTCCTCTAACTTTTGACACCATCACCATCCTTTTTTTAATAGTTTTTAACATATTTTAATGCACATACCTTGTTTTGGAGGTATTTTCAATAATGGTTTCCTGGTAATAGTTGAATTTCTGTTGAAAAAGTCTAGACTGGGAGATGCTTTTTTACTCTTCCCAATGGCTTCATCGTGTCATGTTCAGTATTAAACCACAAGATGTGCGTTATCATGACTAACATTAAAGGGCTCATGTCTTTTGACATGCAAGAGGTTATTGTACTATTAAAACATCCTGTAAGTTTCACAACTCAACTTCCTCATTAGTCCAAAAACAACTTTCATTGAATCCAAGCTCAGAAAATGACTTGTTTCGGATTGTCAAAGTATGATGTAATAGTTTGACGAAATGCCGCCTCTGTAGAATCAGATCATTGCGTCTTTGGCCCCGCCCACTGTATTAGTAAAAACGCGGTGAAGGTTTTCAATAGAGTTTCATATGTAATGTTCATTTCATATGCAAAGATATTAACAAATCATAGCAGTGGCTGTTTACATTCGAGTCTTCAAGGCACATGCCCCTTTAAACAGTGTTTAACTTAAGTCTTTTCTTCCCTATTGAGACACATATCTGAGTGAAACGGCTTCTCAAACTAGATAAAAAGTAGGGCGGGACTCGATTTTGTTCATGTGGAATTGATTGGATGGTTGTGGTTTGCTATTGGTGGATCTCATGTGAGTGACAGGTTGCCCCGCCCTCACACCAGTAAACGCATCGTCAGAGAAGAGATGTTAGAGGGAGGGGAAGTTATTTTGATGTAAAGATTGCTCATGAATTGAAACGGTTTTGGGGTCACGGTCCGATGCTAGTTTGGTACAATGGAATTGTTGATTTGTTGCTCTGATTGATAGATTGACCGATGCTGTGTGGTAAAATGCAACTTCTGCTAGATAAAGTAAAAAATACAAACAAGGTGCCGCTTTCTGCCATCCCAGTTTCCTTTCCATGAAGTTTGTGGAGTGCGTCACAAAAACGTATTGAAACAGCGTATAGGCTACTAGTAAGCTCTTGCGTGCCATCTGTTGCAAACTTTTTCTTCGTCGAAGCAAGAAACCAGGAGACGTTTGGATCACGTTCAAGAAGTTATTCTTTATTGAGGACTTCACGTTGAAGTGGCTGCAGGTCTTCCAAAATCAGTCTGACTAACGTAACTTTACATGGTTTCTTTATAGGCATTTTAGTGGGCTGTCCCTAAAGGTGCTGAACTTATACACAGCCTTTAGGGATGACTACTGCTAAAAACAATAGAGGCAATTACCCCCAACTGAGCTGATGGTACCCCCCAAATTGTATAAATAACACATGGTCACGAGAACGAAGACTTTGTAACATTCACATATAGTTCAACTCTGAGTAGGAAAGATTAAAGACTTCCCCAAAAGGTATAAACAACAAATGGTCACGAGAACGAAGACTTTGTAACATTCACATATATAAACAACAAATGGTCACGAGAGCTAAGACTATGTAACCTTCACACACAGTTCAACACTTAGTGGGAAGATCAAAGACTAACAAAACCCCTGACTATTACAAGGTTTAGACAGCTGACTTAAAGCTGACTTGCATTAAAGAGTAAATTAAATTTGATATTCCACACATCTGAACTCTTGTTTTGGGGTAGTGTGTGGATCGTCTCTTCTTCTGCTCTTTTTCCTGTTGTGATGGTTAGCAAACAGTGTTGCATTACCGCATGCGCCCCCTTCTGGATTGGAGTGTGGACTGTATTCGTCGTCTGACTGTATGCACCAAACCATGACGGTTCAGGGTGAATACATGTACCGTTACACCTCTAATGTGCACTGATAAATCATTTATAATAAAAACTGCAATATCCCATAAAAAACAAGAATTTTACATTTTTATTAAAGTTATTGCAGGTTTTGATGTATAAATCCTACTAACATTAAAATGCACTCAAGGAAACAAAATTAAAAATGAAATTCATGACCACTGAATCAGCGCTGAAGTTCTTAAACTTGACATTTTTGTGCATCTCTTCATTTAATGGTCTGTTTATTTTGTTGTAGCCGAGTCACGAGGGTTACCTGGCCTGCCTTGACATCTGGAGTATATTCCTGGACTACCTGACCACCAAGATCAGAAGCCGATTGGCTGACAGAGACAGTGTCATTAACAGGTACATGTCTCTGGACTGTGTGATGGAGTTTGTGTTATATAGGTTGCTCAAGCATTGAACACTGTCGTAATCTGTGTGTGTGTGTGTGTGAGCAGGTATAAAGATGCTCTAGTTCTGCTGCTGCGTGAAGTTCTCAACCGGATCCAGTTTAGGTTAAACCAGAGTCAACTAGAAGAACTCGATGATGAGACCCTTGACGACGATGTAAGGATCAATCAAACATACACACGGTGATAGTTGCTAAAACATCTCTTTCTTTTTTTGGCTGAATTTTTGAACTCTTTCCCCTCTGGTTTCTATAGCAACAGACCGAATGGCAACGGTACCTGCGTCAGAGTTTGGAAGTGGTTGCCAGGGTGATGGAGCTGCTGCCGTCCCAAACCTTCTCTGTTCTGATGGGTGTAGATGAGTGGGTGAACATGCGCTCTCTCTCTCTCTCTCTCTCTCTCTCTCTCTCTCTCTCTCTCTCTCTCTCTCTCTCTCTCTCTCTCTGTCTCTCCCTCTTTCTCTCTCTGTCTCTCCCTCTTTTTCTCTCTCTCTCTCTCTCTCTCTCTCTCTCTCTCTCTCTCTCTCTCTCTCTCTCTCTCTCTCTGTCTCTCTCTCTCTCTCTCTCCCTCTTTCTCTCTCTGTCTCTCCCTCTTTCTCGCTCTCTCTCTCTCTCTCTCTCTCTCTCTCTCTCTCTCTCTCTCTCTCTCTCTCTCTCTCTCTCTCTCTCTCTCTCTCTCTGTCTCTCCCTCTTTCTCTCTCTGTCTCTCCCTCTTTCTCTCTCTCTCTCTCTCTCTCTCTCTCTCTCTCTCTCTCTCTCTCTCTCTCTCTCTCTCTCTCTCTCTCTCAGGTGTAGATGAGTGGGTGAACATGTTCACTCTCTTTCTCTTTGAACTGAAAACAATGGACTCTCCATTGGCAATTCTAATAACTGTTTAATATGGAAGCAAAACTGATTTAAGTGATTCTCAGTGAAGTCCAAAACATTCATGTAGGATTTACGATTTTAAATCAAATTCTGCTGTAATCCACATGAGGAGTATTAGATCCATCCATCCATCCATCCATCCATCCATCCATCCATCCATCCATCCATCCAATTTTTATCTATCTATTTATATTTCTTATCTGTCTATCTGTCAATCTATCACGTTTTTCCTGTTATTATTAATTCCATTAAATTTGCATGTGAAATGGCATTGATAAGTATCTGGTGAGCAGAGCATGATTGTGTGTGTGTGTGTGTTTAGTTTCCGGTGCTCCAGGAGGATCTGGACGTTTATCTTGGGCTGCAGCAGTATATCGTGAGATCAGGATCAAGTGAGTTTCTCTTCATGGTCACAGTCTGAATATTCTGCAGTTTTATAGATAGTAGCTTTATTTTCAAACCCGTACAGCTGCACACCCAGATTACACTTTTAAATGTTTTGGGTGAACTATTTGTCTTGGAGAATGCATTGCAGCAATGCTAATGTGTCGTTTTCACTCAGTATCCAAATGTCACTGTTTGTATGTTAATCCACTGAAGCATTAAGGGGAATTTGTTGGAAATATGATATCTTTGACACATTTCCTTGTTCTTCAGGCTGCACTGTTTTTTCCTTTTTTTCTTTTGCTATCTGACTTCCTTCTGTCAAATATCTTGTATAAATATGTTGCTGCCATTTTTTGACCTAAGTGTATAATAATCAGCCCAAGTAAGCAGTACAACTGTACAACTACAGACAAGATGAAATATAGAGGAAGTTCTACATGAACTGTGTTTGGGGCAGTAAGATTTCTTTGAAAGAAGTCTCTTATGCTCACCAAGGCTTAATAAAAACTATAATATTGATAAATATTATCACATTTAAATATAAATATTATTTTTAAATATAAAAATAACACATTTAAGTAATGTATTTAAATGTGTATTAAATTGCAATTTCTTCCTGTGATCAAAGCTGAATTTTCAGCATCATTGCTCCAGTCTTCAGTGTCACATGATCCTTCAGAAATCACTCTTATATGATGATTTAATGCTCAAGAAACATTCATTATTATTATCAATGTTGAAAACAGTTGTGCTGCTTCATATTTTTGTGGAAACTATGATACATGCATGTCTTTACTGACAATTTTGGTCAATTTAATGCATTCTTGCTGGAAAACGTATTAATTTCTTCTTTTTTAAACTTACTGACCCCAAAACTTTGAACAGTAGGTTACCTTATTTTGATTGCTTGAGCTCTTACTCAGTCAACCTAGTGTTTTAGTAGTTTCTGGTCTTGTGATGTTCAGTCTGATGGTGCTTTGTGGCGGGTCTGTTCTCATGTGGCTTGTGAGCTGTTGTTGAGTGGTTTTACACCTCTCTCTCTCTCTCTCTGTGTGTGTGTGTGTGTGTGAACAGGTCGCAGGCTGAACATCACAGCGGAGGCCGACTGCAGAAGACTTCACTGCGCTCTCAGAGACCTGAGCTCTCTCTTGCAGGCCGTGGGACGCCTGGCTGAGTTCTTCACAGGGGACGTTTTCACCGCCCGCTTTAATGACGCTCTCGCCATCGTGCAGAGGTCAGTTCCTGATTCCCAGTTCCTCATTTGACAACAACACTACCTCCTTATGTGTGCACTTTAATGTCCTCTGTATTTGCTTATGTTTTATGCCATGTTTTTTATGCATATTATTAGTGGTCTTATTACTGGTTTTGCTGTGTTGTGTAGTGTGTGCCTCGCATGGCTATTTCATGACTTCTTTTTGCATTACACCAAATTTAGTTTTTTGTTTTTTTTTTACACTTGTCATAAATAACTTTGTTATTATGCCTTTTTACAAAGTCTTGATTTTGTTTTTGGGATCTACTAGAATAGGTTTTCATGCTTGAATGTTCAAAAACACATTTTTCTCATATTCTCCATTGTTGCATCACCTCTCTCCTCAGTCTGTCAGTAACGCTCTGTTTAGTTCCTGTCTCTCTATGAAGCCCCTCCTTCTGAAAGCTCAGATTGCTCTGATTGGTGGGCTGGATCAGTGTGTTGTGATTGGTCAACTGCTTCATCGTGTTTTGGAAATGTCTTTCCCTTTATCATAACCGTGATTTTCAACACACTACTAACTAACTCAACCAGGTCTCGCTCCTTTATTTTGCGTATGTCTTGGGCGGAAATTATTTAAATAAGGAATATTGTGACGTGTTTGTTCCCGGGACAGACATTTTTCATGCTCAAACAGCAACATTACACACTGAAGAAAGATGAATATGTAAAAAAAGGACTCCTTTGATATACTGTTTAAACTCTGGCTCAAAAAACACTTCTCACACTAAACAAATGATTACTAATTTAACTGTGAACTTGTGCAGACTGTCCAAATATAAACTAAACCAAGCCTTTTTTCAAAAAGCAAAGGTTATGGTTTTGGTTTTACTTTCACAAGTGCAATATATTTTCCTGTTGACGCCAACACTGTGTCGAAGTAATATGCAAATAAATGCAAACAAACATCATATTATTCATTTAGGAATGAATAGCTTGAATTATTAATACAGATTGATAGATGGTCAGATGTAAATATCAGACTGAAATGTGTGATGTTTAATTCTTGGCCATTATGTTTCTCCTCCTCTCAGATTGGTGGAAGTGTCGTGTTACGGTTCTCAGATCAGCCTGTACGATGTAGAGATGGCTGTTCCTACAGTGCTCAAACCAGATCTTATAGATGTGTAAGTAGTCATAAACACTGGTCAATGTGCTAGTTGATGCAGGGTAACCTAAATGAGAATAGTTTAAAATAATAGCTAATAAACGTCTCTGTTTTGCAGCCACGCGCAGTCACTGGCCGCTCTGCAGGCGTATTCTCATTGGCTGGCTCAGTTCTGCGGTGAGGTGCAGCGCCAACAAGATCAAACGCAATTTGTGGATCTCATCAGGTCCAGCATGGACGCCACGACCCCTCTCATCAATGCCAAGGTCACTTGATTTTTATAAATGATAATACTTTGATGCTCATTTAAAGCAGAACACAGTCATTTCAAGTTTAAAGAACTGAAGACATGTTTGTATTAAATGTATATGTGTATTGATATGGGTACTACTGATATTATACTACGTATAATTTCATACAATTAAGAGGTCGATCAATATTATCATCAATATTAGATTTAGCTGATATCATCAAGGAAACTATTGAAGCTTGTTTCTGCAATGGAATAAAAAAAGTTAAAAAGGCAATTCTGACTCCCAATTGTAAGGGGAAAAAATGCAGACTTTTTTTCCTCAGAATTGTGAGATATAAACTCGTAAATCTGAGGAAAAATGTAAGAATTTTGAGAGAAAAAGTTACAATTACCTTTTTTACAGCATTTTTTATATATTTTTTTTTTGGTGCCAGCATTTTTGATTATTTTCACAAAAGTTTCATGGACCCAGAATATTCAGTTGAATGTATATACCACTTTATTCTAGCTTCATGCATTCTTTTTTTAATCAATATTTAAATGTGTGTTCGTTTCTTAAAAAAAATCTTTTAACAAAAAGCTGACAACAGACTATAACGGGCATAAGCAATGCTTTTATTATTTTTTTCTACTAATGTTTTGCCTGTGTTTTGATCAGGAGTTTCTGTACTCATTCAGAAGTTTTTTAATGGCGCCCTCTACCGTATAACAGTGAAAACAGGGCCGTGCACAGGGGGGTGGCCCGGTGGCTAGAGCCACTGCCCTTCTGCCCTCATCAGCTGAGGTGCCCCTCTCGCCCCCCTCCCTAACCCTCCAGAAGATTCCCATAAAAACGTTCTGTTATCGCTCCGCTAAAGATCCACTGATTCCGCTAATCCGTTCCGTGTTTTCCTGCTCGCTCCGCAGCGTCACTCATAGACAAGCATGTGCCCGCTCTTCGACGACAGATTCAGAATAGAATTTCGTCCCATTCACAGGTAGATTACAAATTACATTCCACATTACAGACAGTAGTCGATCCACAAAATTAGTATTTTGGTAATATGTTTTTGTATTTCTGTCGCAAAATGTTTTGCTCCTGGTCTTCAAATAGTGCTAACAAGTTACAACTCGTGCAACATCCATGTTCTTGGAAGAAAAGCAAATGTGTTTTGTGCCGTTAGCCACCTTGTAACCTACTATACTAAGGTACTATTCATTTAGATTAGAACACATTTAGATAATATATAGTATATTACCTTTTTATTATGTATAATGTTAATATGGTCTCATTAAAATATTATAAATATGATGTATGTTATAGATAGATACTATATCAACTAAGGCAACTGATTATAATGGGAAATATATTTACAGGAGTTAAAGTGTGAAAAACTGTCTGCTAAATATTCTATACATAATGATTTACCCTCTGGCTTTCTAGAACTTTGATTCAATTTTTGCCATGTTGAATAGGCTTTGTCTTTGCTCTTTCTCACTCCGTTCTTCTAATTTTGTGAAGGCATTGTTTTTTTGTCTACAAAATCTGCAAACAACAGAAAATGTTATTTATTCGTGATTTATTTATTAGTGTTATTTATATTAGATTAGATCAGGTTAAATAATTTGATTGAACAAGAATTCTAATTTTCACTACTCCCAGTGTATGATTGCAGAACAATATATGTTTGAAAATTTATGGAGCAACAGATTTTGTGTGAAAATAAATCAGAAAGGTGGTTTGTTTAAAAATCGTATTAATGTATGAGGTGGCAAGGAGGTACACACGGGGTAAAACCAGCATGGTAAGACACACAGTATTGATAAAAATACTTAAGCTAAATTAATATGCTTTTAATAATGTCTAAGTTGATACTTGTTCAAACCAATCACTTTAGTAAAGTTTATAACAATTTTGGAGTTATTTTGATAAATTAAATAATAAATGTTTGTTCAATAAATATAGGCTATCTGTCATAATTTTCATTTTAAAAATACAGAAACAAGATTCTTGAGATCTTTGTATTTAAATTGCTACATAAGTCTAAAACATTAAAAAATATATATAAAATAGTAGATTAAATTAGCACAGAATCAACTTTGATCAAGTCAATGATCAGCCAAATTTCCAAGTCCATCATCAAAAGCGTTTATGAAAAAAAGTGCTGAGCAGAATTTGTGCCATTGAGTGGTATAAAAGAGAATTAAGTCAAATGCGCATTTTACCCCGGTGTGACTTTATAACTGTTGTAACCTGTATATCATTTCAATTTATACTTTAAGTGTATAATATTAAATTAAATGTCTATACTACTTCCATAGGATGAGGCAGCTCAGAGAGTGAGAGCCCACTGAGCATCAGACAGTTAAACTGGCATTGACATTGAATTATTTAATTGGAAGAGTAATTATAACAACATAACTTGATTTTGCACTAAATCCTAATTGTAATCTTATTGCCCATATAAAAGAGTTGTTTTTAATTTTCTGTATTAAGATGATACTGCCTCATTCAAACTCCTTATAGTGCCCCCTTTTTTGGTTTAAGCCACTGCCCCTCAAAATGTCTGTGCACGGCCCTGAGTGAAAATAATCACTGGATAATTCCATCAATGCCGGGAAAGAGTTAATTATAAACAAGCCTGAAATACACAGGGACTCTTATTTTGAAATGTATGTGCTTCACTATTTCCAGCTGCTCATTCAAACAGATGAGGGAGATAAAATAAGCACTCTTACAATAATCTACAAAATACTGCAATATAAACACCTTAAAGTAAACATTGTCATAATTTATTCAGCCATGTCTTCATAATAAGGTTTGTAGTAGAAATGTACAAAACTGTATATTTATTTGTGGGCTTGTCTTGAAACTGAAGCGTGTCTCTCGGCTGTGAGGTCTACAGTAGATCTTTAGATCAGACCGTCTTCTGTTTAACCAGTTATTCTTCATTCTTTCTCTTTGATAAACTCTAATCCGCCCGATCTCCGTGTGTCACAGGTTCCAGAGAAGTTGCTGTTATCTGCGTGTCATCACCTGGTCTCCATGTCCACCACCGTACGACCGGTGTTCCTGGTGTCGCTGCCGGCGGTGCAGAATATCTTCAACCTGATCACAGAGAATCATAACCACAGATTATCTCAGGAGGTGTGTGTGTGTGTGTGTGTGTGTGTGTGTGTGTGTGTGTGTGTTTATATTGGTCTGACAGTGTGGCACAGTTTGTACTTGGATCCTTCTGTTGTGATGTAATGTTTGTTGTTGTTTCCTCAAGGCTCACGTCCTGGTGTGTCGAGCTCTGTCCAACATGTTGCTGTTGCCGTGGCCCAGTCTACCAGAAGCAGAGCAGCAGTGGCCGAGCCGTTCGTCCAATCACGCGCGGCTTCTCAGCAGTCTGACGCAGCAGTACCGCCTCCTGCCCCGCCCACCCAACCATCACCCCAACAGTGAGAGCAACAGATGATTGATAGCAATGCCAAATATTATAATATATAACATATATAAATATATATAGCAGTGATGCTTTAAATT
Organism: Abramis brama; assembly: GCF_963993115.1. Taxonomy (NCBI): domain Eukaryota; kingdom Metazoa; phylum Chordata; class Actinopteri; order Cypriniformes; family Leuciscidae; genus Abramis; species Abramis brama. The sequence goes on along the minus strand of NC_139963.1, from coordinate 42,538,367 downwards.
GACTAAAAGTGACTGTAAAGACATTTATAATGTTAGTTTCTAAATCGATTGAAATAGATTTCTGTTTCTTATCAATGCTGATCTTTTGAACTTTCTATTCAACAAAGAATAAAAAAAATCACATTTGCACAAAAATATTATTCTGCACAACTGTTTTCAACATTGATAATAAGATATGTTTCTTCAAATCATCATATTAGAATAATATTTTAAATATTTAAAAAAAGAAAACGTTTAAATTCTAATTTTAATATTTCACAATATTATTGTTTTTATGGTATTCTTGATAATAAATGCAGCCTTGGTGAGCATTTACACTGCAGGTCTTGATGCCCAATTCTGATTTGTTACCGACCCCAAACTTTTTGAATGGGATTTTTTATTTATATAAAGGTTATTTATATATTGATTGTCATTTTAAATTTTATTATTTTTTTATTTTTTTTAAACAGCCGTTTTTACCAGTAATTTTAAGAGTATTTTCAGAAATGGCAGTAATGTAAATGATGATGTGTCCCTCAGGTAAAGCGGTGATCCAGCAGACTCTGTGTGTGTTGAAGGATCTGGTGGACAGTATATCAGGAGAGGCCACTAAATCACGTCAGATCTGTTACCACAGCCTGCAGGAGTCAGTCCAGGTCACGCTCGCGCTGTTCCCTCACTTCATCCAGCAGCCAGGTGAACAAATCAGCATCAACATCAGCGTTCATGACCACGACTCCTCCACTGCCTTCTGTTGCTGTAATGATGTTTGCTGAGGATTCATATTCTCTCTCTCTCATATTCTCTCTCTCTCTCTCTCTCTCTCAGATGTGACAGACGAGATGCTGAGTTTCTTTCTCACGCTGTTTCAAGCTCTGCGTGTTCAGATGGGTGTAGCTTTCACAGAGCAGATCATTCAGACGTTCCTCAGCATGTTCACCAGGTGACCTCGGCTTCCTCTCGTTCACTCATCATCATGTGTCACTGTGTATACTGATGCTCACTGATCCTCATGTTCCTCAGGGATCAGCTGGCCGTCAGCATCTTACAGGAGGGCAGCTCGGGATCCAGAGTGGTTCAGAAGTTTCTCAAGATACTGCAGGTAAAACCACTTTGTGTTTGAGTTTGAGTATCTAGTACAAGCCCTCTGTTTGATTGATAGTTTAGATTTTTCTAGTAAGTAAAAGGCCTTTCAGGTCTTTTTGCTGTGAAGTCTTTACTGAAGGAAAAGTAAAAATAACTTATATTGTTAGTATTATTTGAACTTTTACTGGACTAAAGCAACTTAGGTTTACTTGATTATTCATAAATCTTTTTTTCTTTTTTTGGGAAAATGTTAAAATGTGAGTATCAAATATGATACATCAGGCTTTTGAGGAACATTTATGTTCATCTCTGTCATCATTGTATTGCTTTGCATTATGTGTTTTAAAACTACAGAGATTTGATCATAAAACTAAGCATTTAAATATCATTTTACTAAGACATTATTAGAAGATATAGAGTGACAACTGATATCTATATGCATTTTATGTAAGTAGTCTGTTATGCTGTTATATGGTCAAAAAGTAAGATGAAATTCTGATAGTGTAAACTTTTAATGTATTTTAATGATTCTTTTAATGTAAACCTTACTTGCTACTTCCTTTTTGACCATATAAATAACATCTGCATCATATAGCATATTTCTGCTCAGTTTGGGCCTCTGATTCAAATTGAAGTGTTTTTCTTCCTTGAGAATGAGCTTCATATTCTCACTATATCAGGCAATATGAGCCATAAAAGCCTGATGTATCAAATATGATACTCAAAAATCACAACTTTTATTCTCTCTCTAAAGGTTCAGTTAACTCTTCCATTCAGAATATAGTTTTATTTCTGACTTATTTCATATGTCAAGCATTACAGGATTGAACATGCTGTTCATCTTTGCTTTATTGTCTCAGGTTGTGGTTCAAGAGCCTGGCCAGACCTTCAAGCCTCTGTTACCCAGCATCCTCAGCCTTTGTTTGGACCAGGTTTACCCAATAGTGGCAGAGGTAAGAGACATGAGTTAAAGACACCCCACCTCAGAGTGCTTAAGGTTAAAATCCATTCCCCTGCATAATTTGATTAACGAAAAAAAGAGGTAACTGTGTTTGCCACGTTTTAACTGTACGTATATTTGATCTAATGTTTAATTTTTAACTTAGTTAACCAGTAAACTAATTAGTTGTTATAGTAGTATTTTTTTCCACTTTTTTTCTGTAAAAATTACATTGACAATGACATGACAAACATTTTTATAGTGTAGAAACCAGAATGCAGAACATTTAATACACTAGCATTTACAAGACAAACACTAATCATTGTTTAGCAGAATAAAGAGTTTAGCTTTTTATTGACTTTCTTTGTATGGAACATTGTAGTATTTATTATAAATTATTTATTCGTGCACATCATTTTTGAGTTGATCCAATCAATTAATAATGGATAAAATTAAGTCACAGCCTTTTTTTTTTTCTTTTTTTTTTGAGAAGCCATTTCACTATAAATCACAATCGAGAAGAAAAGATTATTGCAACTTCTGTTTCATGCCGACTTTAAAAGTCCTCTAACGTTCTTCTTTCTGGAAGCTCTTTTAATTCGCTGATCTTCACGTCTGTGTTCTGCAGCGTTCCTGTCCGGATGTGAAAGCTGAGATGTTTGAGCTGCTCTTCCAGATTCTTCATCAGAACTGGAGGTTCTTCTTCAAGAGCTCAGTGTTGAGCAGCGTACAGAGAACCGGAGCGGAAGAACTCATGGAGAACCAAGCGCAGTTCACGGCTGCCATGCAGGTATCGACCGCACGTGTGTAACACACACACACATATAACTCTCCTCAAAGCCTGAGTTTCAGCATGTCTTAACCAAGTGTCAAGAAATAACCTCTCGTCCATGTGGATCAAAGTGTATAACCTAACAAGACATTTTGTTAGTCGCTATATTCCTATTTTTGTTTTGTTTTTCATGTTTGGCAGTATTATTTTAGTTTTATTATAGTTTTAATATTTATTTAATTAGCTTTTATTTTTATAATTTTAGTTTTCATGTTAATTTTAGTTAATTTTGTTGTAATTTTATAATTATTTTTTTAATATTCCTATTTTGGTTTAATTTTATTTTATTTCAGTGTTTATATTTATTCCCAATTCAATTTTTGTTTAGTATGTTTTTCAAGTAATATTTATATTTTATTTTATTTCATTTATTACAATTAACAGAAGAGTTTTTAATAGTTTTAATTTCAGTTTTATTTGACAATAATAACCCTGATGTTTGGTGCTGAAATCTCATTGGTCTAAAAGTCCACATAGCTGTATATTAATGTTTTGGGGCTTTTGAATGTCTGTATATTATTTGGCAGTTCTTAGAATCTCGTTACATATAATTGAGATTAAATAGCGGAGCTGGAAACGCTGCTATGCGTGATTCTTGTGTCTGAGCGTCGTATCTTTGATTTGCAGGCATTTGGTCAGTCTTTCCTACAGCCGGATATTCACATCTTCAAACAAAACTTGAGTTACCTGGAGGTCCTGAACACCAAACACAAGTTGTACCACAGGGTAAGACACGCTGACATATGCTTACATTTGCTCAAATCTGATGATTGAATGTAGTGAAGATCCTGCAGCTTTTTTTATATGGACTATTTCCATAGAACGATCCATCACACATATATATACACTGAACAAAATTATAAACGCAACACTTTTGTTTTTGCTGTGGTTTGGTCGGTGATGTGTGGTTTGGTCAGTGGTTTGGTCAGTGATGTGTGTGTGTGTGTATTTCAGAAGCTGTTCAGGAACTCCATGCTGTTCCACTTCATAAATGTTCTTCTGCAAGTCCTGCTGCACAAGAGTCACGACCTCCTCCAGGATGACATCACGCTGGCGCTCTACAACATGGCGGCTGTGGATTTCCAAGCGTTTTACTCGTCCTTCTTGCCAGAGTTTCTCAACGGCTGCCAAGGCCTCGACCCTCACCAGCGCACAACGCTTGCCCGAAACTTCACGCCAGAGAGAGTGAGTGAACGTGACTGATGTGATTCATTCCTGAAGCTCTAATTACTGGAGTGTTTTACTAATGTGAAGGACTGGAACATTTTCTCTCTTAGCCAAGCTTTGCCTGGCAAACTAAATAATCTAATTGTTTACATGACCATAATTATTTTATATAGGCTACAGGGCTCTACAGTGCGAGTAATTCACTCGCATTTGCGCCTAAAAATAGTTATGTGCGAACTTGAAAAATAATTTACGAGCACAGTGCGCGAGTGACGGGCTGTTCTCAATACACTGAAGACAACAGCGCGATGAAGCGAAGCATACCATTGATTTCACATGGAAAGCAAGCAAGAGGACGGGGTCGCAACTGCGTGATGTGAACATGATGACGCGCTTAACTTTATTCAAATGGGAGCGACGATTCGCAACCATTGAGCCAATCACTGAAATAGTGTGGGAATGTGCGGGAACTGCTGGATTTTAAGTGAGAGAGTCCTCCCAACAGTGCTAAAAATAAACGTGTGAGAGCGTGTTATTGGCTATATGTCATGTTATAGCCAGATATGATGACGCTACTGCAACACGCATCACGACAGATGAGCGATCCATTCATCAAGCTAACGCGCAAACTGCCGCGAATTAAAGTGAAAGTAAGTCGTAGACGCTCATCACACAATCATATTCATTTAGGGGTGTTCGGTTCCGGTTTTTTTGGAGTCGACTCCGACTCCCGACTCCTAATTTTGGAGTCGGTGGAATCGACTCCTCGACTCCATTTACTTTGAATTAAAATAGGGTCAGGATTCAGAAGGTGCGTCTCAATATGCTTCCTCGTTTCCTCACTTCTCGCTCGTATGTCCTACGACCCTGAAACCGATCGAGCTCCGCTCTCATGTAGGACATCTAAATTCTTTAATTCCACCGGGAGGAGGGCGAGGAACGAGGAGGCTTCCTGAGGAGTCAAGAGCGAGGATACAAATGTTTCCTATACTAAAATGTTTAATCAACTAAACCTTATAAATCCCCCTCCTTTTCACATCGCAGCTTCTTCAAATCATATTTAAGTGTGCAATATGTTAGTATTAATCATTAAACTTGTAAAAGCAGACTTGTTTTAGACAGTGTATTTATCTATTTATTTTGTATATTATTTTATATAATTTTAATGTAGTGAAGCTATGAACTTTAACTTAAGCATGTTTAACTTTTTTTTTTAACTTTTTTTGTTTAACATTGAAAAATATTAGTTATATTATTACCAATAATAACTGTTGTTTAATAATAGTTTTTAATGCACTTGTCATTTAATAATAGAAAATGAACTTCATATAGAGTGAGTACATGCCTTTTCACTAATGTTAATGTTCCATCCTCGCATCCTAAGGGGATGGAGGTAAGAGGAAAGGAAACAAGGATGCATATATAAGAATTGACAAGCACACAAAGCATTACATAGTTTTTGTTATACACTTAATTTACTCCCTTCAGTTTTCAGAAGTACAACACTAAACACTATACTCTTATTTACACAGCACTTGTCTTTTAATGTCTTATTTAGGGATAACCTACATGATTACATACATTACCTGGAAATTATAGATATCAAAGCTCTTCTGTAGAAAACGTCTAATTTTGTATACAAATAAGTAAAGGTCATTATTAAAATGTTTAATATTGAAAAATTAATCAACACAGACAAGAAACAAAAATCACCTCTAAGAATGCCTATATGAAATAAAAAAGTATATTTAATGACTGATTGCAACACATTACCAGTTTTATTGCCGTTTTTGCATTTCATAAACATGCACGACGTTGAACTGTTGAATTTTAAACAACGTTTACAAATATCACAACGAACTTTAGTTTTGTCTTCGGTCTGGTTGAAATATTTCCACACGGTTGAGGTCGGGGTTGCCATTATAAGTTAACGTTACTGGATTCAAAAACAGTCATCACTCAACAGTATCACTCAATCAACCACCACTTACCAATTATGGGCATGTCCCACTCTCACCCTGAGGACTGGTACATGATTGGTTCGTAAAACCTACTGCAGTGTTTTGTGCCAATCACAACCAATTGACTGTATTGAACCACATCATGATTGATTGAGCCGCAAAACAGACCCAACAGAAAAAAACTATCTATACATTATTGTTCTTTGTTTTCCTGGCATTACTTATTTTTTCCTCTCATTTCTTTATCTTTTTGTTTTAATTTCCGTATCTTTACATTCATTATAATCTTTTCGTTATAATGAACTGTTGCTGTGTTGAACTTGAAAAAAACACTCGACACTGGGAGTCGATTCCTGACCTGGAGTCGATTCCGACACTAGGGCTAGTGAGAGTCGAGGAATCGACTCTTTTGGAGTCGACTCCCCATCTCTATATTCATTAATAGTAAAGAAACGAAATGATATTAGGCTAACGGTTACCAGTGCTGCTGTCGCTCTCTCCTATCGCTGATTTTTTTAAATGAGCTTATGATGATCAATAAAATGCTGGTCATATCTGTTGCTTTTGGTGACGTGAACTAAGCCTACATTAAATCTGCATATAACGCGGGAATAGAAGATCCGATTTAGTTTTGCGAAAACACACAATGTGACTAGGTGTAAATGGAATCGTTTTGATCAGTAAAAACGCATGAAATCGTTTTGATCAGTAAAAACGTAGCAGTGACCAGGTGTAAACAGGCCGCTACACCATAAAAAAAGTAAAGTATACACTTAGTGAGCTAGATACGCAACACAGTATGAAGCCTATAGTCATTATCTCAAAAGACCAAGTGAAAAAAAAAAAAAAAAAAGACCTCCCGCACACTATCAATAGGCCTACTTGCAAATGAGTATCAAAATTTTATTAGCAACCCACCAAATTTTATTTTAATTATGTCCCACCAAAAGACCAAGTGCATAAACTGAAGTTACGACCAAAACAGTCCACACTGAGGACAGGAAGACGACAAAAACTCATTTTTGATGTAACTTAATATAGGCTACTGCAAGTACTGCAAAGGAAAAAAGCAAGCAGGCATTTGTTTTGTTTTTAGCACTTTATACTTTATTGAGGTGTTCATTCTTTTTATATATTTTGAAGTAGGTTAAAATAATAATTGCATAATTATTAAACAGGTAACGTTAGTTCACCCAAAATAGAAAATTCTGTCATTTATTACTCTCCATCATGTTGTTCCAAACCCGTAAGACTTTCACTCATCTTCAGAACACAAATGAAGAACTTTTTGATGAAATTGAGAGATTTCTTTCCCTCCATTGACAGCCTACACAACTACCACTTTGATGCTTCGAAAAACGTTCATAAAAAGATCATAAAACTAATCCATATGAATTGAGCAGTTTAATCAACTTTTTTCACTGTGCTCCTATATTTCTTTGTGTGCTCCTAAATTTTTTCATTTAGGAGCACATGTACTCCTTGGGAAAAAAGTTAGCGTAGAGCCCTGGGCTATATCTTTTTTGAAGAAGTGCTCACCAAGATTGCATTTATGTCAATGATCAAAAAAGCAGTACTACTGTGAAATATGATTAATTTTTCTATGTGAATATATTTTAAAATGTAATTTATTCCTGTGATCAAAGCTGAATTTTCAGCATCATTACTTCAGTCTTCAGTGTCACATGATCCTTCAGAAATCATTTTAATATGATGATTTGATGCTCAAGAAACATTTATTATTATTAATGTTGAAAACTGTTGTGCTGCTTCATATTTATTCAGGATTCTTTGATAAATAGAAAGTTCAAATGCAAGTCACGTCTCTTTTCTGTCTTTTCCGCCCCTCACAGGACCTGCCGTCATTTTCTCAGGGAGTGTATCGTATCGTGAACGATCTGCGCTTCTACAGACTGTGCAATGGAAGTCTTCCACCGGGAACACTGAAACTATAGCAGCGCATCACCCCTGTCACAGCCAAACCACGGCCCGACTTCTTCTTGAGGACACGCATCACTGCTTCAGTGGGCATGTGTCGCCTTTCACACGGGCCAGCCTGTGATCTCAGTGCCGGCGTGTTCTGAGAGCTGCAGGGCTTCTAGCGTCAGCTTGTTTTATGTTTATTTCTGATAGATTTTACACGTTGCCAATGATCAAGAGGCCAAAGTGGATGTTCAACAGATGCTGTCGAGAAACTCGTCCAGAATCAGCCGATGCGGTTCGGGTTTCACTGTTGTGTTATTTAAATACGAGCAGTGCTTTCCCAGTGACCTGTTGTTTTAAAGGACTGGTGTCACTGAAAGCACACTTACTTTGTTGAAATGAACAGCCGGCGTTTGAAATGCAGTGGTGTAGAGTTAAACGAACACGTCTCAAGACGGCTTCATGTGGATGTTCATACGGGCTGTTGTTGAGTCTGAATGGTTTTAAAGTGAACGGGTGCAACGCAGAGCACTGGATTTCTCTTTCTCTTAAATGTCTGGTTTTATCAGCCTCTGGCTCTCACATCTTTTTCATATCATTTCATCCTGATCCAGGAGAAACAAACCTTCAATAAAGTTTTATAATAAAATGCATTATTTGTCTTTCTCGTTCTGTTATTGTAGCCTATGTGTTATCTTGTTTTACACACAGCAGCAATGCATGCTGGGAGCAATGGGTTTTAAAATATGCTGGCTCCCAGCATGCATTCATATGCACATTATTGATGTCTGTGTGAGTTCAAATGAATCAGTGTTTAAAAGAAATCTTCAAACAAACAAAGTCAATGTACAGTAGCGATGTTACATTTGACACTGAAGCTTCAAAGCGCGTATCGAGGACGCAGCGCAATTTCTCATGAAGCTCGTGCCGGAGCACGTCTTGTTTTCAGAGAAACACGTGATCAACGAAAAATGATAGGCTTGTTCGACTTGAACCGGCGCTGCACAGACCGACCGGTTTATATGGCATCAAAGTACCGCGTCCGCGAGAGCAATGAGGAGCTTATCTGCTCTCTATTCGCTCTCGCGGTATTTTGATATTCACTCACCCATCGGTTTGTGCAGCGCCGGTTCAAGTCGAACAAGCCTGAAGCCTCACTTTCTTTCCAGTCACGTGAAATGCTTCACTTTGCGTGTCGGAATGCTTGAACCCAGACCACTTTACAGGTTTTTGGAAGTTAAAGTCCATTTACTATCATTTTCTTTTAAATATATTTAAATAAGCCTATAGCCTATGTTACATGATGATATATTCTGACACATAAACAGCATAGAAACCATAAAATAATTAGACCAACTTGCATCAAGTAACTCTGTTGGTAGTTTTATAATTAGTAGGCTATTGTTTGTTACATTTATTTTATTGCTACACTTTAATATGTGAATTATATTATCAGAAAACTGAACATTTAGCGTTGTCAGGCTTTTATTTGTGGGATAAAACAACGGCGTTGCGCACTCAGACTCAGCTGCTCATTAACATGGCTGCAATAACTTTGATCGCCACAAGATGGCGCTGTTTTCGACAATCTTGAAGCTTCGAATCTTTTCCCGAAACATTCAGGGGAAAGCCTGAGGTTTCATTTTCCCATCCCTAATGTACAGTCAGAACTACAGTAAATAATACATATATACACATAGAAAAACAGACAGCCAGGGGGAGGCTAAACATATAAATATATCAAAGGATTCACAAACAGAAACAGTTTTAAGTGTTTTCTTATTGTGTGAATGAAAAATAGTCACTGTAGCCTACTTACATTTATGTACATTGAATTTAGCAAAAATGTAATTTATGATATAGTATTCTTTCGTTTTATTTGAGGGGATATTAGTAAAATTGGGGTCAAATTGCCATTTATAAATCTAGACAAATCATTTCCAAAATCTTCTTACATGGGCGCAATGCCAAAATAAATGAAACAAGGTTTCAGCAAATGTATTGCAAATAGAATAGTTCAGATCAATATCCTTTTTAAATTGAACAAAAACTACTGGGTACGTTTGGAAAGTTATTTCCATAATTTTATTTACCAATAAATATTTGTTTGGTAAAGTCCAGATGGTCTTCCATAACAAACCTTTAACCCGTCTATTCCAATAAACAATAGTTTGGCCTGGAGACAATGTCTTTTTGAAATAATGAACAAATAGTTTTATTAACATTTAAGACTCCGGGGGCAAAACAAAGTTTCCCAATTGCAGTATCAAATAAATCAAAGGAAGAAAGAGGCAATACTGGTTTGGTTCTGAATAACGCCAAGACTCCTGTGGGAATCACATCCCACAATAGAAAACTCTCCTGGTGTCACTGGAATTTCTGGAAATCTAGAAACTCAGAATAAAACATCCCTTCTTGATTTAGTAATTGATCTACTCATGTTATACCTGCTGAAACCATCTTTCCAAAAATAAGGATTTAAAAAAATATATTAGCCTATATATTGCAATTGTTCCAAATGAAATATCTATGGGGTGAAAAATGATTATATAACAGGGACCAAGCAAGCAACAGCCGGTTAGAAATGTGTCTGAGTGCGGTCCACCTTATATATATATATTATTAATTATTATATATTTTTGAAAGATGGTTTTCAGCAGATATTATACGAGTGCGGTCCGCCTTGCTCTGATGTCATGCTGACGTATGTCAACAAACTCTGGCGACGGCGAGGCGGACGTGTCGGATTCTGCAGTCGGAAACAGTGGCTCTCCACCGACTGCGCTGAACTAAAGCATGATGGGAAACGACTTGCTGACGACAAAGCCTAATGCTCATTGGTTTAAACAGCCATGATGAGTTGTTCTCTTTTAAAATGTTTCATTTTAAAACTCTGATATCATGTTTTATGTGTATAAATTATGTGTGAATATTCCCAAATATTTTCCATATTGGCTATTTTATTGTCATATAAATAAATAAATAAATATAAAAACATGTCTGTAATTAAAGTAAAAAGGATTTATAAACGCGTCTTGCGAAGGGAAATAAATAACAGTACTTTGGGTTTCTTGTTCATTATTTTTATTTTCATATAAAAGCAACAGAACTTAAATTGCATCATCAACACTGTACATGAGTGTGAATCCCGCGATATCCGTCCATTAAAGACATTATTAACTCAGAACACATATTATTATGAGACTCATTTAGTCCTTCAAGAGCTTGACAGTAAAAATCAACTGTGTATACAATGGCTCAGACTGATAACATCTCAATATTTAGTTTAATAGAACAATAAAAACAGGGTTGGAAAGACATGAAAATTTTATTTTTGGGTGAACGATATCCATCATAATAATAAAAGAATGAAAATGAAGAATACAAGCGATTACTTAAGAATATATGAATACATGAATGAACTTAAAATCATCTATTCATCTGTGTCGGATCAGAAGTTTGGACTCTACTAATTCTTTACGCTATCCACATATACAGTGAGGAAAATAAGTATTTGAACACCCTGCTAAGTTCTCCCACTTAGAAATCATGGAGGGGTCTGAAATTGTCATCGTAGGTGCATCTCCACTGTGAGAGACATAATCTATAAAAAAAATCCAGAAATCACAATGTATTATTTCTTAACTATTTATTTGTATGATACAGCTGCAAATAAGTATTTGAACACCTGAGAAAATCAATGTTAATATTTGGTACAGTAGCCTTTGTTTGCAATTACAGAGGTCAAACGTTTCCTGTAGTTTTTCACTAGGTTTGCACACACTGCAGGAGGGATTTTGGCCCACTCCTCCACACAGATCTTCTCTAGATCAGTCAGGTTTCTGGGCTGTCGCTGAGAAACACGGAGTTTGAGCTCCCTCCAAAGATTCTCTATTGGGTTTAGGTCTGGAGACTGGCTAGGCCACGCCAGAACCTTGATATGCTTCTTACAGAGCCACTCCTTGGTTATCCTGGTTGTGTGCTTCGGGTCATTGTCATGTTGGAAGACCCAGCCTCGACCCATCTTCAATGCTCTAACTGAGGGAAGGAGGTTGTTCCCCAAAATCTCGCAATACATGGCCCCGGTCATCCTCTCCTTAATACAGTGCAGTCGCCCTGTCCCATGTGCAGAAAAACACCCCCAAAGCATGATGCTACCCCCCCCCATGCTCCACAGTAGGGATGGTGTTCTTGGGATGGTACTCATCATTCTTCTTCCTCCAAACACGTTTAGTGGAATTATGACCAAAAAGTTCTATTTTGGTCTCATCTGACCACATGACTTTCTCCCATGACTCCTCTGGATCATCCAAATGGTCATTGGCAAACTTAAGACGGGCCTTGACATGTGCTGGTTTAAGCAGGGGAACCTTCCGTGCCATGCATGAGTTCAAACCATGACGTCTTAGTGTATTACCAACAGTAACCTTGGAAACGGTGGTCCCAGCTCTTTTCAGGTCATTGACCAGCTCCTCCCGTGTAGTTCTGGGCTGATTTCTCACCTTTCTTAGGATCATTGAGACCCCACGAGGTGAGATCTTGCCTGGAGCCCCAGTCCGAGGGAGATTGACAGTCATGTTTAGCTTCTTCCATTTTCTAATGATTGCTCCAACAGTGGACCTTTTTTCACCAAGCTGCTTGGCAATTTCCCCGTAGCCATTTCCAGCCTTGTGGAGGTGTACAATTTTGTCTCTAGTGTCTTTGGACAGCTCTTTGGTCTTGGCCATGTTAGTAGTTGGATTCTTACTGATTGTATGGGGTGGACAGGTGTCTTTATGCAGCTAACGACCTCAAACAGGTGCATCTAATTTAGGATAATAAATGGAGTGGAGGTGGACATTTTAAAGGCAGACTAACAGGTCTTTGAGGGTCAGAATTCTAGCTGATAGACAGGTGTTCAAATACTTATTTGCAGCTGTATCATACAAATAAATAGTTAAAAAATCATATATTGTGATTTCTGGATTTTTTTTTTTTTAGATTATGTCTCTCACAGTGGACATGCACCTACGATGACAATTTCAGACCCCTCCATGATTTCTAAGTGGGAGAACTTGCAAAATAGCAGGGTGTTCAAATACTTATTTTCCTCACTGTAAGTCATGAAAACTGAATAACACAAATGGCATTGTGGGAATGATGTAGTGAGCAAAACGTTACACACATGAAAATGTCTTATATTTGAGCTTGTTCTTTGATTCCAGATTTACTCAATCTGGACATTCATCAACAAACACCAAACACTATTGAGGGAGGAACAGTTCACTGTGCGATCAGCACTTCATGGTGACTTTCATTCACTATCTAGTGGAGATGAGGAGGTGCTGATGGATAACAGGTGATCAGAGATCAGATGAACCCCTCACACACACTTCTGTGTCCACATTTCTGAATAATAGTTCATATTTGTGGCTGTTACACTTATTGTATTGTATTTCCTTTTATTTCACTTGATCATGTAAATTCATTCACTGATCTCATTATTAATCACAGATAATCAGTGGTGTGGAGTTTTCATTCCACCGATACCCCAAACAAACAAATGGATAGAGTTTCTCATTAAAAGACTGACCAGTGTAAGTGTAGATATGAAACATGGACTTCACATCATAAAAGAAGACGAGACCCTCCTCATAATCCACAAACACACCGATCCTCTGAGGCTTCACTCTCAGAGAAAGAGAGACAGGTGAAGACTCACGAGCCGAATACCTCACATCTCTCCATCTCACAGTCCAGTATCCAACGTCAGGACTCAGATTGAACCAGCCACTCCTGTTACTGGATTCTCTGGCCACTCCTATTTCCCACTCAGTTTGATACTTCACCTGCACCTCAAAGTAAAAACACCCTGAGCAGAATCCGTCCTTCCCGAGAACACCAAGATATTCATCAAACCTGTCTTTTCCCCCATCCACTGCGTTCTGTTCTTTGTTTCCACATTCCACTTGTTTCCCATCATCAGACACGATGAGACGTGGATGAGCCGTATCAGCATCCAGAATCACATTCACTGCAGAAAATATTGAAAAGTCTGCTTTACAGATGAGCATATAACAAAATAAAGAATTATATTTTATAATATGGGATCATGGTAACTTTAGAACAAGATAATAAATAATAAAAATATTGCATTAATTGTAAACTAGATTAAAATGTTTGTAAGCAAACGTTGAAGTTGGATTGAGAAAACCTGACAGAAAGTCTTAAGTAGTTTAAAAAGCTTGAACTTGTTAGGGTGTTCTGGGGGTTTGCTATGAGGTTGCTAGGGTATTTTGGGTGGTTGCTAGTATGTTGCTAGGCGGTTGCTAGAGTGTTCTGGGTGGTTGCTAGGGTATTTTGGTATTTTGGCTGATGGTTGCTAGGCATTTGCCTGGGTGTTGCTATGCAGTTGCTAGGGCATTCTGGGTGGTTGTTAGGTTGTTGCTACTATGAAGTACATGTAACATATGGAACAAGGACGCTGTAAAATAACGTGTTACCCAAAATTCTTATGCAAGAATAGTAGGGAAAACATCCTTGATCATTTAGTATGTGAATCATTTGATAGCATTTATGCAGTGCATTATACCAAAAACTCAAAAACATTAACAATAATAATAATAATAATAAATTAATAAATGTTTGACATGATGATGAATTTAAAATAAATACTTTTTAATACTTTAAATATTTTACTCTCCTGTGTGTGTTCTTAAATGTGCGACAGCTAATTATGAAACAGAAAGTATGAAGTTATAAAGGCTTCATAACAGAATTCATCTTTAGATCAATAATCAGATCAATAATTTTAATCACAGCTTCAAGAGCAACAAAATCCTAGAAGACTTTACACAGTTTATACTGTATATCCTATAATAAAATATAATGAATAGACATAATGATGCACAGTGTATTAATTAATTGTTTTGCAAAATAATTCAAAAGTAATTCATATTTTAATAAAGGACATAAACAAATTCACCTTTGGGGAAAATAATCTTCTGAATTTGTAAAAGTTGATCACGTTCTAAATAAAATTCTGAAATAGAGCAGAAAATAACATTAGATCTGTACAGCAGAATCAAACTGTTATCTCTGTAAAGCTGCAGTGAAACAATCTGTATTGTAAAAAGCACTATATAAATAAAGATGATTTGACTTGACATTGAAATTACAAACAAATTACAATCATGAGTTGTGTTTATAGGCTGTTAACATCACACAAGTACATCAGTGACTGAATAAATATACATTATAAACATCTGATAACCATTTATATGACCCAATATATACACAAAACTAAATGAATACACACATGTAGATATTTTATGACTGTAAACAGACTTTAAATGAGCAATTATAACTTAATAAAGACAGATTCACCATGTTGTATTTTCCTGTGCTCATCCGGTAGTTGATCGAGTGCTGAAGAAAATTCAGGATAGAAAGAAGAGAAAACAGCATTAAATATATAGCTTATATACATACATTTTATAGTATTATTATACATACTTTCATAGTGTTTGGGACAAAGACATTTTCCTCAATACTTCACATCATCAATGAACATGATGCCAATATCTGTCTTACACTGTCAACACTTTACTTAACTTATTTTTACATGGACTCAGTTACTGCGGTTTACTTTTTTGTCTGAAAATTTTTGTTATTTGAACTTTTGTTTATACATAAATATGAAAGTATTTGTAAATAACTAAGTAAAGTGAACTTAATTTTAAGTTTTCTATACCAAACACTGTTAGACCTTACCGGGGGTTTTTTACTGTAAAATACTGGCAACACTGTTGCCAGTAATATACTGTTAATTGTACAGTTCTTTACTGTAATCTACAGTTTGTTTCTGTAAAAATGCACTAAATTAAAATTCACGTTAACTAATTACACTTGCAGAAACCGACTGCCTTAAATTGACCTTATAATGCATTAATAACATTAATAATGCATTAATAAGAGCAAAGTATTACTGTGAACTTATTTCATTTGAAACCACAAAAAAATTGTAAATAAAGAGATTTCCACTGGACCAGCAACTACACAGTCACCACCTTTTAAATAAAGCAACATGCAGCATATCATCAATGTTTGTAGATCTTCTCCTGGACTGAAGCACAGGCTCTACTCTTCAGCACAATGGTGACCCAAAAACAAGATTTTACAGTAAATTACTGGCAACAGTGTTGCCAGTATATACCTGTTTTAGAATTTACAGTTTATTACTGTTAAAATACATTTTGTGGGTGTGTCTTTTTATCTTACACTGTTAACCCTTTCAACCCCACAGGAAAATCCACACTGAGTAAAAAGTAACATTGATGCAGTGCTGTAGTGAGATAATTAAGAGAATATGTAAGTGATTGTTGAGCATTAGTGATGAACACCTGCTGTTAGAACAGAAAATGGAGAAACACAAGACCTATAACAAACTTCCAGCCATTACACATTATTATACTTATTATTAACCAGTATGACTTTATTTCTGTCATACATCTACAGAAGTTGTTATTAAGATGTTTATTTGAAAATGTTTGGTTTGAAGTTACCATTATAGAGATCAGTGCTTGCTTTAGTTGGGATGCTGATGCTAAAACATAAGTTTCTCCTTTACTGCTTGAGCTGTGTTTTTGCAAATCACACTTGTGCACACACGCAGTTTATGAATGATTGTGGTTATTTTGATTATGATGACAAAATCATCATAGTGCCTGTTCATTCACTAAGGAATTCATTCTCACTCATTCAGAGTTTAATTCTCAATAAAAAGTATTACATTACCACCACTGTGAAACCACAGCAATAAATTACAATGACAATTTTTTTGTAACACATCATGCACAACCAAAGAAACAGAGCTACACTGTCTATTAGAAACACAGAGATATCACAATTTAGCACATGAATCTCAACAATGGTGGCAATATATATTTTTTTATTCATGCAGCAGTGCATGCTGGGAGTATTATATTATCCTGGAACCCAGCATGCATTGCGACATGAAACTTTTGATCGTCACCATTGTTGAGATTCATATGCTGATTGTTGATGTCTCTGTGTGTCTGAATCAAGCAGGAGTTAAACATGATTTAATATGATTACAATATTCTTCAGAAGACCTTTTTACAGAAATTTTGATTTTATGTTGCAGATTTACAGATATATGCTAAATATGAAATACCCATAAATGCAACGAATAAATACAGGAAAGATCAGAGAATCAGACATGTCCAGGTTGATTGTGACATCATCACAAAAGCCAAAAACACTTGATCATCTTCCTCTTGGCTCTTTCTTGCCATAACAAATGTCTTTTATAAACTCACTGTTACAGCAGCCAGAGAGAAATGAATAGTAAGAAGTCAAGGGAAAAGTGACCAACTAAAGCAAATACTGATCTCCATCATGGTGACAACAAACTTTATTATTAAGAACTTTTGTACATGTATGAAAGAAATAATCGTAAACTGGTTTCACACTCAGTGTTGCTGTAAGTCAGTTGTAGTTCTTGTGTTTCTCTTTTTTCTGTTCTTGTTTCTCTGTCCTTCAGTGATTCTGCTTATCAGATGTTCATCAGTCTCAATTCACTCACTTCTTTTCATTCACTCTGTCAAGGGGACTATATTAGTGAACTAATGTAGGGAATAGTGAATGAGGATATAGGGTGTGATTGGGAAAACAGCCTCTGAGTGTCGATTTTGAGCACTGTTAATTCACAGTATATTCCTGTAGGCTATTTTTGTTTTATACGGTATATTACTGTTTTAATGGAAAATGGTATGATATTGTCAGAATTTGGCCTTTTTTTACAGTAAGGGTTAACAGTGAAGTTCATGTTCATTTCACCTTATTTGGCTTATTTTCTTAGTTCAACCAAATAAATAATTATTTTATTTCAGTTGTTTTTTATTTAAATTGTAAATTATTATTTTATTTCAAATGTTTCAGTTGACAACTTTTTTATTACCATTTAAATTCATTTCTATGGCAAATAATAAGCAATCTGATGTCAGCCACTGAAACATACAGTATAAACTGCGAATCAAATCAAATCAATTAAATCTCTCAAGAAGTGTATAAAAGCTGTTTCTGAGATTTATCAGAGACTGAGCTCTATGTTGATTTTTTCTATTGAAAACTACTGTATCATTTAGGATCACACAGCTGAACTGGTTTAGCTAAAAAAAAAAAGAAGCATTTTTGCAGTACAGTGTCTCAACCTCTTTTCTACTGCATTTGCTTTGAAACAGTGATTTAAACTGTAATTTAAATAATAACATCATGTAGGTCTACTCTCACATTGACTCATATCAGTGTATTGTTACTAATTACTAACTATTAGTACTAATTGACTAATTGTTTATATTTTCAAAAAAAAAATCATGACTGATTAGAACAGAGCATTTCTACAATGGCTTTGGCCCTATTCGGATGGGATTAGTTTTACAAGGGTGGACGGAGTAATGTAATTTTACCACAAGACGTCTGTAATAGTAATGGCCAATTCACACGGGATAAGAGATCCCGTTAGAGAGAGAAGAGAAGTGGGAGGGGTAACTCGATTTGCATCATCGCCTTCACCCTCCTGTCAGCAAGTGTGTATTAAGTTGCTTCCTGATATCACGTGTGCAAACAACCTATATTTATATAAAACAGTTATGTCCGGTTGAATGATGTATTAATTTACTTAAGATTGGATTGTGTTGTCAATAGGCTTAACGCTAAAACCAACTTAAAGAGCTCTGACCTGTACCATCTGACTGCTGGGGATTCATTTCAGTGTTGATTGTTGATATTAGAAACGCATGCATTTGAGTCAGGAACTGCTCAGAGTATAACGTCACAGATTACCATCTCTTCCAAATCACACTAGTTATGGCGTGAACGCAGCTTAAGCTTGTTGTTTTAGTTCAGGGGGAACTGTAAAAGGCGGCTGCTGTTTCGGTTGCGGCGCCCTGTGACTGACGTCTGTCTAACTCTTCATGAAACGCGCTGATGACGAGTGATGTCTGCATGAGCAGGTGCGCAAATGTAAATATACATATGTTGACTGGCAGGTATGACATCGTATCATTGCATTTTATGGTCCTACGCCTTCCTACAAAGACGATATAAATATACATATAAATACATTTAGAACACTAAACTTAGTGATTGCTATCCTGGTAACACTTTACTACAGGATCTTGTTACTTAACGACGTTAGTTAAAGGCAGGGTAGGCGATTTAGTCCAGATTTTTTTATGCTGCGCTGTTAACCATTGCTGTAAAAACAGGCCAAATTGTGACAATATTATACCATTATCCATTAAAACAAAACAAAACTAGCCTACAGGAATATACTGTGAATTAACAGTGCTCAAAGTCGACACTCAGAGGCTGTTTTCCCAATCGTACCCTATACCCTCATACACTATTCCCTAGTTCACTAATATAGTCCACTTGAATGAAAAGAAGTGAGTGAATTGAGACACTGATGAACACCTGAAAAGCAGAATCACTGAAGGAGAGAGACAAACAAGAACAGAAAAAAGAGAAACACAAAAACTACAACTGACTTCCAGCAACACTGAGTGTAAAACCAGTTTACAATTATTTCTTTCATACATGTACAAAAGTTCTTGTTGAGAATTAACAGAGATTTAGTTAATAATAAAATTTGTTGTCACCATGATTGAGATCAGTATTTGCTTTAGTTGGTCTCTTGTCCCTGGACTTCTTACCATTCATCTCTCTCTGACTGCTGTAACAGTAAGTTTATAAAACACATTTGTTATGGCAAGAAAAAGTCAAGAGGTAGTTGATCAGGTGTGTTTATTCTTTTGTGATGATGTCACAATCATCCTGGACCTGTCTGATTTTCTGATTTGTCCTGTATATATTCCTTGAAATTATGGGTATTTCATATTTAGCATATATCTGTGAATCTACAAAATGAAATCAATATTTATGTAATCATGTCTTCTGAAAAATATCGTAATCATATAGTGCATTCAATTTTATTTTACTCCTGCTTGGCTCAGACACACACAGATATCAACAATCAGCACATGAATCTCAACAATGGTGAAAAGTTTCATGTCGCAATGCATGCTGGGTTCCAGGATAATATAAAACTCCCAGCATGCACTGCTGCATGAATAATAATAAAAAATAAATATTGCCACCATTGTTGAGATTAATGTGCTAAATTGTGATATCTCTGTGTTTCTAAAACACACTGTAGCTTTGTTTTTTTTGGTTTATGCATGATGTGTTAAAAAAATGAGTCATAGTAATTTATTGCTGTAGTTTCACAGGAGTGCTAATGTAACACGTTTTCAGATAATGAAAACTCTGAATGAGTAAGAATTAAGTCCTTAGTGAATGAACAGGCAATATGACGATTTTGTCATCATAAGCATTACAACCGCAATCATTCATAAACTGTGTGTACACAAGTGTGACTTGCAAAAACACAGCTCAAGCAGCAAAAGAAAACCAAATGTTTTAGCATCAGCAACCCAACTAAAGCAAGCACTGATCTCTATAATGGTAACACAAAAACATTTGTGTTGTAAAACAAACATTTTCAATTAAACATCTCAATAACAACTTCTGTATGACAGAAATAAAGTCATACTGGTTAATAATAAGTGCAATAATGTGTAATGGCTGGAAGTCAGTCGTAGTTATTGTGTTTCTTTATTTTCTGTTCTTGTGTTTCTCTTTCCTTCAGTGATTCTGCTTGTTAACAGCAGGTGTTCATCACTAATGCTCAACAATCACTTATATTCATTTAATTATCTCACTGCAACACTGTCTCAATGTTACTTTTACTCATTGTAGTGTGGATTTCCCTGTGGGGTTGAAAGGGTATATATATATATATATGTCAGTATATGTATGTATGTATGTATGTATGTATATATATATATATATATATAATGTGCCCCTTTTTTACATTTGAGCCAAATTATAAATTTGTTAAGCAAACAGTGCCATCTACTGCCCAAGGGTGAGACAATAGTAGTACATGTTACCGGCAAAGTGAATATAGAATATATAGGTAATGTATAGAATTAGGTAATGTATTTTTTGCATTCTATACAATACCGGGATTTCACACTTTGCCGGTAACACATATATTGAGCCCCTGAGGAACTCTCTGCACGACCCTGCTAAAAGCTTCCTGCCATTAACATTGTCTCTCAATATTGGTCATTTATCAGCATTTTGAATATTCATTGCAGGAACAGAGTGATATTTCATCTGATATCATCAGGAAAATGACGTGTATCACCTGACCATCTCTTACAGGAATACTAACAGTCTTTATAAAGAAAAGTTCCTGCAAACGTGACAGATACGCGATCACTTACAGTCGTTCCTTGAAGCGTTATCAAATTAAGGTGGTTCCACACACACACACACACACACACACACTCACTCTCTCACATACAGACACACACAGACTCTCTCTCTCTCTCACACACACTCTCACATACAGACACACACAGACTCTCTCTCTCTCTCTCACACACACACACACACACACACACACACACACACACACACACACACACACACACACACACACACACACACACACACACACACACACACACACACACACACATTAAAGGGATAGTTCACCCAAAAATGAAAATGCTGTCATCATTTACTCTTCCTCAAGTTGTTCCAAACCTGTATGACTTTCTTTCTTCTGCTGAACACAAAAGAAGATATTTTGAAGAAAGTCGGTAACCAAACGACTGATGGACCCCATTGACTTCCATAGTAGGAAAAAAAAATACTATGGAAGTCAATGGGGTCCAGCAACTGTTTAATTACCAACCTTCTTTAAAATATCTTCTTTTGAAATTTTTTCCCCCAGCTTTATTTAATTTAACTCTGAAATGTAATTAATACATGTGCATACATTTTGGTGGATTACAGTTGAAAGAGTTTGAAGTTTGAGATGTGAGTATTTTTATGCTCGACATGTGTAGTTTGTGTCTTTGATTTCAGTTTCAGTGTGTGATACAGAAAGCCAGTGCAATTTTGACCTGTGCAACTAAATCTATTAAGTGTGAGACAACTTGCACCAGCTCCTAATGTAGTCAGCACTCACCCACGTGAGGACGCAATAACACAATTAACCAATCACTGATCACTGATCCTAGAGATAAAACTGGATTAAAAAAAAATATAGCCTAATTCGATATATTTTTTAATGGCTGTAACAAAATACAGTACTGATATACCGTGGTACATTCGTTTCAGCGTGGCATAATATTAAAACTAGGCTACCAAATTCATTCATATAATGGTAAGTTACGTCGAGTTACCATAAAATGTTTCCAAAATCAGCCTTACAAAAAGTAGGCTACCATGGAAGAGCAATATGTGATCAAATCTAATACAACCGTACTAAAAAAAAAAAATACCATGGTATTATTCTGAGGTACTCGTGTGGTGTGTACAACATATTATCGTAATCCAGTCTTTTTTACTCGTTGTTTAGTGAAGCATTACTGGTACACATCCTTATGTTATTTCCACGTTAAACGTCCAATAAAATGCAACTGTCATCGACACAGAGAGAGAGATGGATGTAAACAGACCTGTGTCACTGACTGTAAAAAAATATGGACGTAGTGTCCGTGACGTCACCCGTAGGTTTCTGAAGAGCATTTTTAGGCGGAGCCGGTGTGGTATAGTATCCGGTAACTATACCATTACCGGTATTAGATTTAGCTGATATCATCAAGGAAACTATGGAAGCTTGTTTCTGCAATGGAATAAAAAAAGTTAAAAAGGCAATTGTAAAAATGCAGACTTTTTTTTTCTCTCAGAATTGTGAGATATAAACTCGTAAAATCTGAGGAAAAATGTAAGAATTTTGAGATAAAAAGTTACAATTACCTTTTTTACAAGCTTCCATTACAAACAGATTATTGTGCAGATGCTAAGAAAAAATCGATCTATTGAATGCGTTAATGTTCTTAGTAGGGATGGGGCCGATCCGATCCAGTATTGGTATCGGGACCGATACCAGCGTAATTCAGGTATCGGATTTTCCCAATACAACCTGCGGAGATATCCGATATCCATGAGTCATGTCTGCGCTTTAACGTTGTCTGCTGAAATTACTCCAAAAGTGATTCCCGCCGGCGAGTCTGCTAGCTGGCTGCAAACTGCGGAATGGATTTCCTAAACAGATGCGCAGCTCAATGAGGCACAGAGTTATGAGAGAAAGTCTGTTTGCAAGATGCTGATGTTGATCAAGCATTCATCGAGAGAGTTACCGCATCGGAGCGAGGATCACCCTTCAGATAGTGTGTGTGTAAGATGTTTACACTTGCACTTTTCTTATATTTCAAGACTCAAGTATTTGACATTTTGGGAATGTAATAAATATTGACATGACAATCAATTTGAAACCCTTAAAGTTGCATATTTGTTTTCAGAATGGGATTTTTCCTGTTAACAGGATTTCTTTACTTCCTTTTCTGACCTTATATACTTGCCTCAAGTTGCCTTTTGGGACATGCATACGTATATCATACTTGCCTGTTGAGAGAAGTTTATTTCAGCATCATATAAAATAAACAATAATGATAACAAAAATATTAAAGCAAACACAGCTCTGGTATCGGAATAGTATCGGCCGATATCCAAATTCAGGTATCGGGATCGGATCGGAAGTGAAAAAATGTGGATCGGTGCATCTAGTTCTCTAGTTCCCTAGTTCTTAGCCTTCCTGTGATGGGGCGGCCCAGAGACAAGTTAGATTATTAGATTGTTAAATTGAATAGCAGATACTGTTTATTGTGTAACCAACATAACAATATCCAGAAAAAAAGATTTTATGCAAAATGCTAGACTTTTAACTCTTTCCCCATCAGCATTTTTTTTTATATATATATATTTTTTTTAGGTGACAGCATTTTTGATTATTTTCACAAAAGTTTCATGGCCCCAGAATATTTAGTTGAATGTATATACCGCTTTATTCCAGCTTCATGCATTCTTTTTTTAATCAACATTTAAATGTGTGTTCGTTTCTTAAAAAAAATCTTTTAACAAAAAGCTGACAACAGACTATAACGGACATAAGCAATGATTTTATTACTTTTCTTCTACTAATGTTTTGCCTGTGTTTTGATCAGGAGTTTCTGTACTCATTCAGAAGTGTTTTAATAGCGCCCTCTACCGAATAACAGTGAAAATAATCACTGGATAATTCCATCAATGCTGGGAAAGAGTTAATTATAAACAAGCTTGAAATACACAGGGACTCTTATTTTGAAATGTATGTGCTTTACTATTTCCAGCTGCTCATTCAAACAGATGAGGGAGATAAAATAAGCACTCTTACAATCATCTACAACATATTGCAGTATATACACCATAAAGTAAACATTGTCATAATTTATTCAGCCATGTCTTCATAATAAGTTTTGTAGTAGAAATGTACAAAACTATATATTTATTTGTGGGCTTGTCTTGAAACTGAAGCGTGTCTCTCGGCTGTGAGGTCTACAGTAGATCTTTAGATCAGACCGTCTTCTTTTCAACCAGTTATTCTTCATTCTTTCTCTTTGATGAACTCTAATCCGCCCGACCTCCGTGTGTCACAGGTTCCAGAGAAGTTGCTGTTATCTGCGTGTCATCACCTGGTCTCCATGTCCACCACCGTACGACCGGTGTTCCTGGTGTCGCTGCCGGTGTGGTGAACAATCGGGGTGTGGCGAATAATATGGTTACTCGGTGTATTGGGTCCGGGCGAAGGACCCCATTAGTATGCCAGTAGTATGCCTGATCTAAATCTGTTCTCGCGATAACTTGTAGCTAACGTGAGCTGTTTTAGTGTTATTAGGCTTGTTTGAGATGCGCCTTGCCCTATGGCCTTGCCTCGCCTGAAATGTAGGCGAGAGTAGGCGGCTGCAGTGAGAGGAGGAGTGCAAAAAGCGCAGGCAAGCCGGACAGTTCTCTCTTCTCGCAGTGGATCTGACACCTGTGAGATCAGAGACGGATATCACGGGATTCACGGGATTCACGCTCGTGCACAGTGTTGCTAATAAATTGGATGGAATTTAAGTTCTGTTGCTTTTATATGAAAATAAATATAATGAACAAGACACCCAAAGTAGCCTACTTATTTAATTCCATTCCAAATACATGTTTATCAGTCTTTTTTTCTTTAATACAGACATGTGTTTTTTTTTTTTTTTGGTTTTTTTTAAAATAAAAATTACATTGCATAACCCACAGAGATCGCACTGTTAGATAGTTTGGGAATATTCACAGATAACGTATACACATAAAACATGATATCAGAGTTTTAAAATCAAACATTTTAAAAGGGAACAATACATCACGGTTGTTTAAACCAATGAAACTTAAGCTGTGTCGTCAGCAAGTCGTTTCCCATCATGCTTTTGATCAGCGCAGTCGGTGGAGAGCAACTGCGCTCGACTGCAGAATCCGACACGTGCGCCTTGCGGTCGCGTGAGTATTTTGACATACGTCAGCATGACATCAGAGCAAGGCGGACCACACTCGGACACATTTCTAACCGGCATGCATCTCGCGCTGATCACCGGTGATCGATTCTGCGCAGATTTTGCTCATCTCAAACAAGCCTAATATGTGGTAGCTTTATGAATGCTAAATCCCGCTGGTCTTCAGAGAGACGCTATATGCAAGGTATATTAAATGAAATTTTATATTGTACATGTAAATTGTGTATATTCTATAGCTAATATTTAAAATCTCAAGTTGCGTCAATAGCAGGAGAAAGACCGCGAAATTTAAAAATACTACTGTTAATGTGTCACGAAATGTAGTTTTAAGAGTTTTTCAGTCGATAATGTAGTTGTTTCAATCTCAAATATGTTGTTTGTTTATACAGATAGCGCCTATTTAAAAATTTTATCTGACGTTTTCAGAGATGTGAGATCCAGCGATCACCGGGCGCTCAGCGATCATGTATCCCGCCGAGAACAGCCTTACCTCGGCTAGAGCTGCTGCTGCTCTCTAGTCTAGTGGAGTGGTTAAACATGAGATATAATTCGTCTTGTGGGACGATCTTTGATATCATTAATCTATAATTTGTTCCCTGGCAAATCGTTTTGGCTGAGGGCAAAGTTTTAGTTTCATAACTTTATATAACGTTAAATTATTTAGGCTATTTATCTTTAACGTTGTAGCCTGCTGACTTATGTTTGACTGAATCGTTTAATTACTTTATTTCTTGACTTGTATGGCTACTTATACTTTCATAATTGCTATTATTGATCAATAAAACTGAAATTTAACAAAAAGAGACAGGGTTGTGTCATTTTATTTTATATAGCCTATGTAAGAATATTTATATATATATATATATATATATATATATATATATATATATATATATATATATATAATGATATCACCAACATGGCATGTATTTTTTTCATGTATGGGATGGGAAGTATTTCAGAGCATCACTGACAAAGGCTCAAAAGAGACCATGACTTTCTAAAAGATCTTTTAAATACAGATTGTTTGTGTTTTTGTTTTACTTTTAGGACTGGAGAACATCTGGCAATGAGATGTCACAACTTTTTTCTGTTTGTTAAATGCTTAGTTAGGGTTGGGATCTCTGCAAAGGAATACCTTCTCACAACATAGCGACACTTTATAGTTAACTTAATGAATTACTAACGTAATGATAGCAGTAACACCAAAACGTATTTTGCAAGATTAATCGCTGTTTTATATGGATTAACCCTTTCATGCATAGTGGTCACTACAGTGGACAGCTATAAAAAAAATTCTTAAATTTGCACGGGTTTTGATGGCATAGTTGCACATCATCCTCTTCAGTGGACCCACCCTGGTGCATCATCCTATATAAATTTAAACCAAGTGGCAAGCCGTTGTGTTTCAATTTTTTTTCCCCTCCAAACCAAGATGGCAAATGGTCAGTCAGAAATGCCAAGTTGCTCTGGAATATCCACCCATGCCTTCTGTCCTAGGAGACTCTTGTAGGTAAAACAAATATTGCAGCATCAAGCAATATCTAATGAGTCCTATCACAGTTGGGTCATTATATGTAAACATGCCATTTTGTGTCTCTTAGGGGAAAAAAAGCTCTGTAAATCTTAATAAACCATAAAACAAATAAAATATTTTATAATTTAGTTTCCATAATATAAGAATATAAGAATAAATTAATTTCTGTTTCTCTTTTGTTTTTAAAGGATTTTAATCACATTTTTGTGCAAAGCATCTTGCAGAAATGTTGAAACTGGCATGTCCCTCAGTATGATTTTTCTACTTCTGCTTGCATCATCTGCCTTTGATGGTAGAAGACAAGTGTTCGCTTCTTTTCTTTGAGTTCATGTAATATCTGAAAGACAGGGACACGCTCATTGTGTCAGCCCTGTTACCAGAAAAGCATACGTTAAAAAGTTATTTGTACATATTTAAAAAGGGATCTCCATATCTCAGCTCAGGAGAGGTGTAGAGAGGCAGGACTTGCACTCCTCTCTACGCCTCATCGCCCTCTATCAGAATCCAAGGTTTCAAGAAGATCCGAGAAACTTTAACCCTGTCGTTTTTTTTGGGTCGAAAAATAAAGTTTCTCGGATCTTCTTGAAACTCTGGATTCGGATTGAGGGTGATGAGGCATAGAGAGGAGTGCAACTCCTTGTTCTCTACACCTCTCCTGAGCTGAGATATGGAGATCCCACGAAGCATTTGTTACACTGTGCAAAATAGTGGTTTCGCGGACAGTGGAATTTTGGGATGACACTTGGTGCTAAGGACATACCGAAAGCGCCGATCTGTAGAGCGAAGGCAAAAATATTCCCTAACCCTAACCCTAAAACTTACATTTTCAGCCTCTAACATTAATTAACATTATGTGTGGATAAAAAAAATACATTTTTACTCAACAGTTGTTACTCTGGTTAAAGCGGTTTCTGTTTATGTTGTAAAGGTCTTGGATGGTTTGCTGAATCGTATTCGAGTTTACGACCCCACTGGCAACTACAAGTCAATTTCTGCGATGGACCTGGCTATACTATGGTATTATGTGCCATATAAATGTTAAAATTGTGATCTTTATTTACTAATGTACATGTATTAATTTCTTTTTTCTTTTGTACAAAAGCAATGCCTTCCGAAATACTTGGGACTTGGGAAAATGGACTGTTGAGTACCCAGAACATTGGAGGCTGGCTGACTCTAACAACTGTGGGGTTTTGGTTTGTACAGTAAGTTAAAAAATGCTTTTATTTATTTATTTTATTTTTATCTACATTAGTTTAACAACTGTTTTTATTGCATTAGATGGCAGAAATGGAGGTGAGGGACAAATGGGCCTCTATGAAAAACGAGGTGATACAGGGAGAAGATCTTTGGCATCTGAGAAGATAATCACGCATCATCACTGGCAGCATATGCTGTTCAGCATATGACATATAAAAGGTATGTGTAAAATGAGTGTCCTCATTCATATAAATCAACTTAAAAGTTTAATAAATCAAGTAAATCGATGATTTTTTAAATTTAGGACAGTCGAGGAGGTGGAAAAAAAAGGAATTTGTTCTCTTGTCAGTGATGCTGAAATTCAGGTACATATAAGACTTTACAAAATTTAAAATGGCTAGATATTGTTTGCTATACGCAATATTTTTTTCAGGAGTTGTTTCAAGGAATTGTGAAAGGCTCGGTGAAACCCACGTGGAACAAATGGTGGCAAATGAAGACTGGGAAAATGGCAAAACCTAAGAGCTTTCATCCAGCCTTGTCAGCACATGCCGAGGAACTTTGACAACATTGTGTTTGAGCAAAAGAAGGACAAAAAACTTGAACATTTTGACCTTTTAATGTGTGAATTGATTCCTGAGGTAAGCATTTTATGGGATCGTGTTGGTACAAATAAGTACTCGAATTTTTTATATCACCAAAAAAACACATTTTCTAACCCTGGTATCATTTGATAATATGTTGGGAGAAACTGATGGCTGATTTTTATGTTTTGGTTAACTAACTCATTAAACTAACATTAAGTAATTACTTTTTTTATCTTTTGTTGTACAGATCAGCCTTATAATACTGAGACGAACGGAAGGTTTCAGTCACTTTTGGGCTGATATATCTTATCTTGTGGAGTGTGTCATTAAAATGGCCTTTTAATATCACAACATCCCAGGTTCAACGGGCTAACTACGTCTTCTGCTGCGTTGCACCTTTGGGCTCGCATATCAAAGCAAAAACAGTGAGTGATGTTCCATAGCACTAAGGACTGCAAGTGTACAGTTGCATGTGACGTGTTGTTTGTGTGTTTTTGCAGAGTTCCTCAAGTCAGTCCATGACACCTTGTCCAGCCTCCTCACCTACCAGGTCACGACCGCACCATCTAAAGGGGAAACTGACTGACTGCATCATCTAGGCCTTAGGATGGTTCCACAAAGAATTGACTGCACATACAACATGAATTTACTTCAAACTAAAGATCTGACTTTACATACAGCAAAAGACACTGCATCTATTTGTGTCTCATTAGCTCTCAAAAAACTTTAACCTTACAGTTCATTAAATATTTTAACACAGCTAACTAGGGCTGGGACATATATTGCACGATATTGTTATGCGCATCTCATCAGTAAAGCCGGTTCCTTGATTAGTAGTAAATCACCATCACCTGCTTTCAGATGGAGCGGCATTTACTACACAGCAAAAACTCCAGTGTTAAATTAACACTCAAGAGTGTTAAAGTTAATGAGATAATTAAGTGATTAATTTAGTGATGCTTGAGCATTATTGAAGACACCTGATGTTAACAAGCAGAATCACTGAAGGAGAAAATCACAAATTGTAAGCCACCGTTTTGGCGATCAGTGTTTGCTTTAGTTGGGCTCTTGACCTTTATACATTCACTTTAAATTTTGTTTGTCTGCTGTTATTGATTTATAACAGTCAAATGAACAAACAAAAGTGTGATCTGATAGTGTTGGTTATGTTTTAACATAATCATGCTGTGATCTGAAAAATGAAACTTATTGAGATGGTTTGGTTTACCTTGTTAGCAGCAGCTTTGTGAGTCTACAGCATATGATTTCAGTATATTTCTTTTAACCCATAATATTTAATAAACATTGTTCTGATCAGAATACTTTCAATTTTTTTTTTTTTAGAAACACAGACATCAATAATCAGTCTGTGAATCTCAACAATGGTGACAATAATAAAGCATGTTGCAGTGGCTGCCACCAATCACAACTCATTAATGGCTCCCATCATGCATTGCGGTATGAATAAATTATGATCTGAATTGCCTATGTAATTTACTTTTCGTAATTGAATATTCTGCTCGTCACCATTGTTGAGATGCATATACTGAATTTTGATGTCTGTGTGCCTAAAAGAAAGATTTTTTTTTTTTTTTAAACAACTTTTAAGAAATCCTTTATATTACATCTAAAATTCTGGATATTTATGCAGAAAAACAGTTATTCTGTGGTCATCAACATAAATTTAAGTCAGAAATAAGCAAATAAGGAGTTCAGTGATCAAGCTCAAACGATGATTGTCATAATATAACCAACACCATCAGATCACTTTATTCTTTGTTCATCTGGCAGTTATAACTCAGATACAACAGCCAAACAAAATCTAAAGTACATATAAAAGGGTCAAGAACCCAACTAAAGCAACTACCCATCACAATAATGGTGATAAAAGTGATTTTGTATGATTTGTAACCAGGCACTAAAGCGATTACCCATAAAACGGGCTTTGAGCCAATCGGATTGCTTGGGTCCTACGCCCGGACCCATTTCTTCAGCCGCACCCGATTATTCACCACACCGGATACTATACCACACCGGTGTGGTATAGTATCCTGTAACCCTATAGTGATGGGTCCGGGCTGAGGACCCAATTAGTATGCCAGTAGTATGCCTGATCTAAATCTTTTCTCGCGATACGGTAAGGCAGTATCAGTGCAGTAATATCAGGTAAAGCTCATAGCACGATCATCGGATAACGTTAGCTGTATGCTATGCTACTATCTAAGCTAACTAAAAAACACACTAACAACGAGAAATGTTTAATTTCACAATCTATAGCTTCGGTTAAATACTAGTATATGAAACGTATAATGTAAAATACATTAATACATTGATGACTCGTTATAACGTAGTACAAACGTCTTCTATAATAAAGTGATTTTGTATGATTTATAACCAGGCACTAAAGCGATTACCCATAAAACGTGCTTTGAACCAATCGGATTGCTTGGGTCCTCAGCCCGGACCCATCGGATACTATACCACACCGGCGTCACTCCCGGATAACAGAAAATAGGCAAACAGGCCTGTTTGTGAGTGGAGCTGAGGAGCCGAAATCACCTAGCTCGACGTCATAGATATAAACACTGTTTTATATCTATGGCTCGACGTGATCGAGTTAGCTGATGATGTAAAGCCAATTAAAAGTTCCTGTTTTTGCCCTTCGAAATATTATATTATAATATTTAAAAGACACGGCTACAAGTGAGACTGTGTATTGTGATTCTGTACTATTCTGCTAACGTTAGTTGAAAATGTATTATGCAGTAACTTAATATTACTCAGAGTGTGTGTGTGACAGTGATTTATGTGCACGTCAGTCACTCTTTCTTATGGTCCGTCAGCACGGCATCGCTCGTCAAGTTCGTAGAGAGCTTATTCAGTCCATTTTAAATTCTGATTTTGGCCGCCTCTCAAATGGGTTATAGATAGATTGCCTATGAAGTTCAAGTAAATGCGCTAGAAAATCCGCGCTCATTCAAGGATGTGCATTTATTGCATGGACGGAGAAAGCGCCGACGCCTGCAGGATTTCATCTGACGGTACATAAGCATATTATAATCTATATCTGTTCCGTGAGAGCAGAACGAACGAGCCTTTATTGACGTTTTTAAATCTGAAAACTCCAAAAAGCAACGAAATTGTCAGACATCCATTAGTGCATGTTCACAGAGGAAAACTGAAATACAGCGCTGGTTGTTCTCTCGAACGATACTCGACGACAACAATCCTAACCCGGGGGATTATATTAATAAATAATCAACATCTTAACCTCTGTTAATTCTCAATAAGAATTTCTGAAGACGTCTGACATAAATAAAGTCAGTCTGGTTAGTAATAAGTGAAGCTGGTAATGCTGTTTGTGGAGTTGTTTAATCAGATCTTGAGAGATGTAATGCATTTTATCTTCAGTTGATTTCATCCAAGGCAGTGGCTGGAAGTAGTTCTTGTGTTTCTCTTTCCTTCAGTGATTCTGCTTGTTAACAGCAGGTGTTCATCAATAATGCACAATCATTATTCAATCACTTAATTATCTCATTACCTCCAACACTGATTAAGTGTTACATTAAACAGCCTGTAGTGTGCACACTAAGCAGTGTTCATTTCATCTGGGCAAATCCATGTGGGGCCTACATGGAAACTGGGTGCAAAACTGGCTGGGCCCCAGTTAGATAGCCCAGGTCAAACCCATTTGGGCCCCACATGGCTGTGCTGGCTGGGTAAATGACTGCTGTCTGGGACCTCAATACTTGCATGTTATTTGTGAGGCTTTATCAATGTGAGGCTTTATTTTTGACGCTTTTGGCGATATAGTGAGCGATAATAAACTTGCGTTTATTAACAGAATAATGCATCTTTCGGAAGAACATTGTAGCCGGAACTACTTCTCTGTGTGTGTACGTCTATGACGAGTCACGCAGGTACTGGGCTACTCCGCAGCGGCAGCGATCCGTACCAGTGTGAAATAGTCCCAATGTAAACACTTATTATAGGTGTACCATAGTGGTTCAGGATAAGACAAAAACACGGATTGGAAAATGGATTCATGATGAACTCGCTCATTATATACATTTTGAACAGGAAAAAGTTAAGGACTTTTATTTAAAGCTGCAGTAGGGAACTTTTAGAAAACGTTGACTTAGCCTTAAAATTTGAACAAGCACAGCTTACAGGTCACTCCCCCTCGCTCTCTGCTGCTCTACAGCCCTCCCTCCACAGCTCCTCCCCCACAACAGAGCTGCCGTGAACGCGCAGGCTAGTAAACATGCAGGGACACTGATGACGGCGGATAAACAGTTATCGCACATTCACTGGTAGGGACGAAACATCAACAATATGCTTTACATTGACTATGGCCTGGCCATACTTTGACTACAAACTTGGTCCTCAAATCATTACGTATTTTGCAATACATGTAATGTAACTTCATAACGTTGCACTCTTTCTATAAGTTATAAATAGCTAGCAAGATAATATAATGGTAACGTGGTTACAGTATGTAAGTAATTATTCTAGCGATGTGTAATGCTAAATAAGGTTTGCTAGTACATTATTTCAGCAACATGACAAGCCAGTGAATCAGCAGGTTTCAATTGTTGCTTTGCACAGTGTGACATTTTATCTGTAGCCTATGTTATGCGGCTAGAGTTTTGACACTAAGTCAATGGGCTCCGACGCGCTTGTTTATCGTCATCTGTCTTTTTTCGTTTACCTGTCTTTGTTGCATGAGCTGGTGCCACTCGAGAAATTGGCAGTTTTAGTTGTTTGTCCGCCATTAGCAGAGCTGCGGCACACCGGCAATCTTGATTTTGAACGACTGTAGGCGCTGTGCGAGAGAGGGGGGTGATCAGCGCGTACACGAGCTTGATTGACACTGCTAAGACACTCCTCCTGGCTCTGATTGGTTGTTTCTTACCGGGAGCGGTGTATTTCTGCAAATGGCAATAGGACCACTGGGAGGAGCCTGAGGAGCTTGATTTTTTCACAGATTATCTGTCTCATATTCTACTGTCAGGACATAATGACAGTTTTAACAAATATGTAAAAAATACATTTTTACAGAAGTTACCAACTGCAGCTTTAATGCTCATTGCTCCAAACTATTCAAAATACGACGCGACCCCCCACAGAGCTCGCTGAGGCCCCCTTGTGGGCCGCGACCCCCCTGTTGGGAACCGATGGCCTGCATAATGTTAAACAAAACTTTTCAATGAGGAATAAATGACTTAAGCTCACCTTTAATATTTATTTTTATGTGATGAGAAAGAGAGACTGTCCCCAGCAAACTAAAATAAATACACTAAACTTTTGTGACGATTTGTAAACGAATGACTTTAGCTTGATTAATTTGGATGAATGTCTAAAACTTTGTGATACTTTGTATCTATCTAAACTTATTCATTTTATTTTTAATTTACACTAAATATAGTTATATGAGCTTTATATTATATAATGATGGTTTTGATGTTTTTATTTTATTTTGAAGAATAAATATTATATGTGATAAACTGTCTTTTGACATTTATTTCTGGTATTGTCAGTAGTGGGGTCACAGTTCCCTCTATATTTGTGGATGCAGTGTGTCATCATCCACATTTGTGTTTGCATTTTCTTTTAATTAACATGTCTGTCATATATTTAAAATCAGATTAAAGTGAGGAGTGTGAGTCTGTGACAGAAGAAACTACATCAGGGTTATCAGCCTGAATGATGGGAGGGACTGTGTCTGTTCCGGTGTTCAGTTATAAGAGAAAGTGAAAATAAACCAGCCCAGGAAGGATCTCCTTACGATCGTACTAAACTCTCATATGGACACAATTTATTAAGACACTCTTGAGAACACAGTGAATGTTGAGTTGAAGGTAAGTCATGGAAGAATCAGAAACACATTTACCTGAAGTCTTGAACGAGTGTGACTTGAGGACCATGTTTGAGTTCAACAAGTTTAATGCATAATACTTAATCTTGTAAATAAATGAAAGGTTTTTGAATCACATTTATAGATATATTTGCATTTTTGAAAAAGAAATCCTGATTCAACAACCTTCAACATGTGTTTATATGTGTCATGATTCCTGTCTTGTGTTCTCCTTGTCTTGTGTGGACTTCGGTTATTTCCTGTTCTGTGCCATGTTTTGTAGTTCTTTGTAGTTTTGTGTTTATTAGTCTCCCAGGTGTTTCTGATTAAACACGCCCCTTGTTATCTTGTTTAGCGTGTTTGCCTGTGTATTTAAACCTCTGTGCTTCAGTTGGTGTTTGTCGGTTGTTGTAGCTGTTGCTTGTTGCTGTTAACTGTACATGTTCCTGTCCTGAGTCTCGTTGTTTGCCCTGGATTTCCTGTTTGTTTTATTAAAGTAGTGCTTGCATGTGGATTCTCTCTCCGCTTCGTCCTTACCTCATTGTTAAAATATGTGTTTATAAGTGCTACCTGTAGATACATGTTGTCTTTATATCCTGCTTTGTCTTGACCCGGTTTAACTGGATTTCTTTGAGCAGAAAGTGATTGTAAATGTTTATCTCACTTTTGGACAGAAAGTTAAGTAAGTTTTATTCTCAGGCAAAAATGCTGACAGTTTTCTGTAATGTTTTCTCTTTTTTTCATATTTTATTTTTAGCATCTGTGTCTCAGAGATGAAGTTCATTTGTTTGACTCTCCTGCTTGTTAGTGGAATTACAGATTCAAGATCAGGTAATTTATTCATCATTGTGAATAATACTTTATATTTATTGCACATTACTGTTCGTCTGGAACAACATTAGAGTAAAACCCTAGGATGTGTAGTTCAGATCTGCTCTTTCTCTTGTAACAGAGCAGTATACAGTAGTGGGACCTGCAGATCCTGTATTTGCTGTAGCTGGTGAAGAAGTGACTCTGCCCTGTTCAGTCAAACCCAACATCAGTGTTGTGGACATGAGAGTGGAGTGGTTTAGACTTGATCTGAAAGACTCACTAGTGCATCTCTATGAGGATCATGAAGACAGAAACACAAAGCAGATTCAGTCCTACAGAGGAAGAACAAAACTGATCCATCAAGAACTACAGAGAGGAAACGCATCACTCAAACTCTCAACAGTCCGAGTCTCTGATGAAGGACGTTATAAATGTTTTATTCAGTCTGAATCCTGGTCTGATGATGTCACTGTTGATGTCAGAGTTGAAGGTGAGGAAACCTGTGAGAACTAGCATGCTCTTTTCACTTTAAAACTAACTAAAAAAAAAATCCAGAATAACAACAGAATGTTCTTGTTGATCTGTAGCTGTAGGACGTCCTCCAGTGATCACTGTAGATGGGTTTGATCATTCAGGAGGGCTTCATCTACAGTGTGAATCTGAAGGTTGGTATCCTGAACCTGATCTTGAGTGGCTGGACAGTGAAGGAGTCAGTTTGAGTTCAGAAACTAATGAGACACACAGAAACACAGACGGATTCAGTGTCAAACACACCATCATTGTTTATCACAGTGGCAAGATTCACTGCAGAGTCAAACGGAGACATCACATGCTGGAGACACTGATTATCAGCTCAAGTAAGTTCTGACACTTCTGTTACTGTCTGTCATGTTCTCATGTAGGGCTGGGAGATATATCGCACGATATTGTTATGCGCATCTCATCAGTAAAGCCGGTTCCTTGATTAGTAGTAAATCACCATCACCTGCTTTCAGATGGAGCGGCATTTACTACACAGCAAAAACTCCAGTGTTAAATTAACACTCAAGAGTGTTAAAGTTAACGAGATAATTAAGTGATTAATTTAGTGATGCTTGAGCATTATTGAAGACACCTGATGTTAACAAGCAGAATCACTGAAGGAGAAAATCACAAATTGTAAGCCACCGTTTTGGCGATCAGTGTTTGCTTTAATCACAAATTGTAAGCCACCGTTTTGGCGATCAGTGTTTGCTTTAGTTGGGCTCTTGACCTTTATACATTCACTTTAAATTTTGTTTGTCTGCTGTTATTGATTTATAACAGTCAAATGAACAAACAAAAGTGTGATCTGATAGTGTTGGTTATGTTTTGACATAATCATGCTGTGATCTGAAAAATGAAACTTATTGAGATAGTTTGGTTTACCTTGTTAGCAGCAGCTTTGTGAGTCTACAGCATATGATTTCAGTATATTTCTTTTAACCCATAATATTTAATAAACATTGTTCTGATCAAAATACTTTCAATTTTTTTTTTTAGAAACACAGACATCAATAATCAGTCTGTGAATCTCAACAATGGTGACAATAATAAAGCATGTTGCAGTGGCTGCCACCAATCACAACTCATTAATGGCATTGCGGTATGAATAAATTATGATCTGAATTGCCTATGTAATTTACTTTTCGTAATTGAATATTCTGCTCGTCACCATTGTTGAGATGCATATACTGAATTTTGATGTCTGTGTGTGCCTAAAAGAAAGAATTTTTTTTTTTTTTTTAAACAACTTTTAAGAAATCCTTTATATTACATCTAAAATTCTGGATATTTATGCAGAAAAACAGTTATTCTGTGGTCATCAACATAAATTTAAGTCAGAAATAAACAAACAAGGAGTTCAGTGATCAAGCTCAAACGATGATTGTCATAATATAACCAACACCATCAGATCACTTTATTCTTTGTTCATCTGGCAGTTATAACTCAGATACAACAGCCAAACAAAATCTAAAGTACATATAAAAGGGTCAAGAGCCCAACTAAAGCAACTACCCATCACAATAATGGTAACTTACAATTTGTGATTTTCTCCTTCAGTGATTCTGCTTGTTATCATCAGGTGTCTTCAATAATGTTCAATCATCACTAAATTAATCACTTAATTATCTCATTAACTTCAACACTCTTGAGTGTGGACTCATACACTCCCAGGAGTGTTAATTTAACACTGGAGTTTTTGCTGCATACAAAGAGCCGTAGTTAACTGACAAGCTGAGCCATATCGCATTAATTATCGCTGGCGATACGTCCGCGATATTGATGTGATTTGGCTCAGCTTGTCAGTTAACTACGGCTCTTTGTAGTAAATGCCGCTCCATCTGAAAGCAGGTGATGGTGATTTACTACTAATCAAGGAACTGGCTTTACTGATGAGATGCGCATAACAATATCGTGCGATATATCTCCCAGCCCTATTCTCATGACATTTTTGATGCAGTAAAAAGAATGAATGATTATCAGCTTATTATGTGAAGCTAAAAGCAATAGCAGCATTAGGTTTATAATACAGTTTGTATCAACATTTTATGTGTATGTGCCATTCAGAACTGAACATGATGTAAAAATATGTTTGACTTGCACAATGTGCTTATTTACTGTTTTGTTTTGCAGATAATATGTTTAATTTTTGGAGGACATCAGTCATCCTGATTTCAGTTGGCTCTGTGTTCATTGGGATACCAACAGCTTGCATTGTTTGTTTCCTTTGTTTTGTTTTTCGTCAGTAAGTAATAAAATTTTAAAATAGTGTTGTTGTTTTTTTAAAGAAATGAATACTTTTATTCAGCAAGGGGGTGCTAAATTGATAAAAAAGTGATAGTAAAGACTTATAAAGGAATTTATATTTTAATTAAATGCTGTTAACTTTTTATTCAATCCAGAGAAAACTGTTTCCAACATTGATAATAAATCAGCATATTAGAATGATTTCTGAAGGATTATGTGACACTGAAGACTGTTATGGCTGTTGAAAATTCAGCTTTGCATCACAGAAATAAGTCTTGTGGTGAACAATTAATCCGTGCAAGTTAAAACACAGAAAAAAATAGTTTGCCGTCGTAATCTTTAATCAAAGTCTGAAAAGTTACTTCCGGTCTGGAATGGCGTCCCTTCTCTGATGACGTAGGTTTGAGGACTTGGGTTGGGAAACCCTTAACCACTCCCTATGGAGAGAGAATTGTGTCTTTATTACATGCGAGAAAATAAATGATCTGAGAGAGAAAAAAAAGTTTGAGAGAAAAAGTTATCACACTGATAGCAAAAAAGCATTTCATGAGAGAAAAAAAATATTTGAGAGAAAAAGTTTTCATACCAATAGCAAAAAATAATAATATTTGAGACTAAAAAAAGTTTTGAGAGGAAGTATTTTCTCATAGAACAAAAAACATTGAATTTGAATTTTTTTATATTATTTCTGAGAAAAAAAAAATCTCTCTCAAAATACTTTGAAAAAAACTCTCAAATATATATTTTTTGCTATCAGTGTGAAAACATTTTCTCAAAAAAAAAAAAAAAAAGTGTTTCTCTCAAAACGCTTTTCTTTGCTCTCAATGCAATTTCTTGCTCTCCTGTCAGGATTCTGCTTTCACTGTGAAAATTGTGTCATGGGCGGAGCCACGTTCCTATTGGCCAGTCGGGTGAGCATCGTCTTGTCTTGGGAGTCGAACTGAATCATTACACCATTGTTCGGTTCACCGGCATAGATGCCGCCTCTGCCTTAGTTGAGCAAGGACAATGTTTGGGTAAGATGATTCACGGTGATCATATGCCTGGTTCAGATTACACGATTTTGACTCCTAAAAATCTTGTCATGTCGTGGATGGACAAGAAATATGTCAGACTACACGTTGCTTTCCGACCAGTCACCGCGAGCCGTCTCACGCACACATTCACTCGCACATACACGCACTCTATGAGGTGTGATTTGTGCATTTACTTTGCAAACTAAGCAATCACCGTGTCAATCGTCGCGTACCTTGCCGTGAACAATGACGTATGATATCGTGCGTGTGGATGAACGTCTGGATAACGTACGTGTGGATAAACGTGTGGATGAACGCCTGGATAACGTACGTGTGGATGAACGTGCACTCTTAGAAAGAATGTGTCAAAAATGACACAACCTGTGTTAAATTTTAACACATCTGTGGGTGAGCTCCAGGACTACTAGATTTGTGTTAATTTCAACTCATTCACTGTGTTAATGAGTTTAACACACTAAATGTGTCAGAAAGGTTAACATAAAGATGTGTAAAATATGTGTAAAAGATGTGTAAACATGTGTAACATTAACACATTATGTGCTATCCTTAGCTACACACACTGTGTTAAGAAAGGTATCTAAAATCCTAAATCCTAAACAAAATAAGCATTTGACAAAATAAAGTCTGTGGTTGATTATCTTATTTATTATAATGACTGACATATCAACAATTAAATTCAATCCAGAATAGAACAATACAATTTAAAGCAGTCAAAAAGGAAATGTCCAACATAGGATAAAACAGTTATTTTCTCAATCTCATTAGGTAACATAACACACTTCCCCACCTTCAAAATAATTTCACTTATTTCCAAAACATTTTTGGCTTGATGTACATTGGTGGCCAAGTTTAGAAAATATTAAGCATTTTAATGTTTTTGAAAGAAATCTCTTATGCTCACCAAATATTTTATTTGATACAAAAGTACAGTAAAAACAGTTAATATTGTGAAATATTATTACAATGTAAAACAGCTGTTTTCTATTTGAATATATTTAAAAAATATTATTTTATTCATGTGATCAAAACTGAATTTTCAGCATCATTACTCCAAGTTTTCAGTGTCACATGATCCTTCAGAAATCATTCTTATACGATGATTTGATGCTCAAGAAACAGTTCTCATTATTATTATCAATGTACTCCTCCATCTTTTTCACAGCATTGAAGTAAAAGTGATCATAAAATCAGTCTTTAATAAGCCAATCTTTGGGAATAAGCATTTTGTTCACCTTTGGGAAAAATACATAAATGAACCTAAACCTAAATTAACTTATCCTGTTCAGAACTTAGTCTTGTTTAGCCAGACCTATCCCTAGACTCTATTGCAGCTTTTCTTGACCAAGGACCACCCAAGAGGACGTTTGACTGACATGTAACGCAACCAATCACAGTTCGTTTTGTTCTGAGTCATGTTTAGGGGCGTGATAATATATGATGTTGATGTCCCTACAATAACAGACTGGCTGCATCTAATAAATTATTCATTCAAGAACGTTAAGCAAGTTTACAGCAACAACGGAGCCGCGAACTTCAAATACTTTTGAAAATCCAGCGTTTAGTTGATCCTGGTAAGCGCTCATTGTCACAGTTGTAAGCACAATAGCATTCTTCTTCCACCAGGGGTTTTGGTGTCACAGCATTTGTTTCCAGGCGAACCGATAAAGAACACGACACTCACATCTCCCGAACATCCTGTAGAATTCAACCAATCAGATCGCGACTTTGAAACTCCTGAAGTGTTTCCAGAAAAGTGTGACATATGCATCAGTCCCGTTTCCTGGATGCAAACGTGTCCACCAACACAAATGTGCTCAGTTCTTCTTCAGAGAAGATCGCAGTTCCAACACTATATAAAAATATAATAGGGAGAGAGAGAGAGAGAGAGAGAGAGAGAGAGAGAGAGGAGAAAATTACACAAGCATCAAATTGTTTTTAATCTCCATCATACTATAATTCAGAATATATATATTTGTAAGTAACACCCTTTTGTCAGCACATTCAAACATTTCAGTTGAACTGTAAACTAAATTATGCCAGATTAAATTTTAATACTTATATTTCCTTAATTCTCTCCAAAAATGCTGAGATTCGTAGGCTTAACTGCAATCAGGGATTTAGGCTAGCCAATTTCAGCTTGTTTGCAGTGAAGGGACAGCTGTTTGAGACAAATACACAGTAAGATACATGATGCAAGAAATCCCCATGTGATGATCTTTTTCTTTCCCTCAGTAGTTAACCTACCTGTGCGCTGATAGGCTATGCTTATTAGGCACCTTCCTGGTCAGGTCGGACTCCTTGGCCTAATAATAGATCAAAAGAATGCAAAAATAAAAACTTAAGTTGTTTAGAATGCTTGATTTGATATGAATTAATGATTTAGTGAGTTTTACTGCAATGCTTACCTGAATAAATTAAATCTGGTGAGACTGAACACGGTGGTCGGTGGAAAATGGTCCATCTTCTGATTGGTTCATTTGCTGTGTAATAAATATTAGACATAATGCAAAGGTCACTTATTTGATATAAAGTTAGCACATGTAAGTTATTGTATGCTAACAGTTACCTAGCCTGCACATCACTGGCTCAAGAGCACTTATGACATATTGCTAATCATTTCAGCAAACTTTCAAATCCACTACTACGACTACATTTTATACGTAACGTTAATCAAATTAATAAAGAGTAACGTTAGACGATTTTTAAAACACCCTTACAGATAACATTTTGTGTATTGTAAATCGAGTAAGTTAGCACTAAGTTACAATCTAGGTGCGGTCACGTTTACCATTGCTTGGCGAAATTTTGCGTGTAAAATCCATTTATTAATAAAGGTCTCTTCATTATCTGGAATTTCGTGTGAAAGTGGAAAAAAATTATGCCGATTTTGAATCGGGGTTTCCACGCAAATTCGCAGCATTGATCAACATAAAGCTGCTTGGTTTAGCCGTGCTTCAGCTAACTTTAACGTATTGACAATAGTCGAGTTCTTTGCCCGCAAAATCTCGTCGTAACCTAGCTTTTAAATCAGTATTAAAATAACAGTAGCAGGAAATATTGTTTTTGTACATGAACATGAGTAAAAAAATTATAATTCAAGTAAGTTACAGCTTACCTCAAGAACCTTTTCCCTCTGTCACTGGCATAAGCAAACTCTGATTACTTATCACAAGGTTTTTGCGAACTAGTCATGTCTAGTTTCAGTTCCCCTTTCTGTATTAATACACATAGACACATACACTCAAAGTCACAAGTTTTTCCCCAAAGAGTTTGGAAACATTAAAAGCATATGAATGTCATTCCTGCAAGAAAAACAAATGTTAGTTGATTAATTAAAGTTGATTAATTAAAATTCATTCACATTCCCCTCTCTGGTCGTAATCATACGACCAAATAAAATATGTATCTGGATTTTAATTACTCTAATGATTTATTCCATACCTGCATGATTTACCTGCAAACTAATTTACCTTTCCCAACTAATTTACCTTAATGAAAATACAACCAATTTACAATGTTACCACATACACATACCATCTTCCACATACACATACCATCTTCTTCCCTACATTCTATCTTCAAGCAATCTAATTCTATTTTCAGTAAAAACTAAACATACCATAGTACATTGCCTTTATAACTTTAGTAGACCTTGAGTCAAGTTTAATTATCATCTTTCTCTGGATTTTGAATCGCATTGATCTATTAGGCCTTTAACAGGGTGATAACTGCTGATTTTTCTTATTTGTTAGCTTTTAATTCAAGCAGGCGATTGTTTTACTTAGTAAGATCTTTTTAAGGATCTGTGTAATAAAATCTAACCAACAAAGTTCTATAATCTTTCATTTTATCCTTAACACAAATATCAATAATTGTATTATTTTGTTTCAAACAATGTCATTATTTTAAAATTAACTCTCACCCAGCTGTTGCCATGATAATAGTGTTAGCTGCTGATGTGCCATTTAATCATTAATTACCTATCCTAAAATCCTATTTTTTCCAAAATTACCTGATGGACATAACATGTCCTGCCTCTGTTTGTTTGCAATGCGGAATAGTTCATAATGGATCCATTGATCCAGATCATTAAATCTGTAACTTCATTCTGAATTAAAGCTACACTGTGTAACTTTTTTAGTTGATTCTTAGCAAAAAACACTTAGTTCTTTCAAAAATATATGTGCTCATTAATGTATATTTACTTCTTTCAAGTAATAAAGTATTCTCTTAAGTTTATAATCTGCCATTGAAAGTACGGGTGAGGGGTTCGAATGCCGGTCGCCATGTTGCCCCTCCATCTTGAAACTACATTAGCCAAAGAGGGACATGCCTGTAAATTCAAGCTTCGCCTTTTGCGTTTTTCACTCAGTGACACTGTGACGAATGCGTATGGGATTAATATCCTGCCATGATTCAAAACTGAAAATAAAGTTCTGAAAGGTTGAAACTAAGTGTTCGAAAACTCAAAATCTTACAAAAAAAAGTTTTGCAAGATCGAAAAATAAGTTTTGCAAGCTTGCAAAATGTAAAAAAAATAAAAAATATCTCTGCAAACATTATGTTGTTTTTGAGATTTCCTTCTTCAGAACTGCAAAAATTTTTTACGATGTTGCGCAAACAATTTTTCAGAGTTTCAAATTTGTCAGTGTTCTCCCACTGTATTAGTTTGTTTTCCAGGTTTGAAACCTTGTAAATGGTGATCTGAAAACTGGTGTGCCAATGTGTGAAAAAAAGTTTTGAAACTCTGAAAATAGAGTTTTGCAGGCTTGCAAAGTGGTAAAAAAAAAATTAAATCTCTGCAAACCAGTAACGTGCGGTGAAATCTTGTCATGGGTAGGCTGTGACCTATCAATGTGGCATATATTCATTCAGTTAATGTAGCAACCCAAGTTCATATCAGGCATCATCACATCGCTGCCTGCATACAGCAAAGTCAGTCATATGTGAGGCTAATGCACAATCAAATCTAATAATCAAATTAATGGACACATCTACAAACAGTCCAATCACAAGTCGTATTTACTGGAAAGGTGGGATTGACCGCCTGCTCCGCCAATGACGAAAGCGCACAGGATACGCTAACAGGATGCACGGCTTTTTAAAAAGTTTATTTTATAAATTATCTTTAAAATAGAATATTCTGAAAAAGTGACGTTTCCATTTTTGCTGATTCACATTGGTATCAAAATAGGTAAAACACATTTCAAAGTTACATACACCATTATGTTTTTGTAAAGATCACATTAGTTAACTGTAGGCCTATAAATTACAATCAGATTATAACAGATTATTATTTGATAACACCATTCAAAAGAATATTCAACATGAATGCCCCATTATGTTTTATGATTATTATTTGTTTTTTAACTACAATTGTATTCATAAGTTTTATTGGCTTTTTTATTGGCCAGCAGCAGTCCTTAAACAAACATAAAATACACATAATATACACTAAATATTTTTGCCCCATGCATTCATGTTGAATATTTGAGTTTTTTTGTTTGTTTTGTTTTTGTTTTTTTATGCTTGTTTTGCATATTAAACTTTTTATAAATGCCACCTCTGATGCAGATTCTGTTTTCTCTGCAGTGGGAACAATTTTTTTTTTGTTGATACTAGTCAATTTGATTGGTAAAAGTAGGCTAATATAGTGACTTAAAATGTATAGAATTTGACTTGAAAGATGACAGTTAGGGGGAAATTGCCTTTATAAATGTTTAAAAAAATGCAATGATAATCAATTTAAGATTATTGGTTCAGAATAAATGACTTTTACAACACA
Source organism: Abramis brama (assembly GCF_963993115.1). Taxonomy (NCBI): domain Eukaryota; kingdom Metazoa; phylum Chordata; class Actinopteri; order Cypriniformes; family Leuciscidae; genus Abramis; species Abramis brama. The sequence goes on along the minus strand of NC_139963.1, from coordinate 42,493,387 downwards.
ACAATTGAACAGTTTACTTAAGTTAGTTATTGCACCAATACAGTACTTGAGATTTTATTATAATATTAGGCCAATGTACATGACTGAGTCGCTCGCTGTGTGAGGAGAATGATTTGCCAGCTGAGGAAAGTGAGTCGCTCGCTGTGTGAGGAGAGTGAGTCGCCAGCTGAGGAAAGTAAGTCGCTCGCTGTGTGAGGAGAGTGAGTCGCCAGCTGAGGAAAGTAAGTCGCTCGCTGTGTGAGGAGAGTGAGTCGCTCGCTGTGTGAGGAAAGTGAGTCGCCAGCTGAGGAAAGTAAGTCGCTCGCTGTGTGAGCATAGACTGTGTGTGAGGCGAGTGAGCATGAGAATTTCGAGAGTGAGAATTTCGTCATTGGCGGAGCAGTCGGTCAATTCCACCTTTCCAGTAAATACGACTTGTGATTGGACTGTACGTCAGCAGACAGCAAAGCATTGGCCAATAGCAGAAGGCCCTCCCTCCAGGCTTTTTTTAAGTTGCGAAGTTGCGAAGCTTCATTTTCGCTCAGTCTGAGTTTCAGAGTTTCAGAGCAGAGCTGCGTGACAACGCTGCCACAAATCACGTGAGTCGCAAGCTCGCAACTGTGAGGGCGTATCTCCGCAAAGTGGGTGTTGTAAACTCAGCTCTGAAAAAATAGTCTGCAATAGGAGTGCAAATGTAATGTAATAAGTTGCGCCCTTTCGAACCTCAGTTTTCAGAGTTTCAAAACTTTTTTTCACCTATTCGCACACCAGTTTTCAGATCACCATTTACAAGGTTTCAAATCTGGAAAACAAACTATACACTGGGAGAAAAGTGACAAATTCGAAACTCTGAAAAAATGATTGCACAACACCGTAAAAAAAGAGTGTTGCACTTCTGAAGAAGGAAAACTCAAACACAATATTATGTTTGCAGAGATTTTTATTTTTTTTACCACTTTGCAAGCCTGCAAAACTCTATTTTCAGAGTTTCAAAACTTTTTTTCACACATTCGCACACCAGTTTTCAGATCACCATTTACAAGGTTTCAAACCTGGAAAACAAACTAATACAGTGGGAGAACACTGACAAATTTGAAACTCTGAAAAATTGTTTGCGCAACATCGTAAATTTTTTTTGCAGTTCTGAAGAAGGAAATCTCAAAAACAACATAATGTTTGCAGAGATATTTTTTATTTTTTTTACATTTTGCAAGCTTGCAAAACTTATTTTTCGATCTTGCAAAACTTTTTTTATAAGATTTTGAGTTTTCGAACACTTAGTTTCAACCTTTCAGAACTTTCCCAGATAGCAATTACATTTGGGCCACATGTGGGTATTATCTGGCACATATGGCCTAGATGTGGCATGGCTGAACAGATATGGGCCAAATCGTAGCCATATTTGTTTTGCCATAACTTTAAAATCTGCGGGAAATGCTGTCTTGGTTCACAACTTATTTTGAGGTATATGGCCCAGATAACAACGAACACATGAGGACCATATGTGGTTGAGCTATGGCACACAGTGAGAAACACCGACTTGTGGTAAACATTTGGCTTATACGTGGAAAAACACAGGAATCCTGAAATCAAGTGCGGCAAACATCCGCCGTTCCACACCTCAGGTTGCTCTGCATCTTCCCTCCTATTGGTGGAGAGACTACGGCGCGAGTTTTTTTTTTTTTTATTATTTTTTTTACTACGGCGCGAGTTTGACTGAGACGCTGGCCAGCTGACGCCATTTACTCTGCTTTCCTCACGACTGTGTACATTCAGGTTAGGTAAGTGATGTTTTGGCATTTTAAAGTCATATAAATGAAATATGCAGCATTATTTGTCAATATTGCATGTTATTATGCGTTTAGTTATTCGTTCCATCGAGGAAGGGGTTGAACTAGCTAATATTTTCCTCAGTTTACTGCTATAACTTACAATAAAGTTTAATGTAACTTAACCGTTAACTTAGGCTATAGCAGTTCGCTGGTTTGTCGTTTTAAATTAAGATGTTTTTGTTTATAAATCAACAGCTCACTGTCGTACACAATAAAATAGTATACCGTAGTTTGTCATTGTGTAGTAGCCTATTTGTGAATTAACGTGCAGGTGACGCGGTCCAATGTCGGTGTTACTGTTTGTCAAAAAACCTAAATCCTAATTTGTGTTCACAATCATTCAACTAATCATAATAATATAAAAATGCCAAGAATAAACACATTAATATGTGTGCATTATTGTATGTATCTTTATTTAACTCTGAAATGATATTCAACCAAGACTTTTTCTCATGACTTTTCCCTCTTTAAAATTAAAGTTTTAATGTTAACGTTAGGCTATAATTAGTGTCAAGTCACAATACCAAAATTATGACTTTCGATACAAAACCTGAACATTAACATGAACTAATAATGAACTGCACTTCTACTGCATTTATTAATATGTGTTAATGTTAATTTCAACATTTACTAACACATTCAATATAAAAAAATTGTACTTGTTAACTTTAGTATGCACTGTGAACTAACATGAACAAACAATGAATTGCTGTATTTCTGTTAACTATCAATTAATTGAGCAGCCATTCACTGCCATTATAAAGCTTGGAAGAGGCAGGACATTTTTATAATTACTCTGATTTCTAACGATAGAGATTATATACCATGCTATGGTATACTGTCATACCGCCCAGCCCTAATGTGCGGTATGGGTGGGGCAATGACAATAATTTCCATATTAAAATAGAAAATATGGTTTCAGATGGAGTAAGTAATAGTTTATAGTTCATTTTTTAATATAAAAGCACTTTCATTTTAGGGTGGTCTATTTAAATGCATATTTCAACCACTTACACAATGTGTTTTTTTCCTATCAGATTACCTGTCTGGGTCTGGTTGGTGGCTTTGACCTGAATAACACCGTGTGGAGAGTGCTGAAAGCCACTTTTACAACTGCTGCAGCACGTTATGAATTGGAGAGAAGTCAATGGGAAGATTGGTGTCCAACGCCTGGTCGTAAAGGAAGTTGTCATTGGTGAGACCTTTTTTAGAAGTCACTTTTATTTGTATAGCACTTTGCACAATACACAACTTTTCAAAACCGCTTTAGAACATTGTATTTTTATTTCTGTTATCTCAGTATCGAACCAAACAACTTTTTTTTGTCATTACCTGATCACATCCGTGGCTCATTTAAGTGACTGCATTTTTTATTTAGAAGTTTTATGTTTTGTTTTTAAAGAAAGTTATTTTTTATATATTGCGAATCATATCGTTTCAATTATACATTTTAAAGCTGTAATCACAATATAAGATTATCATTCTGTCAAAGTCTCATACCAGCGCATGCCTACAACTATCTGTATTTAGTTCATTATCACTGTGTATTTAAAAGGTTAGTTTACCCAAAAATGAAAATTCTGTCAGTAATTACTCACCCATGTTGTTCCAACCCCCGTAAGACCTTCGTTCATCTTCGGAACACAAATTAAAATTTATATGATGAAATCTGAGAGCTGCCTCACTCCTCCATAGGCTTCTCTGTTATTGAAACTTGCCAGCCCAGAAAGTTAGTAAAGACATTGTTAAAATAGTCCAAGAATACAATGGCTGAACCTTAAGTTTATCAAGTGTCGAAAATAAATTATTTATTTAAAAATTTTCTTATGGGTTTTTTGTGCGCAAAATAAGCTAAAATAAAGACTTTATTCAACGTAGTGTAACAGCACAGCGCTTCTGTGTTGTACGTCAGAACGTAGGCTCACGATTGGCCAGCATCCCACACATGACCAGCGTCGGCCAATAGTGAGTCTACGCTCTGACGTACAACCCAGAAGTTGGAAAAACTTGAGGGTAATTACAGATAGAATTTTCATTTTTGGGTGAACTAACCCTTTATGTTCCTCCTTGCATTCAGTACTTGGCCCATTATTGTTTGTGTGTTTCTGCTTCCAAATTGTCTCGCATTCATTGCAGATTATCTTGAGTTTATTTTGTGTTAGTAAAAACACTTATTTTAGACTCTGTTTTTGGACTATAACATGACATTAATGCTATCTGTGTTGGTGTGTTTTTACATTAGAGTGTGCATGTCTTTTTTTTAAAAAAGAAGCAGAATGCATGCAGTGCTGTAAATTTTAACCGGTTGTTGGTGCAAAAGTATTCTAAAAATTGAAATAATTTGTCATAAGGAATTACGGTATAATTCTTGCCCACATATTGAAAAATACAATTTGCAATTCCTTTTGAAAATTTACTGGAAAAAAACTTTCATACACTGGTAATTCAGAGGTGTTTAATTTGTTAATAATTGCAATTAAAATATTAAAGGATATTTACATTAACGATTTTTTTCTTCATTCTACTGCAGCTCTATCTTCCAGGTTGTATTGCTGCTAACATTATTTAAATTCTTCTTTATTGCAGGTGCAGTCAGGCAGAATCCCCTTACTGGAAAAGGTCAACACATTGCCGATGCCGACCCTCATTGGAGACTTCTCTGCACATCAACACACTTCTCATCAACAACTCTTTACCTTTCAAGTTTGCTTTAACTTTCTCAATTTCTCTTTAAAGTTCTCTTTACCAACTGTGATTTATTTGTATTACTCTCATTAGACTAATTAAACATAACATTAATACACGCTTTGATCGAGTGTTTTGAACTTTGGTGTAAAAAATTAGCTTTGAATGCTATTTATATTATTAATTTGTATTCTTAAATGTTTTCAACTGAATTCTACTTAAAATAAGTACAACTGAGTAGCTGTAATTATGTATTCTTAAATGTTTTCAACTGAATACTACTGTAATTATTAAATTCAACTCTGTTGCTGTAATTATATTTATTTTGATAAATGTTTTCAACTGAATACTACTGTAATTATTATTCAACTTTTGCTGTAATTATATTTATTTTTATGAAATGTTTTCAACTGAATACTACTGTAATTAAGTACAACACTTTAGCTGTAATTATTTAAATGCTTGTCAAAATAAATAGTTTTGAGTACATTTGTTGTTGAGTGTTTAATTTACCTGTGAGTTAATAAGACTTTAAATACTGTCAGCTGCATGTGGGCCACATAAGGGCCGTTAGATTTTAACAGAACTCAACCATACTAAAGTTGCATACCAGGCCCACATATGGGCCACATGAAATTGTAGTATTTGGCTCATGCTTGGTGGAGTTATGGCAGTCCTTTGGTTCAGTTCTGGCAAAGGAGATGTGGGCCATATCTGGGCCGGCAAACACAAACTAATCTGGGCCACAGCTCAGCTGTTTATCTGGCCCACATCTTTGCCAAAGGTAATTTGCTGACTGGGTTATTTTCAGTTTTGAATCATGGCCGGATATTAATCCCATAAATGCGAGGGGGAGATTACTCGCGAGCTCTCGAGTGCCGGCAGATTTGAAAGATAGTGTGGTGTGTGTGTGTGTGTGTGTGTGTGTGTGTGTACTCACATTTGAAAGAGAGAATTAAAACGTCAACGCGACAGGCAAATCAGCAAGACCATAGTCAATATTGGAGTAACTTTTCCCAGATGGAAAGAGCTCATGAGGAGAAGATTTTAAAACGGACGCAGAGGTTGCCTGCTTTCTTCTCGACAGGTAATTCAGCCTGTTGTAATTCATTTGTGTAAATTCGAAGTTTTATAGTTGCTTGTCTAACCATAGCATGGTTGTGCATAACGCCAGAACGACCTCTAGTATAACTTCATCCTCACGTCAATGGTGAAAAAGTATTGTTTACCTTGTAACATAAATCTGTGCTGCGACGGATCACAGGTGATGAATAGTTTTAAAGGCGCAATTTTTTAAGCTATATAAAAAAAAGGACACTGTAAATTTTAGTTATTTTTAATTGCTTTTACTTTGTACACATTGTAACGTTAGCCTAATCTGATTATGCTGGGATAGCCGATTCCAAGGGTGACGTTTACCTCCTGACATCTGTCCTGTAGTTTTATTCATTTTAGACGTATTGTTTATTATTGTCATGGACGAAGTCGAACTGGAAGCCATGTTAATCTTGGAATAATACGGCCACCGTAGGAGTTAAAACGCCCTCGGAATTGAGAGGAACAGAAACTAATATTCACTGGGTAGTCATATACAATTTCACCGCTAGATGGGGGTAAAAATCACACAGTGTAGCTTTAAGAAAGCTTTTTAGAATTTTGCTTTATGAGCAAATATTCTATTTCACTGAAATGTCTTAACTGTTTAGATTCATTTTAGTTTAAATTTAACATGTTTGAGTTACATTTCTCTTGGTCTTGGTTTTAACTTTGTGCCCCCTACATAATTTTCTTTAACACGTTGAAGACCTTCCTCAACAAAACAAGTCCATATTTCATTTCTGGAAGCCGGGCTAAATAAGCAAGCACTGTTACTGCATTCCTAGATAGACTAGACCCGCAGTCACCTCTCAGATATCAAATACAGACTTTAGACAATACATGAAAGGAACATTTCAATAATCACACTGGTATCTTCTTTAACTAATAATAATCCAGAAATTAAATCTGTTTCCCAAAATCAATCTCCTTTTGAAAGTTTTTCTTTTGCTATTTTAACAAATGGAAACATATAAAAAATATTTAATTTAGTCATTCATTCATCGCTATAGAAGTTTACCCAATTATCTATTCGGACCTAGTCCGGCAAAGTAACTTATCCTCCATTCTCTCTTATAACTGTGCGTTCACACCGCCGGCGGCGAGAGCGTCAAAGTGGCCGGAAGCCATTCATTTTCAATGAGAGCCGGCGGCGAGCTCCGGCGAGGGCGGCGCGGCGCGTCTTGGACGGCGAGAGCGGTGAGAGGAGTTGAAATCAAGTCAACTTTATGGTAATAACCCAGTGGGCATTTGATGTCAATTTAACATCAATGTGACATCAAACATTGATGTCAAAATTATGTTGTAAACTGATTTAACTGATTCTGTCATAAATTGATCAATTACCATTTCATATTTATACTGTGATATTTCATTTGAATCCACTAAAAAAAATAGTTTTCTAAAAAACGTAATTTATTTAAATGAGTTAACAAAACATCAGTTTAACTCAATCCTCTTGCAGATAAGTGTTAGTTAACAACAGCACACATGAATGAGATGATCTATCAACAAACAGATCATCAATACATCAGTAAGTACACAATCACTGCCTATTAAATAAAGCAACTTATTAGCAATGTTTCTCTGCTCATCCAGAACTGAAGCACAGGCTCTACTCTTCAGCACAATGGTGACACACAAAACTCAACAGAAACTCTTTAAAGGTCCCATTGCGTGGATTATTTTATTATTTTAGAATGTTTCCTGGGGTGCCCTTATCATGTTAGTATGTTTTTTAGATCAAAAGTTGTTATAATTTAGAAATAATAGCCTGATTTTAGCCTCTGAACGCTCTGTTTGAAGGGGCGTGTCTGTGTGAGACTTCAGTGTAAACGCCCTCTGCTGTGATTGGCTGCTGTGAGACTTCAGTGTAAACGCCCTCTGCTGTGATTGGCTGACATGCTTGCATATGAATTATCTAGCATTACATGTGAAACTCTCTCGAAAACATTTACTATTACAGCCATTATACGTTTTTACTATTACAGCTATCGAGATTAACGAATCGTGAGAAGTTTTTTAAGTATTTAGATCTATTCCCATCACATAAAAGGTTGCAGTGATCCCAGTGGGCATTTGATGTCAATTTAACATCAATGTGACATCAAACATTGATGTCAAAATTACATCACGAAATAGGTCAAAAATGAAAGTCATATTGACGTCAAAACGTTGATGTCAATTTGATGTCAAGATTTTGACCTCTGCTGATGTCATTTTGATGTTATTTTGATGTCATGCTTTGTTGGCATTTGATGTCAATTCAACATTTATTTGACGTCAAGATGTCATGATGTTGATCCCAGCAGGCACAGGATATAGACTACAGCGTCGGTCAGACGTTGGATTTTGGTTAAAAATGAAAGTCGGGTTGATGTCTAAATCCAGTGTTTGTTTGATGACTTTATTTAATTTCCGGTTTAAAGAAATAATATTTTGTTTTTTAAAGTCACCATGATGGTGGTTAGCGTTTGCTTTAGTTGTGCTCTTGACTCTTTAGTATAAACTTTTCTCTGGCTGCTATAATTGTGTTTATAAAGCACATTTGTTGTGGCAAAAAAGCCATGAGAAAATTTAGAGCAGGTGATGTTGGCTGTTTATTGATGATGATATCATCATGTAATTGCCTGAATCCCTGATCTTATTCAGTGTCTAATGTTTTGATTATATAGAACTTGTATTTTTAATGTTGTTTTATAATAGAAGACTATTGATTTCACAACATGAGAACGATGTTGCTTATCATATAATATAAAGGATTTTCAAAACATTTAATGCATTATGCAACATAATGCAACTCTTTCCTCTAAATTATTACTTAGCCATCAAGAATCAGTGTATGACTCTCAACAATGGTGACAATAAATTAAATGCTTCAGCTGCAGTGCATGCTGGGTACCACCAATCAAAACTCACCCTTATCTCCCAGCATGCATTGCGGCTTTAATAAATTATGCAGCTGGAGTTGATCTGATTATCTGGATATTTTGTTTGATTGTCACCATTGTTGAGATTCATATGCTGTTTCTTGATGTCTGTGTGTGTCTGAGTTCTGCCATAGATTACAGGTTTTTAAAAATCAAGTATATTTTTTGATAAACCAAAGAGTTAGATATGCTGTAGAAACAAATGACTTATATTATGAATAAAACAATGTAAAAACCACAAGACCTATATAATCAAAGCATTAGACACTAAATAAGATCAGGGGTTCAGGCAATTACATGATGATATCATCGTCATCATCAACACTAAACAGCCAACATCATGAGATTTCATTTTCTCACGGCTTTTTTAGCTATAACAAATGTGCTTTATAAATACACAATTATAGCAGCCAGAGAAATTTTTAATTTAAAGAGTCAAGGGTCAAGAGCACAACTAAAGCAAACGCTAACCACCATCATGGTGACTTTAAAATACAAAATATTATTTCTTTAAACCGGAAATTAAATAAAGTGAGTCTGGTTAGTTTTAAGTGAAGCTGGTAATAAGTGTACGGCCATGCATTTCACCTTTTTGTTTGGTTTGTTCCAACCAAAATTCAACGACTGCCCAATGTTGGAGCTTGACGTCAAACAAACATTGGATTTAGACGTCAACCCGACTTTCATTTTCAACCAAAATCCAACGTCTGACCGATGTTGTCGTCTATATCCTGTGCCTGCTGGGCATCTATTTGACATCAGGATGTCATGATGTTGATGTCATTTTAATGCTATTTTGATATCATTCAATATCAAGCTCCAATATCAGATTAAATTTACCTTTTATAGTATATGCAATTATAGTGTCTGCTGTCATTTTAAACGTGAACTAAATGTAAATATGCTAGGATTTAAATAAATAAAAACACACATGCAAAATACATAGACATAGGTCTACAACTTTCAAGATCATTCAGGCTAGGTCTTTTAGATGTTGAAAATGAATCACATTGATTTACAATGAGTAATAAATATACTTTTTTCAGACATTTCAGACATTGTTTTGACATAAATTTCCCATCAATTTGACGTCGTTTCCTGACATCAAATCAACATTGATTTAATGTCAATGATATTGACCTGAGATGTAGGGACCAGAAAAGCATGTCAGATTGATACCTTTGTTAGGCATCTTTACAACCACAAGGAAATAATTACAAAATTGAATGAAAATATGCATATTCATGCATGTCATACATGGTCAAAATCTTGACTATTTGTTGATGTCAAATTGACGTCAAGGTGCCCGCTGGGAAGCTATGACGCGGTTCGGCGGCAACCAGCGGCAACCAATCGGAATGTAGAAGTCCTCCGCCTGAGAGGAAAAAAATCACGCATTCTAATCTACGTCAGAGCGTCAGATCGTCCCCGAATCTTTCTACGGCGTCGGTGGCAGGGCGGCAAGAGCGAATTTTGCCGCTCTCGCCGGCGGCGGTGTGAACGTACAGTTAGAGAACAACTATTACACTATTAATTCATCTATGATATCTGAATTAGGGTTCTAAAAACCCTCAAGTTTCTTCAAAAATAGTCCCTAGATTATTTATTATCTTTACAGTAATGTACCTATTTAGAGTCCTTATACTCTAATTAAGAGATTTTCCTCTTTCCAATTTACATATACCTGAAATATTTTCAAATTCATCAGTAATTGTTCAAATCATGAGATCTAAATACTCAGTCACTGTAAAAAATTTACTGTAGAATTTACAGCAACTTACTGGCAATTTTGGTTGCCAGTAAGCCTGTAAATTTTACAAGAGTACTGTAAAACATCAACTACAATTTAACAGTAAAAATACAGCACTAACAAATTGCTGTAAAATTTACAGCAACTAACTGGCAATTTTGGTTGCCAGTAAGCCTGTACATTTTACAAGAGTACTGTAAATCATAAACTACAATTATACTGTAAAATTATACAGCACACCTGTAAAAGCAGCAAAACAAGAGCAGCTGTGAATTTACAGTTCTTTAATGTAATCTTTACAGTATGTTACTGTTATTAATAATGTACTGAATTAAAACCTGAGATAACTCACTTCATTTGAAGAAATTGATTGGTCAATTGCCATTAAATATTTACTAGAAACATCAATTTAACTAAATCCTACTAGTGATCATCATCACACATGAATGAGTTGAAGAACATAAAAACGTCATCAATGCTTTAGCAACTACACAGTCACTGCCTTTAAATAAAACAACATGCAGCATAACATCTGTGTTTCTCTGCTCATCCTGGACTGAAGCTCAGGCTCTACTCTTCAGCACAATGGTGACACACAAAACTCAACAGAAACCCTTTAAATCCTAACAGATCATTAAAACACTAACATATCTCCACTATAGCATTATGTGCAAAAACACATGAAATCACACAAAGCAAATCACAGAATTATACTTTTTTGTTTAGTAAATTTGACAGTGAGATTTTACTGTGAACAACTGACTTGAGCCACAGCTTTAGATGAAATCACCTGAAGAGAAAAGAAGACATTCAATCTGTGAAGATCTCAGCAGAGGAGGATTAAACAACTCCACAAACAGCATTACCAGCTTCACTTATTACGAACCAGACTGACTATTTCTGTCATAATCAGAAGGTCTTTTTGAGAATTAACGGAGGTTTAGATGTTGATGGGTTTTTTTTTTGTTACCATGATGGTGATCAGTGTTGGCTTTAGCTGGGCTCTTGCCCTTGACATTTGAACATTAGATTTTCTCTGGCTGCTTTAACTGTGTGTTTATGAGGCACAACAGTTATAGCTAAAGAGCCATGAGAAAAGTGCTATGGTATTAATGGCTCTGTATTGATGATGTCATCAATAGAACTTACAAGACTATACCTCATTTCATTCACACTTTAATCTATTCTAGAGCAATCATGTGGGTCATTTCATGATTAATTATTAAGCATACACATATGATATTCCATGGCATTGCTATAATTTGAACATTTAAAAAAATATATAATGCATAGAAAGTTTTAAAATGCCATGTTATTTTCTCACACACAGACATCAACAATCGGCGTATGAATCTCAACAATGGTGACATTCAATTGAAAAGCTTCATGTTGCAATGTATGCTGCTGGGTACCACCATAGTACATAATTCCCAGAATGCATTGCTGCATGCATAAATTATGTAGCTGAATTGTATTATTTTCTTTCATTTTTACCATGTGCTTTTATTTTTGTTGTTGTTTTTGATGTGACTTTTTAGTAGCTTGATTTGTGATGTTCAGAGTTTATCTGTTTATCTGAATATTTTGTTTGTCACCATTGTTGAGGTTCATATGCTGATTCTTGATATATGTGTGTTCCTGTAAATTGAGAAGTTTAGTGATTCAAAAATATGTACAACACAAATTATCTGATCTCATGACATGTTGTAGTATCATATGACTCTTACAACCAATTTTTCATAATTAGAGAATAGACTCTGGTCAACATCAGCATATCATCCACTAGACATTGATACCCCATCATCAATACACAACCATCAACACCACAGTATATTTTTCCTTGGCTTTTATTGCCATAACCAGTTTGTCTTATGAAGACATGGTTATAGCAACGAAAGAAAAAAGAATGTTAAAGAAAGAAAGAGTCAAGAGCCCGACTAAAGAAAGCACTAATCACGATCATGGTAACTTCAAATTAAATATTGTCAATACATCATCAACATCTAAACCTCAGTTATTTCTCATTAAGTCTGATTATGATTATCACTCTTCAGTTGATTTCATCTAAAGCTGTGGCTTAAGTCAGTTGTTTACAGTAAAATCTCACTGTCAAATTTACTAAACAAAAAGTACAATTCTGTGATTTGCTTTGTGTGATTTTATGTGTTTTTGCACATAATGCTATAGTGGAGATATGTTAGTGTTTTAATGATCTGTTAGGATTTAAAGGGTTTCTGTTGAGTTTTGTGTGTCACCATTGTGCTGAAGAGTAGAGCCTGAGCTTCAGTCCAGGATGAGCAGCGGAACACTGATGTTATGCTGCATGTTGCTTTATTTAAAGGCAGTGACTGTGTAGTTGCTAAAGCATTGATGACATTTTTCAACTCATTCGTGTGTGTGTGTGATGATGATCACTGGTAGGATTTAGTTAAATTGATGTTTCTAGTAAATATGTAATGGCAATTGGCCAATCAATTTTCTCAAATGAAGTGAGTTATCTCAGGTTTTAATTCAGTACATTATTAATAACAGTAACATACTGTAAAGATTACATTAAAGAACTGTAAATTCACAGCTGCTTTTGTTTCGATGCTTTTACAGGTGTGCTGTATAATTTTACAGTATAATTGTAGTTTATGATTTACAGTACTCTTGTAAAATTTACAGGCTTACTGGCAACTAAAATTGCCAGTAAGTTGCTGTAAATTCTACAGTAAATTTTTTACAGTGTACAGTATAGTTTGATTGAACCAAATAAAACATCAATAAAAATCACACAAAATTAATTATCTTAATTAAGCTTAAAACATTAGTTGGTCCACATCTTCCTCCAGATGTGTTGATCATCTCGTTGCCCCATGGACGTTCCATCTTCACCAGGGTGATTCTTTGCGAACCGTTGCAATGGGCTTTCCCTCGTTGGCAAGGGAGGTACGTTACTAGCACGTCCTTGATCCCCCACTTGACGCTGTGTGGTGTCGTTGGTGTTGATGTTTGGCGTTGGCGTGTGTGGTTGCTGAGGGCTGGTTGGTGTAGTTTAAGTCGAGATGCTTGGACGGAGGTGTCACTGCACCCCAGATGGGACCTTGTTTGTGGAGTGAACCACAAGAACAACCTGTGAATGGAGACCTTAAGTATTTTTATTAATTACAACATCATGTATCATGTCGCCGGACTCATCTGCTTATCCGGCCGGTTGTCCTTTTTTGATGAGACCTGTAAAACTTCACGTTAAACAGTAACAAAACAATATTTTTATACATTTGGAACAGAATCAGTTCTGTTCGATGAGATCCATCATGACATCCTGTAAAAAGTAAAAAGTTAAATATGGGGTGGACAGGGCAAGCTTGCTTGCTCTCTGCCTTCCCAAAGTTATACGCTGTGCAGGTGGCATTGTTTATTTCTGCCATAACAATAAACCCAGCTCAGGATAGTTAGTCAAAATCATCCAATGGTTGTTATTTTATTGGGCATATTCTCTTCCCTCGGTGGGGATATTTTAATCTGTGGGCATATTTTAACCTGTGGGCCCACTATTAAATTTAGATACAGCTGTTTTGATTGACATCATTTATTTGTCTCTGAACACCATATTTCACACACTCACTTTCACACACTTTCACACACCCCTCTCTGGCCAGAGATTCATACATTCTTGTCTGCCATAGCAGTTTATGAACTGAATGGGGAACATATATTTATTATGTGTGGAATACCACCAAACAAAGTTCGACGACGACAGAACTGAACGTAGACGCACTGTGGCATTCCCCTTGCAACAGTGTCTGAACGTTAGGATATCAATTTTCAATTGTCTGATGTAGTCGCCATGTGATTGAGTTTACACAGTGGACGTAAACCTAGCCTTTCAAAAATCAAATAGATTAAACACTTTTAATAATAATAATCGTATAGACCTACAGTTGCAGTTGAGAGAATCAGTTTTAATTCCTCAAATGCAATTTGTCTTTTTTTTTTTGCACAATTTCAATTTTCCAACTTTTTGTTGTTGCTCATAAGCTATTTAAAAGAAGATTTAGAAATCTTCACACAATCTTAGATCCATGGACAAAAATAAAAATAACATTTATATCTCGTACCCCTCGTGATGACAGCATGTGATTTCAAATGTTTATAATTAGAAAACATTGTTTCTATTGAATCTAGAAAATTACCTTTAAATGAAATGGAGTGACCAATATTTTTACTTTTCTAGCCATAATTTCTCTTTAGACGCCCTGTGGCCTATATTGTATTTTTTCTTTCCATAGAATTCTGCGATGTCAATAACCTATAAATGCTTTTACATAACTCTCACTGCCATATCCAGCCTCAGTTTTAACTGAATGTTAACTTCCGCTATTGAACTTCCTGCAGAAGGGCTGTTACTGACTGGTACCTTTTGAAAGCAGATTCAAAGAGTTAGTTTAAACAGAGAAGAATGACGAATTGCTGAAACCAGTGGATAATCAAAAACAATCAAGTTAAATAATAACTAAATTTGAAACGGTCTCTGTAGTGATCATTGAAAATGCAGCACCTGGTCCACAAGGCTAATTGTCTTTCTGTGTGGATTGTCATTCAGTTGAACTTCAGGCTGATACATTGGATCGTCAGGCTGTGATGGCACTCTCCTCAGTCTGGCTTTTGCATCTCCTGCCACAAAATGTCATAATGCATGACAAAATTGTCTTTAGGAAAAGTCTCAAGTGAATTGTCACCTTTGCAAGTCTCCCCATGTGACCTCTCTCAGAAGTGTCAACTTCCTCTTTCAGGAGGGCGGCTGCAGGCCCCACTTCCTCTTTTATTTTTTCTGCAGTCATCCCACTTTTCAAGGCAGCTGTCTGAAATCTTGAACACTCAGAGAACCGCAAAAATCAAATTAAACAGCTTAATTTCCAAAAGTCTCTTCTGGTTTATAACACAGCAATTCCTCAATTTATTAAAAAGCTTAGTCCTTCATTGCGGAAAAAAGCAAGCACTTCTTCTTTGCAAAGACGCAGGAAAACTCCTCTAACTATAATACAGTGTATAATGTAAACAAAAAGAATTCTTTCTTTTATCTTTTTTCACAAGAAACCAAAATAAAATGACTGTAATATGTCTGTTATGTGCTTGTTCAAATCACAATTTCTATTTAAAGTTGGTCACCCAATCTCATTCTCATACTATGCACAATGCACAAAAAATGATCTTAGTTAAACATAAACCATTGACTCTTAGAATCTCTTAGATCAAAACCATTTTTTCACACTGTCTCCCAGGGATAACGGGATACAAATTCTAGACACCTTCATATAGAATGTATATTATTTATCCACGTTTAGTTAATATCTTATTATTTTTTCATTTCTTTAAGAGCACCTACATTCAAAAGCAGTGAATTGCTTAAATTCTATTGCTCAGTTTTATATATCTCATCTACTTCAAAAGTCATCTACTAAATCAAAGTCTAACTCATAAAAGTTTCATTACTCAAAATTTCCTAATTATCACAGAATGCATATTCCTATTATTATGACTTATAATTTTAACAATTTCTAAATTGATTTCAAAATGTAAAAATTCATGAATCTCAGGATAACAATATTGATCTATTTACCTTGTTTCCACATTTCTTTCTTTATCTTTCTTTAATTCAATCAAAATCAAAGTCTTTTTCAAACAAAATTTCTAACAAAAAGCAAGTTTCATTACTACAGCATCTCAGGGTATTTTCCCTCTCAAATCTGGTTTATAGCATGACTAGTTGCTATTTGCAGAAGAAAGTTTCATTGACAGCTTTCTAGGCGCACTCTCAAAAACAACAAATAAAATACTCAACATATACTAATTTGGTTGAATTTAACCATAATCATTCATTGCCCTTAATAGACAAGGTAAAAAACATTTTTAGCAGAGGTAAAACATTTTTTTAAATCCTTAAATCTTTTAAATCTGATTACCAGTTTTCTTCAATTTTTACTTAACAGAAAAGCCCATTTTTAATTAAACATTTTAATTAATTTAGAAGCATTTTAAAGGAAAAATGTCAAGTCTGTCCATCCTACCTTAATACTTTAGGTCCTTTTAGCCCGACTGGAATGGTCCCTCTGTCGAACAGGGTTCTGCAGTCTGCAGAGTGAAGACAACGTGGTTCCTCGCTCCCCGTCCATCCGACAGAGGGAGATTCCGAGGACTCCTGGATGGCCCGCCAAAATGTGGTGGATATTTTCCCTAAACCTAACTACCTGGCTCTATCTTTTGGGTCTCGTCCTCAACGTCCCCACTTTATAGATCACCTGTAACTGACTACCTGGCTCTATCTTTTGGGTCTCGTTCCTGACGTCCCCACTTTATAGATCACCTGTACTAACTTGTTTTCTCTAAACTAACTTACTTCCTAAACTAGCTTCCTGCGCAGGAATAAATCGACAAACAGACCTACAAATGTCCTTTAAATGCTTTAATCACGGCCACACTGAAAAAAGTGATTCATTAGACCTGAATCACTGAACTCATATAGAGTCCAATTTAGTTATATTAATTATATTAATTATAGCAGCACTGTCCTTGTACGGCAGAATATTTGTAACTTTTACAATGTAAACAAAAATAATTTCCAAAAAGTTTCTCTTTTACAAAAAAAGAGACACACAGACATCAATAATCAGTCTGTGAATCTCAACAATGGTGACATTTATAAAGCATGTTGCAGTGCATTCTGGGTGCCACCAATCAAAACTTATTCATGGCTCCCATCATGCATTGCTGCATGAATAAATAATGAGCTTATGATCAGAGGTGATCTGTTTGTCATCATTGCTGAGATTCATACGCAAAATCTTGATGTGTGTGTGTGTGTGCCTAAAAAAGAGTGTATATATATATATAATTTTTTTTTGTTTTGTTGATTTGATCATTTGGATTTCA
Organism: Abramis brama; assembly: GCF_963993115.1. Classification (NCBI taxonomy): domain Eukaryota; kingdom Metazoa; phylum Chordata; class Actinopteri; order Cypriniformes; family Leuciscidae; genus Abramis; species Abramis brama. The sequence continues at coordinate 42,476,201 of NC_139963.1, read as the reverse complement.
TTGAACAGGCTAAAAATATTATGCTGCTATAATTAATATAGTTCACCTAACTCATGAATTGGACTCTATATGAGTTCAGTGATTCAGGTCTAATGATTGTGAAATAATGATTATGTTAAAACACAACCAACACCATCAGATCACCTTTTCTATTTGTTCATCTGGTTGTTATAACTCATGTACAGCAGCCAAACGAAACTTAAAGTTAATAATTAAAGGGTAAAGAGCCCAACTAAAACACACACTGATCTCCACAATGGTGACTTTAATTATGGTTTTCTCCTTCAGTGATTCTGCTTGTTAACATCAGGTGTCTTCAATGTTGGCAATAAAAGATATTTTGTAAATTTTACTCATTTTAAATGGTTAACTTTTAAGGAATTAATTTGATTAATTATGACTCAATTATAATTTGTTCAATTTAATTACTTTTACAATTAATTACTAATTGAAATAGCCCGAGTAAAGATTACAAGCACTTTCTGTGTGGAAAAAGTTGCCTAGCTTTTTTTAAGTAAATGTCACTCCACATTTTTTTCAGTGTATTGTAGGAGACTTCCAAAACTAAATTAGGAAACTTTAAAATAGCATTATAGGGGCACTTTAATAATGTGTTTGCAAATGTTTAAATAAACATTAATAGATGCTTTAGAATCAACTTTAAATGTTAGTTCATGTTAACTAATTGTAATGTTAACAAATGGAACCTTATTGTAAAGTGTTACAAGATATTTTTCTTGATTTTTTTTATTATTTTTTTATGTTACTACCAAGAGATTTTGCAACAAAAAAAATTAAAACCCCAAAACAACCATTTCTGAGATGATAATCAGATGCAACTCGGTCAATTTAAAGGTGCCCTAGAATAGATTATTTTATTATCTTATAATGTTTCCTGGGGTGCCCTTATAATGTTAGTATGTTTTTTAGATCAAAATTTGTTATAATTTAGAAATAAAAGGCATATTTCCTAGCCTGATTTCATCCTTTGATCTGAACACTCTGTTTGAAGGGGCGTGTCTGCTGTAAGACTGCAGTGTTGTTGCCCACTGCTGTGATTGGCTGACATGCTTGCATATGAAATATCTGGCATTACATGTAGAGCTATTTTACTATTACAGCTTTTATACGCAGTTTCTGCGAGAAACGACGTGAAGTTGAGCGTTTAGTCACTGGCTTGATTTACTGATCCATAAACAGTATTGAACGACTTTGAGAGAAAGATTATCTGTCTGAACTTGAACAATTACACATCAGAAATTCACATAACTCATGGTTCTCCAGAGGCTCGGATGAAGGAACTAAAAAAATACTTTTGTGTTCATTTGTACATCCAAACACTGAGCAACTGCCATGCTTCGTTCGCTCGTTTGCAAGCCATGATGTCTCTCGAGGAAAAAACAATATCGCGCTGGATCTAGATAACACAGTGTAAATTATCGTTAATAAAATCACTACTTACCGCTTGCGGGAATATAACGTTAGTTGAAATTGCCCCCTTCGTCAGTATGAGACGCTGAGAGAAGCCTGGCTGCTTGATATTGTTCCAGGTTAGAAAAACAGTCCGTGGTGAAATGGGCAGAGCAACTAACAACTTTGAATTAAACTGTAGCGGTATCCGATTATAGATAGATAGATAGATTATAGATAGATCTGCCATTTTCCCTAATCCTCCTCCTGCTTGTTTTTTCTTCACCTGCAGAACTTCCGATGATTCGGCTGCGCAGTTCCGCCTGGCATTGAGCATGGGCTGGCATATGCAAATTTTTGGAGGCGTACATATTAATGATCCCGACTGTTGCGTCACAGTCGGTGTTATGTGGAGATTCGCCTGTTTTTCAGGGGTGTTTTTCAAAAATGAGATTTTAATAAGAAAGAGAAAACTATGGTGTTTGAGACTCACTGTATGTCATGTCCATGTACTAAACTCTTGTTATTTAACTATGCCAAGATAAATTCAATTTCACATTTTAGGGCACCTTTAACAACATGAAGTGGTGAGCTCATGTGTAGGGCTGGGAGATATATCGCACGATATTGTTATGCGCATCTCATCAGTAAAGCCGGTTCCTTGATTAGTAGTAAATCACCATCACCTGCTTTCAGATGGAGCGGCATTTACTACACAGCAAAAACTCCAGTGTTAAATTAACACTCAAGAGTGTTAAAGTTAACGGGATAATTAAGTGATTAATTTAGTGATGCTTGAGCATTATTGAAGACACCTGATGTTAACAAGCAGAATCACTGAAGGAGAAAATCACAAATTGTAAGCCACCGTTTTGGCGATCAGTGTTTGCTTTAGTTGGGCTCTTGACCTTTATACATTCACTTTAAATTTTGTTTGTCTGATGTTATTGATTTATAACAGTCAAATGAACAAACAAAAGTGTGATCTGATAGTGTTGGTTATGTTTTGACATAATCATGCTGTGATCTGAAAAATGAAACTTATTGAGATAGTTTGGTTTACCTTGTTAGCAGCAGCTTTGTGAGTCTACAGCATATGATTTTCAGTATATTTCTTTTAACCCATAATATTTAATAAACATTGTTCTGATCGAAATACTTTTAATTTTTTTTTTTAGAAACACAGACATCAATAATCAGTCTGTGAATCTCAACAATGGTGACAATAATAAAGCATGTTGCAGTGGCTGCCACCAATCACAACTCATTAATGGCTCCCATCATGCATTGCGGTATGAATAAATTATGATCTGAATTGCCTATGTAATTTACTTTTCGTAATTGAATATTCTGCTCGTCACCATTGTTGAGATGCATATACTGAATTTTGATGTCTGTGTGTGCCTAAAAGAAAGATTTTTTTTTTTTTTAAACAACTTTTAAGAAATCCTTTATATTACATCTAAAATTCTGGATATTTATGCAGAAAAACAGTTATTCTGTGGTCATCAACATAAATTTAAGTCAGAAATAAGCAAATAAGGAGTTCAGTGATCAAGCTCAAACGATGATTGTCATAATATAACCAACACCATCAGATCACTTTATTCTTTGTTCATCTGGCAGTTATAAATCAGATACAACAGCCAAACAAAATCTAAAGTACATATTAAAGGGTCAAGAGCCCAACTAAAGCAACTACCCATCACAATAATGGTAACTTACAATTTGTGATTTTCTCCTTCAGTGATTCTGCTTGTTATCATCAGGTGTCTTCAATAATGTTCAATCATCACTAAATTAATCACTTAATTATCTCATTAACTTCAACACTCTTGAGTGTGGACTCATACACTCCCAGGAGTGTTAATTTAACACTGGAGTTTTTGCTGCATACAAAGAGCCGTAGTTAACTGACAAGCTGAGCCATATCGCATTAATTATCGCTGGCGATACGTCCGCGATATTGATGTGATTTGGCTCAGCTTGTCAGTTAACTACGGCTCTTTGTAGTAAATGCCGCTCCATCTGAAAGCAGGTGATGGTGATTTACTACTAATCAAGGAACTGGCTTTACTGATGAGATGCGCATAACAATATCGTGCGATATATCTCCCAGCCCTACTCATGTGGCAACAATATAGTACACTATAGGAATATCTTTTTTTTTTTTTTATATATATATATATTTCATTTTGTTTATTTTTTCTTTAAACAAATGTAAAAAACAGTTTATTATTGAACGTAACATTTGAACATTTAAAAAATATATAATCACTATAAATATTCAGTGTGCAGTATGCAGTACACTAGTGTTCATAATGTGCGTGTGTGTGTGTGTGTGTGTGTGTGTGTGTGTGTGAGCACCTGCTGATGTGAACGCTGAAATCTCCTCTAATAGTTCCAGGTGAAGCTTCAGCAGGGTCAGTGTCTCCCACCAGCATACGGGACGACCTCACCACATTATGCCCCTCCCACACCTGAAACACTCAGTTTCAGTCAATCTCATGTTAATCTTGAGTACCTATAGAGTAGTATTGCATCCTTCATATCTCCAAAAAGTCTTTAGTTTTATTATATTTATAAAAGAAAGATAGTCTGTACCAAGTCTTTCCGGAAAAAACCGAGCGGCTGGAGGCGTGCCGTGTGGGCGGTGCTTACGCGCCGATGGCTAACAACACACAGACATTTGAAGAAGTTTGTCTATGAGTTTTATTCACCGCCTATGGCAAGCCATTTTAACATTTAAAAGCTCATTTTGACTATCCGGAATTAACATTGTAGATATCAACAATGTCTTTCTGACTAGTCGTAATTACATTTTGGATAGTTGGAATTGTCATTCAAGATATCTGTAACGTAATTGTGACTAGTCGAATCGACAGATAGTGATATCTGTAATTCAGTTTTAACTAGGCAAAACTGAATTACAGATATCTACAATGACGTCATTGAAAATGACATTCAACTCGTCACACATCTTAAATGACAATTGCAGATATCTGTAATTCAGTTTTGACTAGGCAGAATGAAAGTTAAAGATATCTCAAACGTCATTATGACTAGTGCAAATTATTGTGCATGACATTGCTCTATTTTAGATATCCATTTCCCCTCCCCGCCATATTCAAAGAAGAAGTGGGTTCATTTCCTTATTTCTATGAATGGAAGAAGAAAGAAGCAGTCATGGCGTTGGCTGTAATCGAAAAAAACACCAGAAAATTATTTTTATATACAAAAAAAATTTTTAAAAAAATGTTGCAATACTATGTTTATGATCATGCTTAAAAGGTTATTGTTGCCGTAAGATTTATGCGTGAAAGAGATTCACACTAATTCACTTTAATAAAGATGCTGACATGCATGCTATTCTTGCCATGGAAGTACAATAACATTAACTTCCTTAGATGAGAAAAAAAGTTCTTAGTTCAGATTAGTTCTTATTTTTTATTTTATTTTTTCAGTTTGAAACAGTATCTAACAGCATTAAAAAGACGATTAAAAACTCTGGTTGCTCCGACATGGTGCTAATCAGTGCTAATTAAAGTTAACAGTTAACAGGTGCTATGTGATTTGATGATTTGAACAACACGCTCTGCTCCCGCCTAAAGTGTGATGCATACAGATATCTGCAACGTCATTTGGCCTAGTCAAAACTCTAATTCAAGATATCTGTAATTACATTTTGACTAGGCAGAATGAAAGTTACAGATATCTCAAATTTCCGATATCTCTAATCAAAATTAATTTCAAGATATCTATAACTAGGGCTGGGCGATTTAAATCGCGATATTGTTATGCGCATCTCGTCAGTAAAAGCCGGTTCCTTGATTAGTAGTAAATCACCATCACCTGCTTTCAGATGGAGCGGCATTTAGGGCTGATGAGATAATTAAGTGATTAATTGTGACCCTGCCTGTGAAAACCCAGCTAAAGTAATTTTTTTGTGATTCAGTGTTTTTTACATAAAATCATCCTACACAATGTAAAGAACATTCTGTGAAAATATAACCTTGATATCTTTAAAATTGACTGAGTAAGGCCATGTCAAAGATTTGCTAAAATTGGGGCTCAGAAAATCATATTTTTGAGAAATTCCAATTTAAAGATAAGTTATTTTTTAAAACTGCAACACATTTGATCCATAGTTATCCTGCATATGTGACTTATAACACATTAAAGCTGAGATTCTCCCCTTTTTAGTGATATATGACACATCAGTGGAAAAATTCTTAAAGTTTTGTAAAACAGATCTATTTATTATGATGTACATGTCCAAAAAGCTAAAAGCATAAAAACATTGAAAACGAATGGGGGTGCCACAAGAGCTTGATCGTAGCAACAATTACCATCTCAATTCAGTGGAATGATTTGTATAACTTTATTAGTAAAATGAAATATCAGTCAAATGTCAATAATATATCAATTAAATAACATACCATTTCTCATTCTCTGAAATTATCATTCTCTTACTGGCCCACGGTGTAACATTGAGTAAATCTGGAGTAAAAAATAAATAAATAAATACAATTTCAAGGGATAGTTTACCCAAAAACTACAATTCTGTCATCATTTACTCACCCTGATGTTGTTCCAAACCTGTATGAGTTTCTTTCTTCTGCTGAACAAAAAATAAGGTATTTTAAAGAATGTTTGTAACCAGACAGTTGACAGCACCCATTGACTTCCATAGGTGCCGCCAACTGTCTGGTTACCAACATTCTTTAAAATACCTTATTTTTTGTTAAACAGAAGCAAGAAACTTATACAGGATTGGAATAACATGAGGGTGAGTATGAGTATGAGTAAATCATTTTTGGGTGAACTATCCCTTTAACAGGTCAGTCTCAAACTTTGTACACATTCTAAAATTGTCTAGATGCAAAATAAAATCCTGAGTGACAGCAACTCTCCCTCCTTGAAAAATAAAGAACACTTTTCCCCATTGAAATACTTGCAGTTGCAAGAGAAACTGATTTTCAGTTTCACATCTGGACTTCCAGCATTCGAAGCAAATTCTTCTTGCTGGTGTTCCCTCTTCATGTTCGCCAGACAAATAGCTTGGGGTTCAATCACCAAAACTGGCTTGTCCTCCTCATCATGTTGGTCACTGCCTGAAAAAGCAAAGATAATTTTTTTTCAGTTCAAAGCAAGATACCTAAAAACATGATTGTGTAACATGCAAGAATGGGAAGTGGGTTACATTTAAAATGGATAACAAAGCATTTTATATGAAAATATCAGAAAATATTTTTTTCAGTTTAGTCAGACTGGATCTGATTAATTGAGGGGAGGGCATAGGAACAAGAAACAGCCTATAGGTGGTAAGCAGACTTCAATTCAGAGTGTAATGAAACAAATAAACATCATGCCATAAACGTAATTAATTTAAACTGACTAAATCCCAATCAACAAATGTAATAAACATTTAAATCCACTATTTTTGCATCACAGATATGTGTTAGCATTACATTGGCTGGACACTGACAGTATACATTTACATATTTAGCATAAAAAAATAATAACAAAAACTTATACCGTCAAATTCCTCGTCAGTTTCGTCAAAGAAGTGTCCTGTTCATCATCACAATCATCCTCCAGAAAATAATCCGCAATAAAACCGGTTAAATCATAATTTTGGGCAATTCCACCGAGATTAATATCAAGCTAAGTTAACTGTTTAAGCAAGCAGCTATTTTCCGTTCCTGCTCATACTTCGGTGTCGCCGGTGTTACACCAGAATCTGTGACCGTCATAATCTGTGACCGTAGTGGGCGCGGTTGTTACTGTGCTGCGTGATCTACGCAAACAGCGTAACTTCTGACTATAAGCCAAAGGTGAGGTATTTATGAAACGTTTGTTTAGAAATGATGGTTATTTACACAATAAATGATCATTTGCTTGCCCAGATTGAGCTCAGTGTGTGTGTTTTTTCCAGAGTAGCCCGACTTCGTGTGTTTCCGTGTTCATTAATGTTTAATGTTTATGTTCTCTTCTCACGCGAGAAGAGAACCGCCCTGACGTCCGTGCACGTTTAGGAAAAGTTTTTTCTCAGAGGATATTAATCATAATAATCATAATTGGATATTATTTTATAAGAGATATTTTTGATTTGCGGAACCAGTAGTCAATGAAAGACATGTATGGCGGTGTGGGCGGGTACTACAATGTGTACAATGTGATAAGGCTATTTTAAAGGTCACCAAATTGTGTTACCCTCCTCTATTTCACACTATTACCCTCTAAATTCACTCTGATGATGTGTGAACTCCTCAGCTTCTTACAGTAGAAATCATTTTGGGCTGGCATGAACAGAAACAGACATACAGTATAGGGTCACCAAATCTGATAAGGCTATTTTAAAGGTCACCGAATTCTGTTACCCTCCTCTATTTCACTCATAATGAAGGTGAAATCCTCCAAATTCACTCTGATGATGTGTGAACTCCTCAGCTTCTTACAGTAGAAATCATTTTGGGCTGGCATGAACAGAAACAGACATACAGTATAGGGTCACCAAATCTGATAAGGCTATTTTAAAGGTCACCGAATTCTGTTACCCTCCTCTATTTCACTCATAATGAAGGTGAAATCCTCCAAATTCACTCTGATGATGTGTGAACTCCTCAGCTTCTTACAGTAGAAATCATTTTGGGCTGGCATGAACAGAAACAGACAGACAGTATAGGGTCACCAAATCTGATAAGGCTATTTTAAAGGTCACCGAATTCTGTTACCCTCCTCTATTTCACTCATAATGAAGGTGAAATCCTCCAAATTCACTCTGATGATGTGTGAACTCCTCAGCTTCTTACAGTAGAAATCATTTTGGGCTGGCATGAACAGAAACAGACATACAGTATAGGGTCACCAAATCTGATAAGGCTATTTTAATGGTCACCGAATTCTGTTAACCTCCTAAAACATTAAAAACATTGATTTCAAACATTAACTATTAACAAATTTGACGAACTAAGCAAAAAAAAAAAGAAAAAAAAAAGAAAAGAAAAGCAAATATATTTTAAATGCATGCTGCACAGCAATAGGATTTCTTGGGGTCGGGCTCCCCAACACATTTCATGTGGAACCAACGGGCACAGACATCACACTGGATCTGTATCAACAAAGATAATAATTATCATTTTCAGGGTGAATATGAGTTACATATACCCGTGATGCATATATTTCCTACTCTAGCAAAGACAGGCCATGCCCAGAATGATCAGAGCCCTATGTTGGATTTCTTTATTTAAAAAATAGCTTCTTACCCAAGGTGTTGTCTTGCCCTTCTCCTCCACATTATTCTCCCCACAATGGCGGCACAAATCAGTAAGGTCATCTGGTAACCATTGAAAAGAAATTTAACTTGCTATTTGTTTAAATAACACATTGTATGTAAGGGATAATCCACTCGCTCATTAAACTATTTTATTGCACCACAGAGGAGAGGAGAGGCTCAGAGGAGTTTAATGAACAGCTAACCTTGGATTTTCCTCCTTATACCATGGTCATTTGCCACCACAAGTTACAGTAAAAGCTGTCATTGATGTGTTCAGCTCTAAATTTGACTGGTGTTATGGTTGTTTTATTTTGTTTTAGTTTAGTGCCTGTCTTTTGATCCAGTTTTCCCATTGTGTCTGATTAGTTATCCCATTCACCTGTTGTCTCAGTTATAATCTCCTGTTTATTTATACTACTTGTTCTGAATTTTCACATTTTTTTGTATTGAGAGTTCTTGAATTAAAGACCTATAAGTGATATTTTGTGCACTTCTATTGTGCAGCCGCTCAGAAGATTAATTATTAATCAAAAGTACATAATTAAACAAACATACCACTCTCATCCAGCAGGGTCATGGCGATCTTTTTCCTAAAGTTGTTCACTGCTGACGCCTTGTTTGCAAATGTCAGAGGCTCCCCTGCCAGAATTTTCTCTGCATACTAATATGACACATGCTTATAACTGATTTGTTAGTGCATAGTAAATAAATACATAAGTACTATATAAACCAGCATACTATTGTTTTAAAATACTTTACTGCTATAATGATGTAGACACCAGTATAATAAAGTGGACACAGTATGATAAAAAAAAAACCTTACTTTCAGAACAAATACCCCACATGACGTTCCATCCAATTGTGCACTGTGTGGAGCTGTGCTGGCTGTCCACTTTGAAACATTGCAGCCTCGTTTTCTGACAAAGGCCCTGAAAAGGCAAGACAAAGGTAAAATTATGGCAACATATTTACACATATTTTAGTTATATAATTAAAAGGGAACAACTTGCATATATGGACACAACAATTACCTTGTGGACTCCAAACACTGTTTTATTTTGAATGCATCATTCCCCAGGGGATCCAGCACAAGGCTCCTTTTTTCAGCCGGAAAGATTGCCTGTAGATTATTATATTACAATATATTATTATATAGTATCAATATAACAGCTATTGGTAATATTTTGGCTCTCAACAAATGTCAGCAATGCACAGAGCAAGGTACTTACAGCCAACATCCAGTGACCCGGCTCATGGACAGCTCCCAAAATCACTTTATATTTTATTGGATCACACTAAAACAGATAATAATTATTTACAAAATCAGTTAATAAATTCTATTAAATTACAATCCACTTAAGGCCCTACAAAAAAGATTTTCCTGTACATACTTTCAGTCGTGAGTTTTTTCTCTCCCATATTCTGGTCATTTCAAAGGAGTCAATTTGAAGAGCCTTTTCATCTCTTATTTGGTTGTTTTTTTTGACTGCCTGGGCTATGTATGCATTTATTACCTGTGAGACAGATAAATGAGTAAAAGTATGTAGCATTACCTTGGATAAATTATATACAATCCAAGTAGACAAGCCAGTCATTCAATTAAGCTTACCTCGCTTTCAAGCTCTCCATTTGGGGCTGTCCTCAAAATGTCCCAGTAAAATATTTTGTAGGGCCCCATTCGCGACAGCAGAACATGTGCGTTTTTGCCTCCCCAGGCATCCCTTATGCCTATGTATGAGGTAAAAATAGTAATTGAAATAACTATAATGTATTGCACAACAGCATTAGTTATTTTTAATATATGAAATACATCTTTGAATGTAAACAAAAATATATATCAAACATTAAATTAAGTACAATGTTAACTAAAACAACAGTTTATTATTAAATAAAAATGTAGGAAATGTAGTTTGTTTATCAAATTTACGTACATTTTTTATGATTCAGAACATCAGAACATGATTGTTCAGCTGGTAGAGGAGACAAGACTGCAGCTGAAGTAGGGGAGAAAACAGGTGGAGGAGGAGAGGAGAGAACAGGTGGAGGAGGAGAAGAGAGAACAGGTGGTGGAGGAGAGGAGAGAACAGGTGGAGGAGGAGAAGAGAAAACAGGTGGAGGAGGAGAGGAGTCAGCAGATGAAGGAGAGAAGTGAGCAGCTGGAAGAGGAGAAGATGGAACAGATGGCGGAGGAGAAGAGAGAAAAGCTGGAAGAGGAGAGGAGTCAGCAGATGAAGGAGAGAAGTGAGCAGCTGGAAGAGGAGAAGATGGAACAGATGGCTGAGGAGAAGAGAGAAAAGCTGGAAGAGGAGAGGAGTCAGCAGATGAAGGAGAGGAGTGAGCAGCTGGAGGAGGGGAGGAGTGAGCAGCTGGAGGAGGGGAGGAGTGAGCAGCTGGAGGAGGAGAGGCGTGAACAGCTGGAGGAGGGGAGGAGTGAGCAGCTGGAGGAGGGGAGGAGTGAGCAGCTGGAGGAGGAGAGGCGTGAACAGCTGGAGGAGGGGAGGAGTGAGCAGCTGGAGGAGGGGAGGAGTGAGCAGCTGGAGGAGGGGAGGAGTGAGCAGCTGGAGGAGGAGAGGAGTGAACAGCTGGAGGAGGGGAGGAGTGAGCAGCTGGAGGAGGGGAGGAGTGAGCAGCTGGAGGAGGGGAGGAGTGAGCAGCTGGAGGAGGAGAGGAGTGAACAGCTGGAGGAGGAGAGGAGTGAGCAGCTGGAGGAGGGGAGGAGTGAGCAGCTGGAGGAGGGGAGGAGTGAGCAGCTGGAGGAGGGGAGGAGTGAGCAGCTGGAGGAGGAGAGGCGTGAACAGCTGGAGGAGGGGAGGAGTGAGCAGCTGGAGGAGGGGAGGAGTGAGCAGCTGGAGGAGGGGAGGAGTGAGCAGCTGGAGGAGGAGAGGAGTGAACAGCTGGAGGAGGGGAGGAGTGAGCAGCTGGAGGAGGGGAGGAGTGAGCAGCTGGAGGAGGGGAGGAGTGAGCAGCTGGAGGAGGGGAGGAGTGAGCAGCTGGAGGAGGAGAGGAGTGAACAGCTGGAGGAGGAGAGGAGTGAGCAGCTGGAGGAGGGGAGGAGTGAGCAGCTGGAGGAGGGGAGGAGTGAGCAGCTGGAGGAGGAGAGGCGTGAGCAGCTGGAGGAGGGGAGGAGTGAGCAGCTGGAGGAGGAGAGGCGTGAGCAGCTGGAGGAGGGGAGGAGTGAGCAGCTGGAGGAGGGGAGGAGTGAGCAGCTGGAGGAGGGGAGGAGTGAGCAGCTGGAGGAGGAGAGGCGTGAACAGCTGGAGGAGGGGAGGAGTGAGCAGCTGGAGGAGGGGAGGAGTGAGCAGCTGGAGGAGGGGAGGAGTGAGCAGCTGGAGGAGGGGAGGAGTGAGCAGCTGGAGGAGGAGAGGAGTGAACAGCTGGAGGAGGAGAGGAGTGAGCAGCTGGAGGAGGGGAGGAGTGAGCAGCTGGAGGAGGGGAGGAGTGAGCAGCTGGAGGAGGAGAGGCGTGAGCAGCTGGAGGAGGGGAGGAGTGAGCAGCTGGAGGAGGGGAGGAGTGAGCAGCTGGAGGAGGGGAGGAGTGAGCAGCTGGAGGAGGAGAGGAGTGAGCAGCTGGAGGAGGGGAGGAGTGAGCAGCTGGAGGAGGAGAGGAGTGAGCAGCTGGAGGAGGGGAGGAGTGAGCAGCTGGAGGAGGGGAGGAGTGAGCAGCTGGAGGAGGGGAGGAGTGAGCAGCTGGAGGAGGGGAGGAGTGAGCAGCTGGAGGAGGGGAGGAGTGAGCAGCTGGAGGAGGGGAGGAGTGAGCAGCTGGTTGTTGCTTCCTCAAATTGTGTGGTATTCTTGGGGTCTCCTCATGATGGTGTTTGAGATGGTCAATGTTGACCTTGTGTGTGGTGCGACCCTCCGAATCCACAAGATCAATACATTTCCCTTCTATTTTGGTCACCATAAAGGGACCAAAATATTCTGGATCGAGTTTTCCTCCTTTCCGCTGTTCACTGCGGACATTCTTCCTCCACACCATGGCTCCCACCGAAAGGCTTTGGCTGTTGTCCTTTTGTGATAGCCTTCTCCTCGTTCTATAGTGTGTTTTTTCAACATTTTCTTGAACAATGTCCATAATTTTTTTATGCCGTTCAATGTCGATGGCCACCACTTCGTCATTGTTGTCATTTTCGAAGGAAGCATCAACCTGTGAACAAATTTGATTAATAAATCATTTATCTATACTACATAATTATGTAATACAATCATGTAATCCAGAATATTTACACAAAATCACCTGATATTGTTCTGGGACCTCGGATGGGTAGCGTGCTTCTCTCCCAAACATCAAATAAAATGGGGAGAACTGTGTTGTCAGCTGTTTCTTTGTCCGTAGCCCAAACATAGCTGCATCCAAATATTGGTCCCAGGTATTGGGCTTATCCTCGACCAGCTTGGCAAGAACTCTAAAAAAATAAATAAATAAAATATAAAGAGAAGCCTTACACAAATATAGATATATGATAAAAAAGAGGATATGATTGTACAATGGCCACATCTTTTTTTAAATATTAAACGATTTATGAAGTGTCTATTCCATGTGCTATGATAAAATAGATAAATACTACATTAAAATACATTCAATCATATCAGTCAGGTTGACAAATATGTTTTCATTATCATTAATAATTATATTTAAAAAAGAAGGTATTTTGGAGAACACAGATTTCTTTGTAAACTGATTAGACTTAAATTAGACCATTTTAAACTTTATAAAACTGTAATGAATTTAATGCATTTTATCTACTGAAAGTCAATCAATTGAATTTAGGAAAGGAAGGGAAGGAATGGATTGGTTTTGAACGGAAGACCGCCTTCTTAACACCGTCAGGCCACTATGAGTACCGGATTATGCAGAACGGGCTGGCTAACTCACCTACTGTGTTTCAGGCTTTCATGGATGAGGTGTTCCGAGACATGCTCCAGAAATTCGTTATTCATTACAATGATGAAATTCTCATCTATTTTTGGAATCTGGCTGAACACTGCAGGTCCTCAACTACTCAGGGAACACCATCTTTACCTGAAATTTGAAAAGTGCGAATTCCATTGTCCCTTCATCCAATTCCTCGGTTACATTATTGATGAATCTGCTGTTCAGATGATTCAGGGGAAAGTCATTGCCATTAAGGACAGCGCTTGGTCTGAGGCTGTTCCACATGCGCTGTTTCCAGAACTCTGAGATACCTTCCAGAAGACAAGCTGCAACCATTACCCATTCCCAATAGACCCATGTCTCACCTTAGCATTGTTTTCGTCACACACTTACCTCCTTCCGACATCAACACCTGCAGTTGACCGAGGAGAGTGAGAGGGTGTAGGACACCTTCATAGGGCAGTACAGAGACATAAGGGCAATGCAAGTAGAGGCCACTTTCCATCCAGGGGGGAAGGTCTGGCTCTCTACCAGGGACATCCGTCCCCGGCTGCCTTCCAGCAAGCTCAGTCCCGATTGATTGGACCATTCACCATTCAGTGGCAAATCAATGACATCACATATTGTTTAAACCTACCTCCTCAATATAAGATTGCTCCTACCTTCCTTAAACCTTACCTACCACTGCTTAAACCTCACCATGCATCTCTTCTCCCTTCCTCCACAGGCCCTAGTGCTGGCGAAGAGGGTGATTAGAGTACTCACTGGTAAAGACTGGGAAAGATATGGCCGTGAGGAACGATCCTGGGTACCACGGGATGATATACTTGATCCTACTCTTTTCACAGAATTCCACGCTGCCCATTCAGAATGCCCAGCACCTCGGGGCAGAGGCCGTCCTCACCGCTGTGCCCAGTGATCTGGACCTGCCCGTGGAGGTGTTCTGGTGTTCTGTCATGGATTCCACCAACACGCCTTCAGCACCAGCTTCAACTCCACCTATCTACTCACAATCGCCCGAACTCTAACCAGTCGCCATTTGATTACTTACCCTACATACACTCACTAGCCACACTAACTCGTTGTCCAGTCTCATCTCCACATGATAACGCCCTTGCCTGACTCTTATGGCGCTTTTCCATTACCAGTTCCAGCTCGCCTCGCCTCGCCTCGACTCAGCTCGGCTCGGCTCGCTTTTCGCTCAGTTTTCCATTGCAGATAGTACCTCCACAATAGTACCTGGTCGTCATAGCGACGCCGCAGGAAACTGCCGTGACTTAATCTTTTATGCGAGACGCGCGAGACAGACCCGCTACCCACACACACAGGACAATGGAGGAAATCGAGTGTATGCTGTGTTTTTGTTTTTGTTTTTGCTGTTTTTTATTCAGGATACTGCGTCTGGCGCGTGCAATGATGACACAGTGAATAGTGACGATTCTCTCTGACCAATCAGCAGTCTGCCGTGTTTTCACGTCACATTTTAGTATCGCCTCAGCCCGCTTAGAACCTCGCCGGAGGTGGTACGAAAAAAAGTACCTGGAAGCAGGTACAGGTACAACTTTTACACAGTGGAAAACCAAACAAAGCCGAGTCGAGTCGAGCCGAGCCGAACCGAGGCGAGCTGGTACTGTGTAGTGGAAAAGCGCCATTACTACTTACCTGCATGCTCACCTTTTTCCTGCTACACATACCCTTGGACCGAAGTTCCCCATCTCATCGGTGTGCTTTTTCATCACCTGCAAATGAGATAAAAGTTAAGAGTTAAGTGTTACTGTCTGCAACCTATCTCTAAATTACTAATTTACTTGACTGTCTGCTGTTCATTTGATTTCACCTTCATTATGAGTGAAATAGAGGAGGGTAACAGAATTCGGTGACCTTTAAAATAGCCTTATCAGATTTGGTGACCCTATACTGTATGTCTGTTTCTGTTCATGCCAGCCCAAAATGATTTCTACTGTAAGAAGCTGAGGAGTTCACACATCATCAGAGTGAATTTGGAGGATTTCACCTTCATTATGAGTGAAATAGAGGAGGGTAACAGAATTCGGTGACCTTTAAAATAGCCTTATCAGATTTGGTGACCCTATACTGTATGTCTGTTTCTGTTCATGTCAGCCCAAAATGATTTCTACTGTAAGAAGCTGAGGAGTTCACACATCATCAGAGTGAATTTGGAGGATTTCACCTTCATTATGAGTGAAATAGAGGAGGGTAACAGAATTCGGTGACCTTTAAAATAGCCTTATCAGATTTGGTGACCCTATACTGTATGTCTGTTTCTGTTCATGTCAGCCCAAAATGATTTCTACTGTAAGAAGCTGAGGAGTTCACACATCATCAGAGTGAATTTGGAGGATTTCACCTTCATTATGAGTGAAATAGAGGAGGGTAACAGAATTCGGTGACCTTTAAAATAGCCTTATCAGATTTGGTGACCCTATACTGTATGTCTGTTTCTGTTCATGTCAGCCCAAAATGATTTCTACTGTAAGAAGCTGAGGAGTTCACACATCATCAGAGTGAATTTGGAGGATTTCACCTTCATTATGAGTGAAATAGAGGAGGGTAACAGAATTCGGTGACCTTTAAAATAGCCTTATCAGATTTGGTGACCCTATACTGTATGTCTGTTTCTGTTCATGTCAGCCCAAAATGATTTCTACTGTAAGAAGCTGAGGAGTTCACACATCATCAGAGTGAATTTGGAGGATTTCACCTTCATTATGAGTGAAATAGAGGAGGGTAACAGAATTCGGTGACCTTTAAAATAGCCTTATCAGATTTGGTGACCCTATACTGTATGTCTGTTTCTGTTCATGTCAGCCCAAAATGATTTCTACTGTAAGAAGCTGAGGAGTTCACACATCATCAGAGTGAATTTGGAGGATTTCACCTTCATTATGAGTGAAATAGAGGAGGGTAACAGAATTCGGTGACCTTTAAAATAGCCTTATCAGATTTGGTGACCCTATACTGTATGTCTGTTTCTGTTCATGTCAGCCCAAAATGATTTCTACTGTAAGAAGCTGAGGAGTTCACACATCATCAGAGTGAATTTGGAGGATTTCACCTTCATTATGAGTGAAATAGAGGAGGGTAACAGAATTCGGTGACCTTTAAAATAGCCTTATCAGATTTGGTGACCCTATACTGTATGTCTGTTTCTGTTCATGTCAGCCCAAAATGATTTCTACTGTAAGAAGCTGAGGAGTTCACACATCATCAGAGTGAATTTGGAGGATTTCACCTTCATTATGAGTGAAATAGAGGAGGGTAACAGAATTCGGTGACCATTAAAATAGCCTTATCAGATTTGGTGACCCTATACTGTATGTCTGTTTCTGTTCATGCCAGCCCAAAATGATTTCTACTGTAAGAAGCTGAGGAGTTCACACATCATCAGAGTGAATTTGGAGGATTTCACCTTCATTATGAGTGAAATAGAGGAGGGTAACAGAATTCGGTGACCTTTAAAATAGCCTTATCAGATTTGGTGACCATATACTGTATGTCTGTTTCTGTTCATGTCAGCCCAAAATGATTTCTACTGTAAGAAGCTGAGGAGTTCACACATCATCAGAGTGAATTTGGAGGATTTCACCTTCATTATGAGTGAAATAGAGGAGGGTAACAGAATTCGGTAACCTTTAAAATAGCCTTATCAGATTTGGTGACCATATACTGTATGTCTGTTTCTGTTCATGCCAGCCCAAAATGATTTCTACTGTAAGAAGCTGAGGAGTTCACACATCATCAGAGTGAATTTGGAGGATTTCACCTTCATTATGAGTGAAATAGAGGAGGGTAACAGAATTCGGTGACCTTTAAAATAGCCTTATCAGATTTGGTGACCCTATACTGTATGTCTGTTTCTGTTCATGTCAGCCCAAAATGATTTCTACTGTAAGAAGCTGAGGAGTTCACACATCATCAGAGTGAATTTGGAGGATTTCACCTTCATTATGAGTGAAATAGAGGAGGGTAACAGAATTCGGTAACCTTTAAAATAGCCTTATCAGATTTGGTGACCCTATACTGTATGTCTGTTTCTGTTCATGTCAGCCCAAAATGATTTCTACTGTAAGAAGCTGAGGAGTTCACACATCATCAGAGTGAATTTAGAGGGTAATAGTGTGAAATAGAGGAGGGTAACACAATTTGGTGACCTTTAAAATAGCCTTATCACATTGTACACATTGTAGTACCCGCCCACACCGCCATACATGTCTTTCATTGACTACTGGTTCCGCAAATTAAACATATATCTTATAAAATAATATCCAATTATGATTATTATGATTAATATCCTCTGAGAAAAAACTTTTCCTAAACGTGCACGGACGTCAGGGCGGTTCTCTTCTCGCGTGAGAAGAGAACATAAACATTAAACATTAATGAACACGGAAACACACGAAGTCGGGCTACTCTGGAAAAAACACACACACTGAGCTCAATCTGGGCAAGCAAATAATCATTTATTGTGTAAATAACCATCATTTCTAAACAAACGTTTCATAAATACCTCACCTTTGGCTTATAGTCAGAAGTTACGCTGTTTGCGTAGATCACGCAGCACAGTAACAACCGCGCCCACTACGGTCACAGATTATGACGGTCACAGATTCTGGTGTAACACCTGTGAAGCCATGGCCATGTCAGATGTCAAAACAACGCATTAACGTTACCATCATCCAGCAAATAACACGTAGCAGGCCAAAAATGTCCTTAAAATAAGTTTAATATTATTGGCAGAATACTAAGCTACAAAACAAATAAGCAGTTCTTAAAATATTGGCAATGACAAGAAAAAATCACCACAGACATCTAAACGCGGCTGACATCTCTCTCTTTTTTTGCATTGTGTTGACCTGATTACCGGCGCTCGCGGATTGATATTAAAGTCTGTTTTTACTCTTTCTAATAGAAAATACACAGAAAAGAAGTTCCTGAACCGATTGATATACGAATCAGCAGTGTTGTTCCGCGAAATAAACCCAGAGACGACTGAAATCAATGTTTAGGAAGCCCCCCACACAGCAAAGGAGTCCGTGGCGGACCCGCCCTCAAGCCGCCAGATCCGCCTGACTGTCAGATTCGTTTTCGCTGCGCTAACAGGATCAGCCCCGCCTCCAGGATCGGCCCCGCCTGCGGTTTTAATCGGCGGACCCAGAACGGATCACATACGGATCCGCACTTCGGACGCGCCTTAATATGTGCCCCGCCTCCTGACGCACTGTCACCTCGCGGACTCGCTACAGACGCTGGGCGGACCCGCTGACCAAACGCGCCTAATTTCAACTGTCGCCATCGTCACTGAATCATTCTCCGCACTGTGGAAAAGCTACAACCGGCAGGTCGACAAGCACGGAGCACGGTAAGAATGGTTAAAATATGCTTTATTTGTACAGTTACAGCTGTAAAACATTGCCGTTCATACCGTTCAACATACCGATGATTTTATTTCTGAAATGATTGTGGCAAACCAAGTTAGCAAATTGTCATTAGCGTAGATTTGAGTAAAAATGTATTTGATAATTAATAACTTTGAGAAAAAAGCTATTTGGATGGTATATTCTTTCTCTCTGGGAGGTTAGGTGATTTAATTAACGTTAGCTGTCCGGATTTTTATTACACCCTGAGCGCGTATTTTCTCCCCTCCAGTAACGTTAAAATGTCAGGCAATATTATCATGTTTGGCCTAACCTTACCTAACTTACTTTTTTCACTGAATTTCTGGTATAACATGTCCATTTTTGTTTACATTTTGACAGTTCCACCTCCCCATGTAATGTTGTTTCAAAAAAATAATTAATATTATATGATACTGTGTGTGTGTGTGTGTGTGTGTGTGTGTGTGTGTTCTGTTGCAGCTTACGTTCAAGTGCCACCAGTCTTATTTTGGAGTTTCATCTTTTCCTGACATCAGAGTAAAGTAAGATTTAATACTGTTCCAACTTGATTTAGCCAGATATTTAGTCAAATACTGACACTGGTCCACACTACAGCATTTAATACTGTACTGGTTTGGTTAGTTTGAGTCCATTTTTGTTTACATCATGACAAATATATTCTCCACCACCTCCCCATGTAATGTTGTTTCAGATAATTATTTCATATCATATTAACATACTGTGTGTGTGTGTGTGTGTGTGTGTGTGTGTGTGTGTTCTGTTGCAGCTTACAGTTCGTTCAAGTGCCACCAGTCTTATTTTGGAGTTTCATCTTTTCCTGACATCAGAGTAAAGTAAGATTTAATACTGTTCTAACTTGATTTAGCCAGATATGTTGTAAAATTCTGACACTGGTCCACACTACAGCATTTAAATTGTCAAGGCAATTTGCAAATGATCAACTTGAAGATGCAGCACTGGCCCAATGGGGCAGGTGAAAGTTCCTGCAACTGGCCCAAGTATCTTTCACGCTGGCCCCGGGCCATCAGGCAGTCCTTATGTCGAGCCCTGCTGTATAATTATTTTTGAAAACACTAAAAATTTTGGTTATTTTCCACAACTCACTAGTTGAAATGTGTATTTTGTGTTTCTGTTACGTTTCTTTTAGATAAAATGAATAGAAAAACTGTACCTGTCTCCAGCTCCACCTTAAGACAGCAAGTTCTTCAGCCACTTCACTGTAAGTTGACAGTTCATTGTTGATTCAATTGAGTTCAATAAGGCCACATTTATACTGCAGGTCTTGATGCCTAATTCCGATTTGTTGACCATATCTGAATTTCTTTTATTTTTTGGACCAGCTTCTTTAATTTAAAAGTGACCCATATGCATTTACACCATGCACTTGGTGAAATAACCCAAGGTAGACGTACTGACCTGTTCTTGAAACAGGAAGTTAAATTTATCTGGTGATGTTTGTTACTTCCTTCTCGTTTAAGGATGTTTGGTGCCACAAAATTGGTACAGTGATGGAGTTACCTATTGGCCAAACTACAAAAATGATGAGAGAGTGAACGGGGCAGTGAAAAATTCTGAGGAACCTGGACCTGACTGGAAAAAATATGATGCCAGAGTTATTAAATCATGTGGTATGCTATTTTCCACATATGCTAATCTAAATGGCTTTTGTAAACAAATATCAAAGTATTTTGCCAATATGTTATATGGGAAGAAAATCCTTTTAATTACATTCTGATATTGTTCTGTTGTCTATAGTTCTGTTCTTTTTTACTCTATTAATTTGAAGGTCTACTGAAGTTTAACATGTAGACTATTTATTTTTTAGATGACTACTTTGTGGCACGACAACTCTTGAAGAAAGCTCTAAATTGCAACACATCAGATCTACAGTCTGAAGAGGAAGAGGAGGAGATTCGGCCAAAAAGAAGGCCAAAGCTGAAGTTAGTATACGTATATTATCCTTTATATTTTACATAAACTTTTTGGCCTCTATATTTTCTCACCTATTTTTTACAGTCTATGGCACGGACACTCCAATGTTTGGGTAAGATGAATCATGGTGATCTTAGATGATCACGGACGTATTGCCTGTGATAATTAATGCGATATTGCTCAGCTTGTCAGTGAACTACGGCTCTGTGTTAAATGCCGCTTCATCTGAAGCCAAGAGATGGCGATTTAATCAAGGAACCGGCTTTACTGACGAGATGCGCATAACAATGTCCTCCGATATATCGCCCAGCCCTAGTCCATCATATACAACCTCCTGTACAGTTAGGGTGAATTGCCCTAATGTGGGACATTTGTAACGTGAGGGTTCGGTATGTGGTGGTAGATCACTCTTTATGATAATAAACAGCAGAATGGAGACAGAAGACTTTCTCAAGCGGCACTTTTACTGAACACCGTCACAACAACAACACTTCCTTAAACAGCCGTTCACGGGACGTCACTAACCAATCAGAAGCAAGGACTTAGGCTGAGATAAACGTGAGTGAATCAGAGAGGCAGATTCAGCAGAATATCCTTACTGCATTAAATATGTAAACACATAAATGTGTAAATAATTAACTGACTAAACATTGTAAATATACTTCTAGTATATTAACTCAAATATAAATCATATTAAATTCTAAGCATTACAACTTTCCAATATGAAATATGAACTCCACTTCTAAACCTTACATTTCCTCCCCCTCCCACAAAAGAAACGTCCCCGTTTCCCATCAAATAAACAAGTAACAGTAACCACAGCAATAAACCAACTGTATCAGTTCAGAACATAGTCCTTAAGGAATCTTGGAGGTCTAACTGAACGTTTCCCAGGGCGTAGCAAAGAACCAGAAGCCTGAGGAGTGGAGGGGACAGTGTCAAACTGGCCTACTGGGCCAAAGGAGGGGGCTGAGCAAGACTGAGTCAGGGGAGAGTGGGATTGGGGCTGTGGTCGGGGTTGTGGATGGCCAGTGGGAGGGACTAATGAGGGAGTATTGCCCTGGCCAGATAAGGTGTAGCTCCTCGTGGCTGCAAACTTTAAAGGCTTAAAGGGCAAAGCACCAGTCCTGATAATGCAGTCAAATGAGGGAGTTGAGACTGCAAAAAGTCACATGTAGGTGTCTCATGTCCACAATCTGGCACAGGAGCATGGTAGGGTCTGAGACGGTTGTAGTGGACAATCTGGGACTTATCAGACTGATCCAGGAGATAGTGAATCTTGTATGTCACTCCAGGAGAATCCACATCAGATCCTAGGCACTCTAATATTTCAAAGGGGCCTTTCCAGTGAGGAGCAAGTTTTTGTTTTGCTGTAGTGGGGTCATTTAACCAGACAAGGTCTCCCGGAACATAGGGAGTGTGCTTAACACTCTTGTCATACTGTCGTTTCTGCTGATTGTGGGCATAATCTCTGTTCCATGCAGCAGAATTGAAAGCGGACTGAAGTTTCTGTGTCAATTGTGCAACATAGTCAGCAGGAGAACCCGTAATAGACAAAGATGGTGTGTTGTTAGGTAACAGCATGTTGACAGGAATCCTGGCTTCATGACCATGTGTGAGGAAGAATGGTGTGAATCCTGTTGTAGAGTGTGGGTTGGTATTGTAAGCCAAAGCAACTTGGTTGAGGCAGTCATCCCATTCCCCAGACTGCTGAAGAAGTGTCTTGGCTAACTGATCAATAAGTGTCCTGTTGAACCTCTCAATCATGCCGTCACACTGAGGATGATATGGGCTGGTTCGTGTTTTCTGCACGCACAGCAGGTCACACAGATGTTTCACCAGGTCAGATTCAAACTGACGTCCCTGATCAGTGTGAAGCATTTCCGGGATACCATGCTCACAGATGAAGTTTTCAAACAGACATTTCGCCACTGTTATGGCGCGCTGGTCTGGAATGGCATAAAGGTTGACATACTTGGAGAAATAATCTTGGACAACAAGCACATACCTGTTGCCACGACTCGTGATGGGGAGCTCAAGTATGTCAGCTGCAACCTTTTGGAATGGCTCAGTAGCAACAATTGTTTTCATTGGAGCTCTCTGATGAGGTGTGGGACTCCGTCTGGCGTCACATGGAGTACATTGCTTGCACCACATCTTGATGTCACGTGACATAAAGGGCCAGTAGCACAGCTGTTGAGCACGTTTCAGGACCTTATCAGCAGATGAATGACCAGTTACAGGATTTCCATGCAGCATCTGCAGAACAGTGTCTTTCAAAGCATGAGGGACAATCATTTGATGGAGCACTGATGTTGTGGATGGGTTGAAAACTTTACGGCAGAGTACACCATTATGAAAAGTAAGTCTGTGGAACTCTTGCCAAAGTGCCTTCTCAACAAGTGTGCGTTTTTTCATGCGCCAGTATGGTGGTTTCTGTCCCTTAACTGTCCAGCTAATAACCTCTGACAGTACGGAGTCTCGCTGTTGTTCCTTTTTAAAATCCTCTTCAGGGAGCTGAAGCACAAATGTGGAGGAGACAGACTGTTGAACACACTGTGAGGAGGCCGGAGGAGGTTGTGGTCCAGTCAGGTTACAGCAAACTGGCTTTGTATCAGTACTGCAGAGGCTGTGATGTACAAAACTGACCGGACTAGACAGACTAACAGGACTCAGACTAGAATGTCTCCTTTCAGAGTGCGGACTACCAAAAGCACTGGAGGAGGTTCTCTGCTCAGTTGGTCTGATGTCAGCAGGGCGACGTGACATTGCATCTGCATTGAGGTGACTGTGGCCATCCTTGTGAATTACAGTCCATTCAAAAGGATCAAGTTCAAGGGCCCAGCGTGCACGGCGACCAGTTCTGTCATTGTCAATGGGTATTTTTCTGAGACCCAGGAGAGGTTTGTGGTCAGTTACAATAACAAAGGGCTGTTTGTAAAGGTAGTGGCGAAAATGTCGCACGGCCCAGACAATGGCCCAGAGTTCTCTGTCATATGTTGACCATTTTCTTTCTGCTTTTGTGAGAACATGACTAGCATAAGCAACCACTTTTTCTTGATCACCTTGTCTCTGAGCAAGCACAGCACCAATTGCAGAGCCTGAAGCATCTGTGTAAAGGGAGAATGGCACAGTAAAGTCAGGGAATGCAACCACTGGAGGGTTTGTGAGTGCATGTTTCAGGTAAGTGAATGCATCCTGACATTGAGAAGTCCATTGGAAAGGTGCATTCTTCTCTGTGAGAGCATGTAGAGGGACACTGTGATGTGCAAAGCTTCGGATGAATTTGCGGTAATATGAACAAAGTCCCAGAAATGCTCTTACTTCTGTAGCTGACCGTGGAGTAGGCCAGACTTGGACACTTTTCACATTCCGCGGGTCTGGCTGAATGCCGTCTTTGGATACAACATGGCCCAGAAACTGTACTTGATCCCTGGCAAAACAGCATTTTGAGGGATTCAGCTTCAGGCCACTTGACTGGAATCTGGAGAGAATTTCTTCCAGGTGCTGGAGATGTTCACTGAAAGAGCGGCTGTAGATGAGGACATCATCCAAATACACTAGGCATGTTTTCCATGGGAGGCCACGAAGTACCATTTCCATCAAGCGCTGGCATGTGGCTGGAGCGTTGGTGAGACCCATTGGCATAACTTTAAAGTGATAAAGGCCACTACCTGTTGCGAATGCTGTTTTTTCACGGTCTTCCTCCTGCAGCTCGACTTGCCAATAGCCATGTTGTAGGTCCATTGTGGAGAACCAGGCAGAGCCCGACAAAGCATCCAGTGCGTCGTCGACTCTCGGAAGAGGGTGGGAGTCTTTGATTGTCACTGTATTAAGTTTTCTATAGTCCAGGCAGAAACGCCATGTGCCATTTTTCTTGCGCACCAAAACAACTGGCGCAGCCCAGGGACTGTAGCTTTCTTCAATGACATCTGCCTTTAACAGGTTGTCAACTTGAGTCTGTATTTCAGCTCTCTGTTCTGGTGTCACTCTGTAGGCTCTCTGTTTAATTGGTGTGGCCTCACCAGTGCGGATTTGATGCTTGATGATGCTCGTGCGACCTCTGTCCTCTGAGTGTTTACTGAAAACTGCTGAGTATTTCTGAAGCAGTGATTTCAGAGACTGAACTTGGGAAGGTGACAGGTCGCTGTCATTTATCTGGACCGATGGAGCTATATCATGCACAGGGGAGGTTGCACACCCTGTCCCTTCCCCTGATATGACGTCAACAGATGAAACCGAATGAAACTCACCCAGGTGTTGACCTGAATGCAGCTCAACGTCATCTCTTGAGGGATTTAAGATTCGAACCACAGTTGTACCATTCTGAACCTCACTGAGAGAATGTGCCACAATGATGTCACACGATGGGTTGGGCATGAGAACACCATAATAGTCAGTTGGCATGGGAGAAGCAGGTGTAGCTGCTGACACACAGGCTGTGATGAGAGTTTCACTCATAGCTGGAATCTTAGTGGGCGCTAGCACAGATACATTACAGCAGGCGGCCACTTCATGTCCTTTGGGCAGGAGAGGAATTTTCATGTCCCAAAGTTGCAGCATTTTGTTGTTTATGTCAAGGAGGGCATGGTGTTTCCGCAGAAAATCAAACCCAAGAATGACTGGCTGGCAAGCACCTCTGAGAATTTCAAAGTCCTGTTGCCATACCTGATGTCCAAGTCTGATACCAATCGTTAACTTGCCTAAAATGTCCAGGCACTGTCCATCGACTGAGCGAGCTGGCAGAGAGGAGGGTGTCATGGGGCGTTTTTTCAATGCTGGGTGAGAGTTACGAAAATCTTCGCTCACAATAGAAACAGTAGAACCAGAGTCAATTAAAGTGCACACTTCAATGCCCTCAACAATAGCCAAGATTGTAGAAGAGACAGAATCATCAGAGTGTGAGTCATTCTTGTCAGGCATTAACTTGGGGGAATCCTTCTGGGGCAGTGAGACAGTAGCTGATGTTTGCCCCTCAACAGCAGCTAATGGAAGTTTCCCTGACGGTTGGAGTCAGAGTGCGAATATCGTTCAGGAGACTTGAAGCGAACACTACCTCTAGCATGTGGACTGGCATCCCTGTTTCCCTGTGGAGCAGGACTAGGGCTGCGTCTGTATCTGTTCGTATCATCCTTGTCATGGCGACCATACCTGGAGTACTGATAGGACTGGCGTGAGGGAGAGCGATGCCGGTCACGTCTGTCATTGTCATGCCATTGACGGTCTCTCTGAGTAACAGGGGAAGGAGGACAACGGTCATAGCAGGACCCTGGATCACGACCATGATACTGCTCAGGTGAGTAATTGTCTCTGCGGTGTTGTCTGTTATAATAGGGTTGTGGAGAGACACTGCGTGCACTGTATCGAGCATCGTCGGAGGAAAACCTTTCAGTTTGGGAGTCCAGACGCTGAGCCAGGTAGCTGTGTTTCTCTCGATCGCCATAATGTAAAAAAAATTCCTTACACAGCTACGTCGCCGCCACGTCACCGCGCACTTTGAGCGCAGCTCCAACACGTGGCCGTGACGTCTAACGTCTCATATCTTACGTCTGACGCCTGGTTACCTGACGACTGGCGAGCGTATACACGTTAGTTCACCTCTCAGTTTGCTTCGCGATCGCCCAAAAAGTGCACAAATCACACCTCATAAGGACATGCGTTTTGACATGCGTTTTGATGCAAAAACCGCGCGTTTCTGAAGCGCGTTTTCAGTGACCACAAAGCGCACGTTAAGAACGCGCGCTTTTATGGCAAATCGCGCGGAAGAACATTCTGTTGTTATTCTGGCTTTTTTTAGTTAGTTTGTTCAGTGAAAAGAACATGCTAGTTCTCACTTCCTCACCTTCAACTCTGACATCAATAGTGGCGTCATCATACCAGGATTCGTACCGAATTAAACACTTATAATGTCCTTCATCAGAGACTCGGACTGTTGAGAGTTTGAGTGATGCGTTTCCTCTCTGTAGTTCTTGATGGATCAGTTTTGTTCTTCCTCTGTAGGACTGAATCTGACCTGTGTTTCTGTCTTCATGATCCTCATAGAGATGCACTGGTGAGTCTTTCAGATCAAGTCTAAACCACTCCACTCTCATGTCCACAACACTGATGCTGGGTTTGACTGAACAGGGCAGAGTCACTTCTTCACCAGCTACAGCAAATACAGGATCTGCAGGTCCCACTACTTCATACTGCTCTGTTACAAGAGAAAGAGCAGATCTGAGCTACACATCCTAGGGTTTTACTCTAATGTTGTTCCAGACAAACATTACTGTGCAATAAATGTAAAGTATTATTCACAATGATGAATAAATTACCTGATCTTGAATCTGTAATTCCACTAACAAGCAGGAGAGTCAAACAAATGAACTTCATCTCTGAGACACAGATGCTAAAAATAAAATATGAAAAAGAGAAAACATTACAGAAAACTGTCAGCATTTTTGCCTGAGAATAAAACTTACACTTAACTTTCTGTCCAAAAGTAAGATAAACATTTACAATCACTTTCTGTTCAAAGAAATCCGGTTAAACCGGGTCAAGACAAAGCAGGATACAAATATACAACATGTATCTACATGTAGCACTTATAAACACATATTGTAACAATGAGGTAAGGACGAAGCGGAGAGAGAATCCACATGCAAGCACTACTTTAATAAAGCAAACAGGAAATCCAGGGCAAACAACGAAACTCAGGACAGGAACATGGTACAGTTAACAGCAACAAGCAACAGCTACAACAACTGACAAACAACAACTGAAGCACAGAGGTTTAAATACACAGGCAAACAAGCTAAACAAGATAACAAGGGGCGTGGTTAATCAGAAACATCTGGGAGACTAATAAACAAAAAACTACAAAGAACTACAAAACATGGCACAGAACAGGAAATAACTAAAGTCCACACAAGACAAGGAGAACACAAGACAGGAATCATGACACATATAAACACATGTTGAAGGTTGTTGAATCAGGATTTCTTTTTCAAAAATGCAAATATATCTATAAATGTGATTCAAAAACCTTTCATTTATTTACAAGATTAAGTATTATATGCATTAAACTTGTTGAACGCTAACATGGTCCTCAAGCCACACTCGTTCAAGACTTCAGGTAAATGTGTTTCTGATTCTTCCATGACTTACCTTCAACTCAACATTCACTGTGTTCTCAAGAGAGTCTTAATAAATTGTGTCCATATGAAAGTTAGTACGATCGTAAGGAGATCCTTCCTGGGCTGGTTTAATTTCACTTTCTCTTGTAACTGAACACCGGAACAGACACAGTCCCTCCCATCATTCAGGCTGATAACCCTGCTGTAGTTTCTTCTGTCACACACTGACACTCCTCACTTTAATCTGCTTTAAAATATATGACAGACATGTTAATTAAAAGAAAATGCAAACACAAATGTGGATGATGACACACTGCATCCACAAATATAGAGGGAACTGTGACCCCACTACTGACAATACCAGAAATAAATGTCAAAAGACAGTTTATCACATATAATATTTATTCTTCAAAATAAAATAAAAACATCAAAACCATCATTATATAATATAAAGCTCATATAACTATATTTAATGTAAATTAAAAATAAAATGAATAAGTTTAGATAGATACAAAGTATCACAAAGTTTTATACATTCATCCAAATTAATCGAGCTAAAGTCATTCGTTTACAAATCGTCACAAAAGTTTAGTGTATTTATTTTACTAGTTTGCTGGGGACAGTCTTTCTTTCTCATCACATAAAAAAAATCTTAAAGGTGAGCTTAAGTCATTTATTTCTCATTGAAAAGTTTTGTTTAACATCATGTAGGTCTACTCTCACATTGACTCATATCAGTGTATTGTTACTAATTACTAACTATTAGTACTAATTGACTAATTGTTTATATTTTAAAAAAAAAAATCATGACTGATTAGAACAGAACATTTCTACAATGGCTTTGGTCCTATTCGGATGGGATTAGTTTTACAAGGCTGGACGGAGTAATGTAATTTTACCACAAGACGTCTGTAATAGTAATGGCCAATTCGCACGGGATAAGAGATCCCGTTAGAGAGAGAAGAGAAGTGGGAGGGGTAACTCGATTTGCATCATCGCCTTCACCCTCCTGTCAGCAAGTGTGTATTAAGTTGCTTCCTGATATCACGTGTGCAAACAACCTATATTTATATAAAACAGTTATGTCCGGTTGAATGATGTATTAATTTACTTAAGATTGGATTGTGTTGTCAATAGGCCTAACGCTAAAACCAACTTAAAGAGCTCTGACCTGTACCATCTGACTGGTGTAGATTCATTTCAGTGTTGATTGTTGATATTAGAAACGCATGCATTTGAGTCAGGAACTGCTCAGAGTATAACGTCACAGATTACCATCTCTTCCAAATCACACTAGTTATGGCGTGAATGCAGCATAAGCTTGTTGTTTTAGTTCAGGAGGAACTGTAAAAGGCGGCTGCTGTTTCGGCGCCCTGTGACTGACGTCTGTCTAACTCTTCATGAAACGCGCTGATGACGAGTGATGTCTGCATGAGCAGGTGCGCAAATGTAAATATACATATGTTGACTGGCAGGTATGACATCGTATCATTGCATTTTATGGTCCTACGCCTTCCTACAAAGACGATATAAATATACATAATACATTTAGAACACTAAACTTAGTGATTGCTATCAGGATGTGAAGAGACTTTCAACCAGCATAAAAATTAAAAAAAATTAAAAAAAAATCTGGACCAAATTGCCTACACTGTTAGACCTTACCGGGTTTTTTTACAGTAAAATACTGGCAACACTGTTGCCAGTAAAATACTGTTAATTGTACAGTTCTTTACTGTAATCTAGTTTGTTTCTGTAAAAATGCACTAAATTATAGTTAACTAATTACACTTGCAGAAACCGACTGCCTTAAATTGACCAACTGTCATTTAAATGTATTAACTAAAATTTATAATGCATTAATAATGTGAGCAAAGTATTACTGTGAACTTCTTTCATTTGAGACCACTAAAAAACTATTGTACATAAAAAGATTTCCACTGGATCAGCAACTACACAGTCACCGCCTGTTAAATAAAGCAACATGCAGCATATCATCAACATTTGTAGATCTTCTCCTGGACTGAAGCACAGGCTCTACTCTTCTGCACAATGGTGACCCAAAAAAATAATTTTACAGTAAACTACTGGCAACAGTGTTTTTTTTTAACACATGATGCATAACCAGAGAAACAGAGCTACACTGTGTTTTAGAAACACCGAGATATCACAATTTAGCACATGAATCTCAACAATGGTGGCAATATTTTTTTATTATTATTATTATTATTCATGCCGCAGTGCATGCTGGGAGTTTTATATTATCCTGGAACCCAGCATGCATTGCAACATGAAACTTTTCACCATTGTTTCACCAATATATTAGTTGAACAACATAATTTTTAGATTTCAAAGACATCAGTGAAACAGGTTATATCATGATGATTATAAAACCATCAACAGGTAACCATCATCACCTGATCTCATTTCACTTTAGCTTTCTTTGCTGCTGCAAATGTGTTTGATAAACACACTGTCACAGCAGCCAAAGAAGACAAAAGATATAAGAAGAGTTAAGAGCCCAACTAATGGAAGCACTCATCACTGTTATGGTGACTTCAAATGAAACACATTAGAGTTAAACTCTGTTAATTCTCAATAAAAACTTCTGTAGACGTCTGACAGAAATAAAGTCAGTCTGGTTAGTAATAAGTGAAGCTGGTAATGCTGTTTGTGGAGTTGTTTAATCCTCCTCTGCTGAGATCTTCACAGATTTAATGTCTTCTTTTCTCTTCAGTTGATTTCATCTAAGGCTGTGTCTGAAGTCAGTTATAGTTCTTGTGTTTCTGCTCGTCTCTTTTTCTGTTCTCTTCTTTCCTTCAGTGATTCTGCTTGTTAACAGGCTTATTAAGGCTGAGATGACTTCATATTTAATATACACAGACTTTGTGGCTCAGATAAGGTCCAGTTCTGGTTTATTTCTTTGCTCTTGGCTGACATGTGGCATTGCTATGGCCTGCTTGTGGCCCAGATCTGGCAAACAGGAGTGGGCCACTCAAGTGCCGTAGATCCACGCTGCATGTGGGCCAGATCATCTTTCCACGTGTGCCAGATGTGGGCCGGATCTGGGCCGACACAATGTTGCTATGTGGGGTTGGGGCTTTTGAACCAATTGAACCAATCATATTGAAGGTGACATGTTAGTCTTATTTGTTTTCTTGATTCTATAAAAACTGTTGTATATGTATTTTTCGGTGGGATTCTCAATGGAATTTGTCTGAGATCCTCCGGCCTTGCTTCTTGGGAGAGATTCCCTGAGAACTGCTCGGGAAGATCTCCTGGCCGTGATTAAAGCATTTAAAGGACATTTGCAGGTCTGTTTGTCGATTTATTCCTGCGCAGGAAGCTAGTTTAGGAAGTAAGTTAGTTTAGAGAAAACAAGTTAGTACAGGTGATCTATAAAGTGGGGACGTCAGGAACGAGACCCAAAAGATAGAGCCAGGTAGTCAGTTACAGGTGATCTATAAAGTGGGGACGTTGAGGACGAGACCCAAAAGATAGAGCCAGGTAGTTAGGTTTAGGGAAAATATCCACCACAGGCCTCACATTGTCCAACAACAGACGAAGACCGCTTGACTTTTCCAGTTGTTTGTGATTTTCTGGATAAGGATTGAAGATTTCCCTTCAATTTCTATCCAATAAAACATTTGAGAGCTTTGCATGACTAAAAAGTATCTTGTCTTTTTAGAGCCTACATCTATATGATCTTTCACCCTGTTTCACACCATGTTTTCAGACAAAACCAGATGTTAAACTATCAGATTAGTTTCTCAGTTCCTAATTGTCACGAGAGGTGTTTTTCAAAATGTTGTCATTACAAAAATCTGCCATATTTAATGGAGGCAAAAAGGTAGTGCTGGTAATGTGCAGTGTTAAGTGTTCACTTCCAAGGGAACACAACAAGCGTATTGATTCAAGCCTTTAGATAAAACATCTATCAAAGTAATGTATGTAATGGGGTGTCCCCGACTATGGATTTTCATAGTTGAATCAGAATCGTCATGTCTTGCTTATAGTCGACTAATAGTCGAATCATGTGTATGTGTGTGGGGCTGGGGGTGGGGCTTTAACATTTCAATGCCGCGAATGTACAGAAAAATCACACAAAGATATAGAAGAAAATGTATAAAAACATTTTGGATCAATAAAACTAAGAAATAACATAAATAACTCCAGAAAGGCCACAGACAGGATTTGCAGAATTTTCAACTTTGTCTTTTTAACTGCAGAAACAATAAATGCTACACTGTCAGAAATAGGGGTACAGCAGGAGTCCATTTCTGTCCCCCAAGGTACATATATGTGGGGTCAAAAAGGTACATTTATGTCCCCAAGCATTAAAAGGTACAAATTAGGGCTGGGGGAATTAACGCGTTAATCTTTGCGATTAATTTGAAATGTTTAACGCGTTAAAAAAAATTAACGCATTTAACGCAGCACACTTTTTTTGCCCCGTTTTAATGATTTCCTGTTGCGGCTGCTATTGAAAAGGCCGTCCCGCCCCTCCGTGTTCGGCGATCACGTTTCATTCTCGCGCAGCTTTCATGAGCAGGTCTTTTCCGCTCCGTGTGTGCGCCGCGCTGTGTTCCGTGTGTGTGTGTGTCGGCGCGCTCTGTCGTTAACGGCCCAGCGGCGCGCTCTCCGTTCCGTGTATGTGTGTGTGTCACGTGTGTGTGTGTCGGCGGCTCTGTCGTCAACGGCCCAAACGCTTCAATCATGTACCGAGCACTGGAAAAGTAAAGTCCACTCAAATAACGTGAAATTCTGTTTGCTGAGCTGGTATAGCCATGCTGGGCAGCAATGGTAAAATTACCTGCTCTGATCACATGCTCTGGTAATAATAGCTTTGTAGGACTATATTTTATTTTGATAATTAGTTAAAAAAAAAAAATAATAATAATCTGTTAAATTGATTATGTTGATTGATTATTGAAAAAAAAATATTGATATTGATGTTTAATATAGGGCTATTTTCTGTTCCTTTTTTCCCCTGTGTTGTTTAATTAGGTGATTCTGAGTTAAAAGGAATAGTTCACTTTAAAATGAAAATTCTGTCATCACTCACCCTGCAAAACCTGTATGAATTTCTTTCTTCTGCTGAACACAAAGGAAGATATTTAGAAGAATGTCAGTAATCAGACAGTTTCTGGGTCCCATTGTCTTCCATAGTAGGAAAAATATATACTATGGAAGTCAATGGAAACTGTCTGATTACTGACATTCTTCTAAATATCTTCCTTTCTGTTCAGCAAAGAAAGAAATTCATACAGGTTTGAAACAACATGAGGGTGAGTGATGACAGAATTTTCATTTTAAAGTGAACTATTCCTTTAAATATTGATGATTACAAGCTTGGGGAAAACGCAATTAATTGCAATTAATTACAGAAATTGTGCAATTAATTAGTTAATTTTTTTTAATCGATTCCCAGCCCTAGTACAAATATATACCGTTTCTTTTAAAGGTTAAGGTACAATATCAAAGGACAGCCTCTGCTAAGTAATTTTTTTTTTTTTTAATTCCGATTCCGATTCCGATTCCGATACCTTAATCATTTAAGGTAGATGTTAACTTATCACTATATTTGAGTAGCCTTGAAATAAAGGAAATTCAAGTTTTGTAAGTCAATTTACTGATATTAAATCATTATAACACAGCAAAAACTCCAGTGTTAATTGAACTCTTGGGAGTTTATTTGGCTCCAGACTCAAGAATGTTAAAGTGTTAAAATATGAATGTTAAATTAACAATCAAGAGTGTTAAAGTTAATGAGCTGATTCATTGAGTGATGATTGATCATTATTGAAGACACCTGATGTTAACAAGCAGAATCACTGAAGGAGAAAATATAATTTTTTAGGACACCGTTGTGGTGATCAGTGTTTGCTTTAGTTGGGCTCTTGACCCTTAAACTGTTAACATTAGATTTTGTTTGGCTGTTGCATCTGATTTATAACTGCCAGATGAATAAAGAGAAAAATTGATCAGGTGGTGTTGGTTTTGTTTTGACATAATCATCATTTGACCTGAATCGTTAAACTCATTTACATTTAGCAGATGCTTTTATCCAAAGTGATTTACAACAGGAAACTTTTTTTTAACTAAAAGTTAAAGAGTTAGGTTTAACTTGTTGATTACAGCAGCCCGGTGATTCCACAGCGATATACGATTTGTAGCATTTTCTATAGAATCCAAAATGTGTCTTAAAAGTTCTGTTCAAAAGATTTTGAAAAGGTATTATATTTAGACACGCTGACATCAAGAATCAGCCTGTGAATCTCACCAATGGTGACAATAATAAAGCATGTTGCAGTGCATTCTGGGTGCCACCAATCAAAACTCATTCATGGCTCCCATCATGCACTGCAGTATGAATAAATTAGGATCTGAATTGTCTTATTCATTTCCCTGTTCCTAATTAAATATTTTGTTTGTCACCATTGTTGAGATTCATACACTGATTATTGATGTCTGTGTGTGCCTAAACACAATATATATATTTTGTATCAAAACAACTTTTAAGAAATCCTTTGGAATATTGAAAATTCTGTATCTTATGCTGTAGAATCACACAGATGCTGCAATCAATAATATAAATCTAAGTCAGAGATTAGGCTCTAAATGAGTTTTGTGATTCAGGTCAAATGATGATTATGTCAAAACATGACCAACAACATCTGATCACCTTTTCTCTTTGTTCATCTGGGATTTATAACTCAGTTACAACAGCCAAACAAAATATAAAGTTAAAATTGTAAGGGTGAAAGGCCAACTAAAGCAAACACTGAAATAAAAATAGTGATTTTTCTCTTTCAGTGATTCTGCTTGTTAATATCAGTCTTCAATAATGGTCACTCATCGCTCAATTAATCCCTTAATTAACTCATAAACTTTTATCACTGGAGTTTTTACTGTGTACCTTTTAGGTCAACATTCTGGGAACCAAAATAAAACTACCCGCTGAAAACATTATTAGAACTTCGTGGTAATGTTCTCAGAACGTTTTTAGAACAAAACATTTCGGTAGCTTCACTGTAAAAAATGTTCGTAATTTTAACTGTAAAAAACTGTAAAAAAGCAACGGAAATTTTTTTTTAATTCCTTAACGGTATGTACCCTTACTATATACAGAGAAAAACTGTAATAGCTCTCACGGGACATTTCATGTAATTTTACATTAATATACTGTTAAATGTACGGATTTTGGAAGTACACTGTAAAAAAAAAACTTACCGTTGCATTTACCGTACCTTACCGTAAAAAATACGGTAGCAAATGTTTACTAATTTTACAAAGTTTTACATCATCGAACTAAAAATTACGGTGAAAAAGTGGCAGCTGGTTGCCAGTACTTTACTGTAAAAAATACGGTATAAATATTTATGTTTTACGGCATTGAACTAAAGTTTACGGTAAAAAACTGGCAGCTGGTTGCAGGCGATTTACCGTAAAAAATATGGTAGTAATATTTTAGGTTTTACGGCAGTGATCTAAATATTACGGAAAAAAACTGGCAGCTGTGGTTGCCAGTACTTTACCGTAAAAAATACGGTAGAATTTTTTTTTGCTTTTACGGCACTGAACTAAAGTTTACGGTAAAAAACTAGCAGCTTGCAAGTGCTTTACCGTAAAAAATATGGTAGTAATATTTTAGGTTTTATGGCATTGAACATTGAACTGAACTTTTATATAAAAAATAAAAAATAAAAACCTGCAAGCTGTGGTTTCCTGTAATCTAATTATTGAGAATTACCAGAGGTTCAGACGTTGATGTTTTATTGAAAATAATAAAGTTTGAAGTTACCATTATGGAGATGAGTGTTTGCTTTAGTTGGGCTCTTGACCCTTGACTTTTTAACTTTAGATTTACTCTGACTGCCTTAACTGTGTGGTAACAGTTACACAAACAATAACACAAACGTTATGGCATGAAAATCAGAGAGAAAATGTGACCAGGTGATGATGGCAGGTTAATGATGACATAATTGTCATATTGTGGCCTGATTCACTGATCTCATAAAGAGTCTTATCTCTCAACTTTATGAGCAAAGTGATCATATTAATTATAATATTAAAAATAAATATTTCATATTATTGAGTATAATATCTCTGTAAGCTAGCAGCGAGCAACAGATAATCTGAAGAACTTTAAAAAATACATGGTGTGGGTTGTTCAGGTTTATTATTCATCTTACTCAACAAGTAAGAGGGGGGTAATAATATTGATACATAAAAACTTGCCGTTTGTTGTTATAGACACATATAAAGATACAGAGGGGAGAATCGTTTTAACCAAAGGAATGCTTTATGGGGAAATTATTTTGCTGGGTAGCATTTATAGTCCTAACGTAAATGATGATGATTTTTCTGCCTTGCTTTTTGATCGGCTTGTTGAGATGGACTCATCAAACATTTTGATAGGAGGCGATTTTAATTGTTCTCTTTGTCCCTTTCTGGACAGGAGCCCAGCTCAGAACAGTCAGTCTAAAACAGCAAGGTCGCTTAAAAACGTATTAGAGGAAATCGGCCTGCTAGATATTTGGAGGCATTTAAACCCTTTAACACAAAGCTTTACCTTTCACTCCTTACCTCACTCATCAATGTCCCGCATTGACTATATATTTATCTCAAGGCATTTAGCCCATCTAGTGGAGAAGTCAGATATAGGAGTTATTGCCATTTCTGATCACGCTCCTGTTAGCTTAGAGATGCAACCGCCCAGATCACTAAAGCAAACTATTTATTGGAAGTTA
Organism: Abramis brama; assembly: GCF_963993115.1. NCBI lineage: Eukaryota > Metazoa > Chordata > Actinopteri > Cypriniformes > Leuciscidae > Abramis > Abramis brama. The sequence goes on along the minus strand of NC_139963.1, from coordinate 42,439,423 downwards.
AACAGGCTATTACTCTTTGACGACAATTTTATTAAACTTTTAGAAGAACAGACAGATTTGTATCTAACCATCAATGACAAAGAGGACGCTGACCCTAGAATGGTATGGGATGCTTATAAAGCCTACATGAGAGGGGTTATAATCTCATATACAAGCTGTAAAAAGAAGGAACGAATAATATTACAAAATAACCTTGAAATAAAAATTAAAAGACTGGAAGAAGAATATTATGCATCAAAATCAGATGAAGTCCTTAAGGAATTAAAGACATCCAGGTACATGTTAAGTGACTTAGTGACAAGGAAAGCTGAGAAGGATATGTTATTTGCACAACAAAGACTATTTGAATTTGGCAATAAACCAAACAAATTCTTGGCGAGGTTGGCAAACAATGCTCCCCCTAAATTCTTTATCTCGGCAGTTAAGGATGAGAATGGTCAGCGCCATATGGATAATAAGCACATTAATGAGTGTTTTAGACAATTTTATGAGGAATTGTATAGTTCTGAGACTGACTGTGACAAATTAAAAGATTGCTACTTTTTAAACAGCTTGAATATACCACGACTAACCGAAGACCAGGCTAACTTACTGGAAGGTCCCATTACATTGTTAGAAATTGATACAGCCATTTCATCACTCCAATCGGGCAAATGCCCTGCATGAGCTGACGGATATCCTGTTGAGTTTTTTAAGGTTTTGAAAGGCAAGATTAATAAATTATTACAGAGAGTATTTAATGTATATCTTTTGAACACTCAAGTCTTCCGGGGACTATGTATACTGCCAATATAACAGTAATACCAAAAAAAGATAAGGACCCAGAACTGCCTTCTTCCTATCGGCCGATAAGCTTGCTAGGAGTAGACATGAAAATATTGTCAAAGGTGTTGGCCAATAGATTAGAGCGGGTTGTATCAGACATAGTAAGCACAGACCAGACTGGATTTATTAAGGGTCGTTTGTCCTCAAACAATACAAGACGCTTGATTAATATTATCAGTCATCTCAATCATCATCAAATGCCCGGCGCCATTGTTTCAATGGACGCCGAAAAAGCTTTCGACCGTGTCGAACTGGACTACATGTTCGAAGTGCTAAGAAGATTTGGTTTTAAATCCACTTTTATAGATTGGGTGAAGATCTTGTATAAGATGCCTGTAGCCTCTGTCTTGACAAATGGTCTTTTATCCACACCATTTAAACACACACATTATAACCACTGAAAGATCTAAGACATTTTCTAAAATAACTGAAAATGTGTTCGTCTGAAAAAAGATTGACATATGCATCTCGAACGGCTTGAGGGTGAGTAAATCATGGCTTAAATATCATTTTTGGGCGAACTATCCCTTTAACAAACAGTGGTCACGGTGAGCCTGCTTATGTTAAACCCTTCTGCTGGTCGCCTAAAGGATTTAAGTATCTAGGAATAAAAATCACACCCAAAGTTGGTCAGCTGTATGCGGAAAATATCAATCCTTTAATTAGTCACATAAAAGAAAAAGTTACAAGTTGGAAAAAGCTTCCTTTATCAATGCTTGGTAGGATTAACCTTACTAAAATGGTACTACTTCCAAAAATTTCTTATCCAGTGTCAATGCTTTTTGTGTTTTTGAACCCAAATGATCTTAAGGACATTAATAAACTGATATCAGACTTTACCTGGGCAGGCAGAAAACCTAAGCTTAAAATGGATACTTTACAACTTCCAAAACAACAGGGTGGGTGGGGCTTACCAAAGATTGAGAACTATGTACTGTCTATTCATGCTAGAATTGTTTCAGTGTGGGCAACTGAACATGATGTGACACCTTGGCTTGAGATTGAAAAAGTAATTAGCCAACCCTTCTGTCTTATAAACTTATTAGATAAACGGGCAAGAGAACTGCCACCCGCTGTTAAAGACAATTACCTAATTAATAATGTTATCAAGACATGGAGTATTTTGAAGAAATTATTTGGGAAGTCTCAGGCTCTTAACTTTCTTGCAATTCTGGTAGATATCCCAGATTTAACAGCAGAGGGCGCTGGTCTCAATCTCAAGTCATGGCAAGAAGCTGGTATTAGGAGAATGTATGATCTGTGGGACAAAGGTAAATTCAAGACATTTGAAGATATAAGATCTCAATATAATATCCTCCTGGGACCCAGAAAAAAAAAGTTTTTTGAATTTAGTTTTTTTCCATGTCATCACACTGTTTAGAGCACAATAAACAAATGGTAAAAAAACATTTTTGAAAAATAATATTTTATTCATACGTTATGCTATGTCCTCTGTAGTGGACGCCAGGACTAAGTTGTTTAAAAAATAAAATGACATGAAATTATATGTATAGGCAAAAACAATGGGATTTTTTTTTTCAATCACCAATAAATTTGGGGGTTTCAGGATTTTTTCAACCAAAATTTGTATAAAGATGATTCTCAACTATGTTATGAAAGAAATAACGGAATGAATTGATACACCATTTTACTTTATGCAATACGTGGGTAAAATGTCCATAAATTAATATTCCCATTCAATGCAATGTATCTATAAACTGTATCTAATTTGCACCTTAATGTGTTCTTGGAGCAACATTTAATGAAAAAAGAAGTGTAATAATTGGAGTAATAATTGGCAACATTTGAATAATAATATCTAATATTTCATAGGAATATTGATGTATAATTTATTTCCATATTCACTTGTTGTGTCTCCCAGAATGCCTGATAAACATGATTTAAGTCCTGGTGTCCTCTACAGTGGACACGTATGAAATCAATGCCCTGTTCTGTAACAGAATTTTTTATTTTTTTTTAAACCCCTTAACATTTTCCTGAGATGTTGTTTTATGAAATACAATCTGAAAAGTAGTCCAATTTAAATTATAATTACAATATATTATCATATTTCCATAAGAATGCTACATTTGATCACTAAATTAATGTCAGACATTTTTAAAGACCAAGGAGAAGTTGTTTTCATGGTGAAACCTCCAAACATTTGATATCTCTGAAAAGTCCTGAATGTGCTCTTTACTGGACACCCAGGTTGTGTCATGTGACATGTATGATGTCAGAGAAATTCACTAAAATATAATGTCCACTACAGTGGACAAAAGTCTATTCCCAGGTCCCAGGAGGATATACCTGCCAAAGATTTCTACAAGTATCTCCAGATCAGGCATTACGTAAAATCAAAGACTGGATCCCTGGAGCTACCAACGAACTGTTACTTGCTTGAAAAAACTCTACTTGGAAACGTGGTTGTTTTGTGTCTAGATTCTATTCTGAGTTACAGACTCTAACAGTAGACAAACTGAAACACTTACGAACAACTTGGAATATGTTGCTTAAAATGTCAATTGACTCTGAGTCGTGGGAGGAAATAGTAATACTGCCCTCTAGAATATCAATCTGTAATAGATACAAAGAAATGCAGTTCAATATTCTACATAATGTTTACATATCACCTTATATATACAGTAAGTACACTCCAGGTGTTTCTCCGAACTGTCCTAAATGTAACGCAGCTAAGGGCACTAGATATCACTGTCTTTGGGAGTGCAAGAACATCAAGGTATTTTGGCAGGCAGTATGCAGGGAAATCAGTTTGGTGATTGGACAGACAGCCCCACTCAGCCCACTCATGTGCCTACTGGGGCTTATACACTCACAAAAAAAATTGTGTCTAAAAATAAGATTTATGTATTTAAATTGCATAACAAATTCCCATGCATTTGGATTACATAGTTTTAACATAAACCAATCAATACTCCTGAATGTGATTCATATGTTTAAGTCATACATAAATGAAACAGATAAGATTTATGTAATTGTATTAATAAACTGAATGTGATTTATATTTGTCAGTCGTATGTAAATGAAACAGGTAAGATTTATGTAATAGTACACAGAAAAACACCCATGTTAAATTAACACTGCTCAGTGTTCATATGTGCGCACACTACAGAGTTAAAGCGGTGTTGAAGTTAATGAGATAATTAAGTGATGATTTAGCATTAATTATGAACACCTGCTGTTAACAAGCAGAATCACTGAAGGAAAGAGAAACAGAAGAACTACAACTGACTTCAGCCACAGCCTTATTGACATCAACTGAAGAGAAAAGAAGACATTAAATCTGTGAAGATCTCAGCAGAGGAGGATTAAACAACTCCACAGACAGCATTACCAGCTTCACTTATTACTAACCAGACTGACTTTATTTCATTTCCGTTTGAATTAAATCAATAGTTGTATTTTAAAGTCACCATGATGGTGGTTAGCGTTTGCTTTAGTTGGGCTCTTGACCATTGACTCTTTAATATAACATTTTCTCTGGCTGCTATAATTATGTGTTTATAAAACACATTTGTTGCAGCAAAAAAGCCAAGAGAAAAAGAGATCAAGTGATGTTGGCTGTTTATTGATGATGATGACGACAAAGTCATCATCATGTAATTTCCTGATTCACTGATCTTGTTCAGTGTCTAATGCTTTTTAATATTGTTTTATTCATAACAGAAGCCATTTGATTTTACAGCATGAAATCTAACAGTGTTGTTTATCAAACAATATATATTTTTTTTTAATAGTTAGTGCACAAAAAACTTTCATCTATGGCATTACTTCGACTCACACAGACATCAAGAAACAGCATATGAATCTCAACAATGGTGACAAAAGATACGAAAAATCCTGATGCATAATTTATTAATGCCGCAATGCATGCTGGGAGATATGGGTGAGTTTTGATTGGTGGTACCCAGCATGCACTGCAGCATGAAGCATTTCATTGATTGTCACCATTGTTGAGAGTCATACACTGATTCTTGATGTCTAAGTAATAATGTAGAAGAGAAAGTTTAATGCACTAAATGTTTTTAAAATTCTTTATAGTATTTGATTAACTGTTGGATCTAATGCTGTCAGGTCACACAGCTACTATAATAAAACAAAATCACATAACCCCAATAATCAAAGCGTTAGACACTGAAAAAGATAAGTGATTCAGGCCACAATATGATGATTACACCTTCATCAATAAACAGCCAATATCACTTGATCTTATTTTCTCTTGGCTTTTTCACTGCAACAAATGTGTTTTATAAACACATAATTATAGCAGCCAGAGAAAATGTTCAAGAGCCCAACTAAAGCAAACGCTAACCACCATCATGGTGACTTTAAAATACAAATATTGATTTCATTCAAACGGAAATGAAATAAAGTCAGTCTGGTTAGTAATAAGTGAAGCTGGTAATGCTGTTTGTGGAGTTGTTTAATCCTCCTCTGCTGAGATCTTCACAGATTTAATGTCTTCTTTTCTCTTCAGTTGATGTCAATAAGGCTGTGGCTGAAGTCAGTTGTAGTTCTTGTGTTTCTCTTTCCTTCAGTGATTCTGCTTGTTAACAGCAGGTGTTCATAATTAATGCTCAATCATCACTTAATTATCTCATTAACTTCAACACCCTTTACCTCTGTAGTGTGCGCACATATGAACACTGAGCAGTGTTAATTTAACATGGGCGTTTTTCTGTGTACTATTACATAAATCTTACCTGTTTCATTTACATATGACTGACAAATATAAATCACATTCAGTTTATTAATACAATTACATAAATCTTATCTGTTTCATTTAGATATGACTTAAAAATATGAATCACATTCAGATTATTGATTGGTTTATGTTAAAACTATGTAATCCAAATGCATGGGAATTTGTTATGCAATTCAAATACATAAATCTTATTTTTAGACACAATTTTTTTTGTGAGTGTACCTGACCCTCTGAGAGCTCACAAAGAGATTGTTCAGTTCTCTTACGAGAGTTCTCTCGTACTGCGTTTTATCAAAACGCTACGGGAAAAGTCTCTTTTCACGAAACACTGAAGCAAAAATTATCCTTTAATTTTCATATATGTAAAACGCGTTGCGGCAGCAGCAGACAGCTGAAGCAAGACGGCTTGTCCGCTCATTGGCTGCTCTGCGGCAACTGCATAAGCCTATCGAGCGCAGGCTGATGCAACATCAGACCAATGAGGGCGCTTCGCGCCCTCCTCGCCACTTCCCGCCGAGACGGGCGTGGCTTACCTCTATAAAAGGAGCTCGAGAAGGCTGATTCACTTGATTTTAATCTCTTCAGCGAAGCGCACGCATCGCTGGATCACGAGGAAGCACGCGTCGTCTGATGCAAGCACTTCAGCGGGACGAGCCCTTGAAGCCGCTGGCCAACGCCGCCTTCTACCGCCGTACCTGCTGCGCTTTCCGACGCCATATCCTTTACATTCTTGTTCTTGTGTTTGTGTGTGTGTGTGTGTGTTCGCTTTGCAACACACACCCCTAAAAGAGCTGCGTCTTTTTCAAGATGCCTTCTCATGCAGCACTCGCGCTCGCTGACGGCGAACGCCTTCACTCCGAGCCAATTGCCTACGGTGACTCTGAGGACTCACCGGGCATCCTTCCGAGGCTGCCCTTCCTGGAAGCGGATGGCGGGATTAGTTTTTCTTTACGTTACAAGAAAAGCTACCCTGCCTCTGCACGCGTCATTCACCGGCGAAGGAGAAAAGAGTGTTCTTAGTCCCACCGTTGGTCGGTCTGACCTCTTTTCTCTCACATTTCTCAGTTCCCTGTTCGGCGACTGGAAATATTATTGCAGCAAGTGAGTCTGTTACACACTTGCCTGCCAGCAAACGCCGAAGAATACATGTTGACGCCGCTTTCAAAGCCTGTATCCCCCTGTGGCTCAGTGGTGGAATTATAGGTTCTCCACGCGGGAGACCGGGGTTCGGATCCCGGTCTAGCGGCATATATATTTATGCCGCCAATGCTTTGCTCTGTAAGTCCCCTGAAGGCGACTGCAGAGATGCATTTTGCAGCCAGCGAGCGCGTAGTACCCGCTTGCCTGCAACCGAACACCGTTTCTACGGTTCCCGCGCGTCACTGGCGAAAGGAGAATGGAGTGTTTTCAGCCCCGCTGAAACTGGGCGATTTCCACTCTTCTCACATTCTGGCATTTTGCAGGCGTCTGAAAATGCAAATCACTCTGTCTGTTCCCCGAGAGGCAACTGCAGACGTGATAATACTCGCGCTGACTTTGACTATGTATCTTCACTGTGGTCCAGTGGTAGATTCTTAGACTTGCGCGCGGAGGATCGGAGGTTCGAACCCCAGGCCGGCCGGCAGAAAATATTTATGCCGCCGAATGCAAATCACTCTGTTTGTTCCCCGAGAGGCAACTGCAGACGTGTTTTTTGCTGCCCACGAGCACGTGGTACATGCCTGCAAGCAAACGCCAGTGCGGATAATACTCGCGCTGACTTTGTCTATGTATCTTCACTGTGGTCCAGTGGTAGATTCTTAGACTTGCGCGCGGGGGATCGGAGGTTCGAACCCCAGGCCGGCCGGCAGAAAATATTTATGCCGCCGAATGCAAATCACTCTGTTTGTTCCCCGAGAGACAACTGCAGACGTGTTTTTTGCTGCCCACGAGCACGGCCGATGATGCTATATGTGTAGAGAAGATGCCCACTGCTAGTGCCCATCCCTACACACTAGCACAGCCCTTCACACAGGGCCCGCGCTCATATATTCGACTCAGGTCGATCACGCACGCAACATAGTGAACGTGCCCACTGCCTAGTGCCCACAAACACTATGTTCTGCATGCCTTGTGGTTTCTGTAAAGACGAAACCTGTGTGCATTCACTCTGCTCAGACAGACAGTGCACTCATTGCAGTAACTGTGCCCGCTCTCCCGCGCCCACACTTACTCATGGTATTTCTGGTGTCCCGGCCACGGCCGATGGTGCTATAAATGTAGTGTCGATGCCCACTTCTCAGTGCCCATCCCTACACACAAGCACAGCCCTGCACTTAGGGCTCGCGCAAATAAAATCGACTCAGGTCGATTGCGCTCCCCACATAGTAAAAGTGCCCACTACTCAGTGCCCACGAACACTATGTCTATCAGATCACAGGCTCTCTGTAAAAACGAGACCTATGAGCGCGCGCGCTGCTTACACAGGCAGCGCGCCCAAAGCAGTAAATGTGTCCGCTCCCAGCCCACATCTACTCGCACACATGAGTCCCACGGGACTCGCGCAGCCCTCCCTCACTCAGCCAAGCACTGTTGTAAGGTCGAGGACGAGCGCTCCGCCCGCTGTATTAAGCGCGCCCCCCGCCTCAAATGCCGCAGGCATAACGCCTACGTTTGTGAGCCCCGTAGCACCTCTGTCGCACGGCGAACAGAGCGCGCTCTGTATCCGGCCCTTAGCCAACCATGCAGATGCATGGGCAGCGCTTCCAGGGGTTTCGGACTGGGTCTTAGGCATTATAAAGAGAGGCTTCTCGCTACAGTTTTTTCGACGCCCTCCGCGCTTCACAGCGCGCGTCGAAACTTCGGTACCGCTGAAAGTAGCACACCTACTTCGCGCCGAAATATCAAAACTGATAAGCAAAGGGGCGATAGAGCTTATTCCCCGAGATCAAAGCGAACAGGGGATATACAGCAGATACTTTCTAGTCCCCAAAAAGGACGGCGGTATCAGACCCATTCTGGATCTAAGACGACTGAACAGAGTGTTAGTGAAACGCCGTTTCAAAATGCTCACGACCAGCAAAATTCTCGCGCATGTTCGCCGGGAAGACTGGTTCATGTCGATAGATCTGAAGGACGCGTATTTTCAAATACAGATAGCGTCACATCACAGGCGATTCTTGAGATTCGCCTTCGAGGGTCAGACATACCAGTATACAGTCCTGCCTTTCGGCTTGTCCCTGGCACCTCGTACATTTACGAAATGCATGGATGCAGCGCTCGCTCCTCTCAGACTCAGAGGCATGCGAGTGCTGAACTACTTGGACGACTGGTTGATCCTAGCCCAATCACGATCTCAGCTCGTAGAGCACAGAGCCATTTTACTCGATCACCTCGAGAATCTTGGTATCACGGTCAATTGGGCGAAGAGTTCACTGAACCCCAGTCAAACGATTTCGTTTCTGGGTATAGTTCTGGACTCACAGTCTATGACAGCGCAGCTGTCGCCACAGCGTGTGCTGAACATTCAGCGCGCGGCGAAGTCTTTCCGCCGCGGCGCTTTCACCCCGCTCAGGAAATTTCAAAGGATGCTGGGTCTCATGGCCTCAGCATCGTCAGTTCTCCGGCTGGGCTTGCTCCGCATGCGCCCGCTGCAGTTCTGGTTGAAAGCGCGGGTACCGCGCAGAGCGTGGGTGTCCGGTCAATTACGCCTCAAGGTCAATCAGGACTGTGTCACAGCCCTGGTGCCTTGGATGGCGAATGACTGGTACCAATCAGGTGTAAGCCTGGGGACTTCCTCGAGGGTGAGGATGGTGTCGACGGACGCATCCACCTCGGGATGGGGAGCGTTGCTCGAGGGCAGACCGTTCTTCGGCCTATGGTCGGAACGAGAAAAGCTCCAACACATAAACTGCCTAGAAATGCTGGCAGTGCACAATGCGCTGACGCGTTTTTGTCCCCACATCAAGGACCAACACGTCATAGTCCGTTCGGACAACATGGCTGTGGTGTCCTACATAAATCGCCAGGGCGGCCTGAATTCCATATCCCTGTACAGGCTGGCGAAACGCCTCCTACTATGGGCTCAGCACAACTTACGCTCGCTGAGAGCAGTGCATGTACCCGGGCTTCTGAATGTGGGCCCGGACAGACTGTCCAGGAACAACGTTCCTACAGGCGAATGGTCTCTACACCCACAAACAGTCCGGCTGTTGTGGGAGAGATTCGGCAAAGCGGAGGTGGACCTATTCGCTTCCCACGAAAACGCTCACTGCCCCACATTCTTTTCAAAGACCGACAGCGCGCTGTCCAAAAGGTGGCCGCGCTGCCCGCTATACGCTTTTCCCCCCGTTTCCCTCCTGCCACAGGTGTTGGAACGGGTCAGGAAAACAAAATGCCCAGTGCTGCTTGTAGCACCGTTCTGGAAGAACCAGGCATGGTTCCCAGTTCTGATGCAGTTAGCAGACATCGCTCCATGGCCAGTGCCGTTGAGGAGAGATCTCCTCTCGCAGGCCAGGGGCTCGATTTGGCACCCACACCCGGAACTGTGGTCCCTTCATGTGTGGGCGCTCAACGGATACCCGTTGGTCTCGCAGAGGGAGTCATGAATACCATCACTGAGGCTAGAGCGCCGTCGACCAGGCGGCTCTACGCTTCAAAGTGGTTCGTATTCTCCAGCTGGTGTACAGCTCGGAGCCTTTCACCCCTCGAATGTGAGGTAGCGGAGGTTCTCTCCTTCCTACAAGAGCTGTTGGATAAGGGCAGATCCCCTTCCACGCTCAAAGTGTATGTGGCGGCTATTTCAGCGTTCTCCGGTTCAACGCTGGGTCAGTCACTGGGAAGGAATGATTTAGTCATCCGCTTCCTCAGGGGAGCTAGGAGACTGAATCCACCCAGACCTCCTTCAGTCCCTATGTGGGACCTTTCTACGGTCCTGGCGGCCATGAAAGGTGCCCCTTTCGAGCCTATCCAGTCAATCAGCCTCAAACATTTGTCTTTCAAAACAGTGTTTTTGATGGCTCTCGCTTCAGTGAAGCGCATAGGCGATCTGCACGCGCTCTCTGTGAGCCCGACGTGCTTGGAGTTTGGTCCTAATGACTCTAAAGTCATACTCAAACCTAAGCACGGCTATGTGCCGAAATCCCTCAACACGCCTTTTCGGGCTCAGGTTATTTCCCTGGCTGCCCTGCCGGCGTCGAGTGAGGAAGGGGACTCGAGTTTTCTTTGCCCTGTTAGGGCTTTAAGAACTTATATGTTCCGCTCTGCTGCCTTCAGACAGACAGAGCAGCTCTTTGTCTCGTTCAGCGGACGTTCCAAAGGAACGGCTGTTTCGAAACAGAGTCTATCCAGATGGATAGTTGACGCCATAGCGCTGGCTTATACTGCCAAGGGCATTCAATGCCCGTTGGGAGTCAGAGCGCACTCTACGAGAGGCGTTGCCTCCTCGTGGGCTTGGTCCAGCGGGATTTCCTTACAGGATATATGTACGGCGGCAGGCTGGGCCTCTCCGTCTACATTTATCAGGTTTTATACCTAGAGGTTCCCGCCTTACAGGCTAAGCTTTTGTCGGTGTAATCTATTTACAGGCGCAACGCGCTACCGACTATACTGGGCAGAACTGTGTAAGACCCACGTTTTCCCACATTAGTGCAGGCTCCCTACCCTGGCTATGTGATGTCATATTCGCGTCTGTGGACATGTCTATATAAGGACGGAGGAAACCCCTCCTGTCTTTAGACTCTCCCTGTGAGGTCATGTTAAGCCTGCGGACGCTACAGTATAGGGAATTAAGGCTCCCCCCCTTATTCCCTGACTCTGTGTGAGTCTATCTGGTGATTATGCACTGTATGCCTGAAATAGCTTCCGGTGATCAGTGTTTTTATCCCAGCACGCACGGCGTTTTGCAAGGGGTTCCCGTAGCGTTTTGATAAAACGCAGTACGAGAGAACTCTCGTAAGAGAACGTACTCGGTTACTAACGTAACCTCGGTTCTCTCTAGAAGAGGGAACGAGTACTGCGTTCCCTTGCCGTGCGTTTGGTTCACTCTGGTTCGCTTCGGCGATCAAAATCAAGTGAATCAGCCTTCTCGAGCTCCTTTTATAGAGGTAAGCCACGCCCGTCTCGGCGGGAAGTGGCGAGGAGGGCGCGAAGCGCCCTCATTGGTCTGATGTTGCATCAGCCTGCGCTCGATAGGCTTATGCAGTTGCCGCAGAGCAGCCAATGAGCGGACAAGCCGTCTTGCTTCAGCTGTCTGCTGCTGCCGCAACGCGTTTTACATATATGAAAATTAAAGGATAATTTTTGCTTCAGTGTTTCGTGAAAAGAGACTTTTCCCGTAGCGTTTTGATAAAACGCAGTACTCGTTCCCTCTTCTAGAGAGAACCGAGGTTACGTTAGTAACCGAGTACGTTTCTTCTAATGCTGGCTCGAAAGGCTATAATGGCCAAATGGGTTGGTAGCGATGCCCCCTCTACTCAGATGTGGAAATCTCTGATATCAGAAGTTGTAACTCTAGAAAGATTGAGGTATTGTCTCAATGGTAAATTGCACATGTTTAAAAAATGGGAGAATATTCTAAAATGTTTGAAGATTAAACACAAACTGTCATAAACACAAACTGGATAAAATGTAGGTACAATCATATGATGAGATGCTGTATGTAAATTGTCCATATGCCCATAGATATGGTTATTAATATTGTTTTCTGTGCTGTTTTTTTTATTTTTATTTTTATATGTTTTGTTTGAAATAACAAAAATGTTTAATAAAAAGAATATTGGAAAAAAAATACATGGTGTAGAAAAAAGGTTTTGAACTACTGCTTGATTTAAACCAACACAGACATCAAGATTCAGCGTATGAATCTCAACAACGGTGACAATCAACACAATAATCAGATAAAACTCTGAACATCACAAAACAAGCTACTAAAAAGCTGCAACAAAAACAACATCAAAAATAAAAGCAGATATAATAATAAAAGAAAATACTAAGGCAATTCAGCATAATGTATTCCTGTTGCAATGCATGCTGGGAGATACTGATGAGTTTTGATTGGAGGCTCCATCAAGTGCACTGCACTTTTATCATCACCATTGTTTAGATGGTGTTACACCAGAGTTACAGCAGGCAGAGAAAAACTAATGTCAGAAAGTCAAGGGTCAAGAGCCCAACTAAAGCAGTCACAGTCACTCTCCATCATGGTGACTTCAAATGAAACAATAAATGAAACAATAAATCATCAACATCTAAACCTCTGTTAATTCTCAAACAGAACTGTAGATGTATGACAGAAATAAAGTCAGTCTGGTTAGTAATAAGTGAAGCTGGTAATGCTGTTTGTGGAGTTGTTTAATCCTCCTCTGCTGAGATCTTCACAGATTTCATGTTTTTTATCTTTAGTTGATTTCATCTAAGGCTGTGGCTGAAGTCAGTTGTAGTTCTTGTGTTTCTGCTCGTCTCTTTTTTCTGTTCCTGTTGTTTCTCTAAATGGACATTCCCAGAATTCCCTGTGTGACACTTCACATTTGATGCTATTTCGTTTAAATAATTATGTTTCTTCTTGTTTTTTTTAATCAGTTTTATACATTTGGGGTTTATATTACATCATATATTGTTTAATGAATGTTTATGGCATTATTTGGAGTCATGTGTGTGTCACCATGATGGTGTTTTGTGTTTGTGTGTATGACACTGTGCACCTTCTTAATATTAACATGTGCCTCAGTTTGTGGAAAACTAATGGTATACTTAAATCATCCTGTGCTTTTCTTTTTTACCACTTGTGTTATTATGATGGTTATCAGTATATTACAAAGATATAAAGCAGACTTTAATACTTAGTGAAATTTAATGATAACATTTATCGGTTTATGTAATATAACGGTTGTCCCGTGAAAACTGAAAGGTTCCTACTGTATTTTTTATGGTAAAATACTGGGAACCACAGCTGATGTTTTTTTTACCACACATTTAAATCCTGCTGAAGGGTTTTTTATTTTGTTTAGTTTTTTTCAAAGTAAGGTTGCTACCATATTTTTTACGGTAAAATACTGGCAACCAAGCTGACGTTTTTTACCGTAAATTTCACAGGGTTTTTTTTACATTGTGTTTTTTTGCCCGTAAATTTAAATCCCGTAAAACATAAAAGGTTGCTACCTTATTTTTTACGGTAAAATACTGGCAACCACAGCTGCCGGTTTTTTACCGTAAATTTCACAGTTTTTTTTTAACAGTGTTGTATAAGCCCTTGTTCGTCATTGAAGGAAGTTTCTGCTGAGTGTTTGTTTGGTGTTAATTGCAACAAACCTAACTAAACATTAATATCTTTCACTGCGTGCTCTGCTTCAACTAGATAATAATGTGTTTTGTGATGAGTGTTTTGTGGTGTTGTTTATTGCAGAAGAGCTGCTGAACAGTTTCGCAGGGCAGCCCGGCTCGTGGAGGCACTGCCTCTACTTCCTCTCCAACAGCAGAAATGAATATGTCATGATGTACAGCCTTACTGTGTTCGAGGTAAAATTAATTTCAGTTCATTATCTTAGGTAGATTAACTTCACGAAAATTGAAGTTTTTTTTATGTTTATTTCCTCTCTTCTGCTGACCAAGGCTGCATTATTTGATCAAAAATACAGAAAAAAAAACAGTAATTTGTGAAATATGATTACAATTTTAAATAACTCTTCTATTTGAATATATTTTAAAATGTAATTTATTCTTGTGATGAAAGTAGAATTTTCAGTAAAATTATAAAAAATAAATCATTATAATATGCTGTTTTGCTGCTCAAGAAACAATTATTTTTTATAAATGTTGAAAACAGTTGTGTAATATATTTATTTCATATTTAATATTTATAGAGGGTTCAAAAGCATTTATTTGAAATAGAAATCTTTATGAATTGAACATTATGAATGTCATTCCTGTCACTTTTAATTTAATGTGTCCTTATTAAATTAAAAAAGTATTCATTTATTTTAAATATATTTTATTTATTTTCATCTTCTGACCACAAAATTTTAAACGGTAGTTTATTTCGCCACAAAATCGGAAGAGATAAAATGTAAGAAATTTATTTAGACTTTAGGATTTCACTTTTTGTAAAATAGTTGTAGTCACCCCCTAATTATCATCACTCTATTTTCTTTTTTTTAAATGAAGAAATTATCATTATAATGATATATTTAAATCGTACCATGTGAGTAGGTGTGTATAGTAGCATTTATTTGTACTGCTGTTATTTTTTTATTCTAATAAAAAAAAAAAAAAAAAAAAAAACATTGTTTCCTTTTGGAGGATTTTTTTCATTAGTACAATCATGCCAGTCTTTTAGTTTTTAATTTTAAGGGGAATTGGCATGATGATAATATCACAATGCAAATAAACAGACCTAACTGGTAAAAAAAACAAATAGGCTTAATTAATTTAATTTCTTAAATTTGACCCGGGTATAGTTATGTAATTATCCTAAAATACAATATGCAAGCACCGGTATCCTCTGCTGTGTTTTACGATATGAGATATGACGACAATAAATCATATTAAAACGAACTGAACTGGCTTCATCTTTGTGGTGTGTGTTGCAGTTATTGCAGTCGCCGTCTCTCGCACCGCTGGGTTTGGTTCTGCTCAAGATGACCTCAGAAGAGCTGGTCTGTCCCAGAGAAGACTTGAGCGTCGCTCGTAAAGAGGAGCTGAAGAAACTCCTGCTGGATCAGATCCCCACCGTACTGAACCTTCTGACTGGTGAGACACTCATAACTGTTTCAGTGAAAGTATATGTGGGTGTAACTATTATTTAAGCACTGGAACCTGTATCATGTGATTAGGCTTGCAGTTTCATTTTTAACAACTCTCTTTTACTTGCAGGTATTCTGGAGACGGTGTGGGACAAACACAGTGTTACAGTCACCACTCCCCCTCCATCCCCCACGTCAAGTCAGGTGAGCTTCTTCTTTCCTCTTTTGCCACTGGGCCACTTTGAAAAGTGAGGTCTTCATCAGTGGTACCAGTTAGTGCTCAAAATCTCACATTTTCATACGAATTCATGCAAAATTGCCACCTAGTAAAATAGTTGTTTTCTTGTGAGATTTGGTTGGGAAAAAGCTGTCTGCAGCTTTTGCTTGTTTTTTGCCACTACATAAATACATTTTTGCATGTTCTTTAATCCTGTAGCCTGAGCAATTTAATAGTAAATTTTTTTGTTTGTTTTTCCATCAAGTAATCAATTAATAAAACATTTAATCTAATTTATATTTAAACTAAATTTAATTAAACTTATTTCATTAGTAAACCTTAGCTAAAACAGTTCTGATGCCTAACAAAATTGTTGTCATTTAATTAACTAAAAATTTTATTAGTGAACTTTGAGTCCAATTCATTTATTTATTTATTCATAAACATTTATGCTGCCTTCACTTGCTGTTGGAAATTTCCTATTTCCCAATTCTGAAGTCGTGATTACGAGCTTGTCGCATTCAAGTCCTTTGTTGTCGGAAAGAATAGGAATCATGGAGGACGCCTGTTTCATGAGGGAATCTTGTAGTAAAAACATTTTTGTAAAGCCCAAATGTATAGAAGATATTTAGTTTTGAATAAAATGTAGCATCCCATTTGTTAACAACCGTATGAACATTAGTAGTATTAACATATACTTTGTGTCACTTTTGGTTGATTTATGACCCCTTTGATTGATTTATGACCCTTGTCACTAGTGATTGACAGGGAATCCATGCGTCACTCAAACTGACTGGTCAGTGGGTGTCAAATGTTTTTACAGGGGGAACGTCTGTATGGGGGAAACTGTTGCTGATTGTATTTTCCTTTGATTGTTGGGGGTGAAATTCACCCAAGCAGGTATTACGTAATGTTGACACCCTGAGTGTCAAAATCGTTGTTGTTTGATCAATAGGGTAGCCTATATGTTAACTATAGTCAAAGTATTTGAGTCAAGACATTCAGGAATACCATTACCCCTACACCACACTGGCTTTATTCATTATAATAACATGCCTAGGGTGTTCTTTTAAGTCAAGTCATCTTCATTTATATAGCGCTTTTAACAATGTAGATTGTTTCAAAGCAGCTTTACAGAGATAAGCATATAATTTAAGGTAACAGAGATTGTTTTGGCTTTATAGCGGTTCTTTAATAAAGTTATTTTCCAGCTAAAGTTAGTTTTGATTGATTCGCTTCCGTCGCAACGATCATTTGTTATTAAATTAGGGGCCGCTAAGACGACACCATTCTCTCTACACAGACTTTAAATGCGAACCTGTGAGAAACGCTGATGGTGCTCACATGCGCATTAAGAATTGGTTCTATAGTTATGTGCGTTTGAATATATGTGCGCAGGTTTGTAATTCCCTACAAACCAAGCCTAAACAAAGTACTGGTCTTTCCTTATAAATTTTGATACAGAATTTTATTTTATTTTGTCAGGTACAAAAAAAACGAATTTTCCCGACAACGCCTTATCTGTAGAGTGGTAAATGTTCTTTTAAGAACAACTGTCTGTGTGTGTGTGTGTGTGTGTGTGTGTGTGTGTGTGTGTGTGTGTGTGTGTGTGTGTGTGTGTGTGTGTGTGCGCACCTCAGTAGGATCAGTAGTACCTGAACTTTAGGTTTTATGTTAATGCCTAAGACAAAGACTCAGACACGTTCATCAAGTCAAAGAGTCCTAATTACCCACACACCCCGTGCTATATTCTTCTCAACAAGTAAAGGTGTCGTTTTTTCTGGAACATCTGTATCTGTTTCCCAGACACCAATAGGATCAGTGTTAAAAAGACACTGAGACACTTCTGCTTGAGAGTGTTTGACTAAGTTGATATTTTTTAGTGCAACTTTACAGCTATCTATGATGTGGGATCACATGAAGCATCAGCACGAAAAGTAAGTTATTCTGTTTTACATTTAATCTGTTACAACTGATTCGAATCACATCTGACTATTGCACTGAGAGCTGCACATTCATTAATGTTTGAGGCTGGTAAACAAAGTGCCACACTCTGGTAAAACCTGCAGATAAAATAAAAGAATGACGTGTGAAGAAATCACCATGTAAAATTAAGACCCCAAATCACTAACAAAATATGTTAGGCCATACAAAATTTGTTTATGATGCATACAGAAAATAGAAAACTCAAATGATGAGCAATTTGTAAGTTTGTTACACGTTTGTAAGTATGGTTTTGCAAATGACTTTTTATTACAACACTAGATTAGTCATCTTGTTGAGATGACACTGTTCACATTTCTTTGTTTGTTGGCCTGTGTTTTGTTTTAGGCGAAGACAAACCGATGTAAGTTCATGCTATTCCACACATGGGAAAACGTGTGTGATAAACGCAGGCCTTTCATTTAAGAGGCTTTTTAAATATATGACTGAGCTTTCTCTTTTTGACAAACCAGTATTTCATATATTACATTATACTTAATATTATATTAAGTTGTTTAACGTCCACAGAATTGTTTATTTCAACACCAGGTGTCTTCAATGTTGGCAATAAAAGATATTTTGTAAATTTTACTCATTTTAAATGGTTAACTTTTAAGGAATTAATTTGATTAATTATGATTCAATTATAACTTGTTCAATTTAATTACTTTTACAATTAATTACTAATTGAAATAGCCCGAGTAAAGATTACAAGCACTTTCTGTGTGGAAAAAGTTGCCTAGCTTTTTTTAAGTAAATGTCACTCCACATTATAGGAAAAGAGACAATTAGCCATAAAGAATACAGAAATCCTCTCTCCTGGTCTATTGTGAAAGTTTATGTCGATACAGTATGGAAAATGATATTTTTCCACTAATCGATGACCCGCTTTACATTTAGTTTCTTTGTTTTGTACAGTTTGTAAAGACTACTCTCTGAGCGTGGTCAAACATGTTCATAGGAATAATGAAAACATGAACAAATACCGCATTTTGAGAATTAAATGTCAGTAATTCTACATGACACTGCTTGAGACTAAACAAATGAAATTTATTTTAGGACATCTTTCTGGTCTATCTACGCTGTGGGATCGCAAGACACAATGAACCAACATGAAAAGTGAGTTATGCCGTTTTTCTGTTACCTATTCAACCATTACACTTCAAACTTTTCGAACTATTACACTTAAAACTCTGCATTTCACCGCACAGTCATAGATACACAGTTCTTTTGTGATTGTCTCTAAACAACTGTTAAGTAAATGAACTACAGTTGATAAGTAGTAATTTTAAGTGAAAGGTGCAATGTTTCTGTCCATGCCAATACTTTGACACCTGTGTTTTAGACCTATGTCTTTTAGGTTTGATCCAGAAAACAGACGGTGTGTTTTATATCTTAATATTTTGTTCTCCTTTTTTTTTTTTTTATGAAAACATGCAGTTTTTGTTCACATCAGCAGAGTACCAAAATGTTTTAGTATATCGTAAATTTCAATAGTTAGCTAGCAAATGCAATTGAACTGTTTATTACTGTGATAATTTACAGTTATATGTGAAACAAGCTCAGTCACATCAGAGTTGAATTGGAACAGTTATTGTCACGCATGTTTAACAGTGCTAGTGTTCTTGGCCTCATCAAAGTTCACACAAGGCACAACGTTTTCACTGTGGTGCGTTTCATTCTTCCAAAGTTCCATTGCTTCAAAGTTTAATTGTAGCATGTAACAGTTTGGAGACATTTTTTTATTATTATTATTTTTATGGTACTTTGGTTTTGTGTGCACTTTTCCTGAAACAAACTGTTTTAGAAACTGTTAACCGTGTGTGTGTGTGTGTGTGTGTGTGTGTGTGTGTGTGTGTGTGTGTGTGTGTGTGTGTGTGTGTGTGTGTGTGTGTGTGTGTGTGTGTGTGTGTGTGTGTGTGTGTGTGTGTGTGTGTGTGTGTGTGTGTGTGTGCGCACCTCAGTAGGATCAGTAGTACCTGAACTTTAGGTTTTATGTTAATGCCTAAGACAAAGACTCAGACACGTTCATCAAGTCAAAGAGTCCTAATTACCCACACACCCCGTGCTATATTCTTCTCAACAAGTAAAGGTGTCGTTTTTTCTGGAACATCTGTATCTGTTTCCCAGACACCAATAGGATCAGTGTTAAAAAGACACTGAGACACTTCTGCTTGAGAGTGTTTGACTAAGTTGATATTTTTTAGTGCAACTTTATGTGTGTGTGTGTGTGTGTGTGTGTGTGAGAGTGTGTCTGTCTGTCTGTCTTCCTTACACTTTGAAAAACAACTGTTTCCTCTAATCTGCTGTAATTTTAGTGATCTCTAGATGTTCTCGGCTTCTCTTTGTTCAAATAAGACAATGCTCCCATGAATTTTGGGGTGGTATGTGGATATAGAATGCAGCACAAGGAACTCTTAAATATTTAATCTAATAAAACATCTATGTAGTGTTTTTAAAAACACCGTAAAACAAAGGTATGAAGACATCTTTCTATCAGAGACCTTCACAATCTATGTGTAAAACAAAATACAGTGCATCAGAGTACAACAGTTTACCAGCAAATTACTGTAATCACTTTTGTTTGAAGAAAAAACGGGTTAATCTCACTAAGTGTGATGTTTTATGACTACTGAAGGTGTCACATCCTTAGAGCATTACAACCCTGGATGTTTCTCACCTACAGCCCAGCCTCCTGAATTTGGTATTTAAATAAGATTTAGGATAGTAAGTAAAAATGTAGTGTTACAATGCTACTCCAAAAACTCCTGAAAACATCTAGAGTGATGTGTGTAACACCGATAAGAACAGCAACAGATGAACAGTTAACAAGCTTAAACAGATGAAGACCTTCACTATCCACTCCAGAAAATTAGTTTGACAAAGTTTCTACGTGAAGATGAAGATTTTGTGAAACAGGACTTTCTGATGTCTGATGATCGTGTAGGAAGATTTGTGTTTGACAAGGGGTCACACACACAGTCAAACTCTACGCTATGGAACCTTACGAAGATTATGTACATCGAATGTGGTTATCTGCTTTTGACTGCCATAGACTTGCCATTTTACTACACCAAAAAAAAAAGAAAAAAAAAATTATTGGTAAAACTAAACTCACAAAAATAATTAAATAGTAAAATAATATTTCATAGTGTTACTTTACACATGTATAGTTTATCCTTATTAACACTAGAAGTGCCAGAATTCCATAACTACTAGAAGCGGTAATTTTGACCGCTAGATTCCAAACTCTATATCTTTAATGATAAATACCCAATTGAGAGATTAATGCATTTATTGTATTAGGATGTCTTTTAAAAACAAAACAACACCAAACTGTACATTTAAACAAGTTTAATTATACATTTATAAATAAATAATATCCGTAGATGTCCTGAACAAAATGACGGAGTTTAGCCTATGTTTTCAAGTTTCCACTGTTAGATCGCGCCCGCGCCTGCCGACACACACACACACACACCATATTCCAGCATTGCAATCTTGACATTGCTGCCAGTTCATTATAGCCATAATAAAATATAATAAAATAGTTAACATATAAAAATTCCACTGCTCTGTTTCTCAGTAGCCTAGTACAATTCGTACCATTTTGCGCCTGTGAAGAGGATGATTTTTTTCCGTCGATATTGGAACGTGAGTGAAGTACAAAGCCTATAATAAAGAATAGTTTAGCATCCAAATACATCGCAAATGTTGAAACATTTTGATTCTAATTAGAGAGTTACGTGAGCCTAACGCCGCTTACTTTCACTTTCGCTTATAAAGTATTTCATTTTGGCTTGTTTATAGTTATTTTTTCATTCTTGTTCTGTTCTGAGTATCATTACATTTAACATACAATATGCTTCAAATGTTTATTACTTAAAAGACAAGGCAATGTAGCTTTTGTGGAAAAAACTATGAATACCAGTCACAGCAGCAATTGTTCTCCCCTCAGCCATTATGGCATGGATAACTCGGAAACTCAAAATTTATATCTCAGTTTCCTAGTAGTAAATATGGCTTGACAAGGTGTTCATGTCCAGTTTCTTACTAGGAATCTCATATTTACGATAATTCCGATAGCATGTGAACGAAGCGTTACTCAAAGTTTTCAATCAATTTTCGTAACTGATTTTTTTGATTTTGGCTTCCAATAATTATAAAAACAAGATAATTAAGGTAAAATGATCATTGTGCACATCTGCATCCTGTCCAGCGCACCTTCCTTTCCTATACCCAGCGGTGCACTTTAGTTCCTCCCTAAAAGCCCAAACTTAATATCCATATCAGCCAAATAAGTAAGTGTTGTAA
Source organism: Abramis brama (assembly GCF_963993115.1). Classification (NCBI taxonomy): domain Eukaryota; kingdom Metazoa; phylum Chordata; class Actinopteri; order Cypriniformes; family Leuciscidae; genus Abramis; species Abramis brama. The sequence continues at coordinate 42,417,642 of NC_139963.1, read as the reverse complement.
AATGCAGTTTACTGTTGCTAAACTGTAGGATGTGTTTGATATTAAAGAGTGTTATTAAAAGCGCATTAAGCAGCAAAAGAGACACTGTTCCTCAGGCGGCTTTCTGTGTGTACGCTCCGAGTCGGACGCGGATAAGAAAATGGGCTTTGGATACGCGCCTAAACACTTGCACACAAAAATAAGAAAATAGTAAAATAATATTTCATAGTGTTACTGTACACATGTATAGTTTATCCTTATTAAAGTTACTTCAGTTATTCGGTAAAAATCATTGAGTGATATTCTTTTGTCATTTGTTGTTTGATTAACATTAATGACACAGACAGCAGCAGGTTTATTAGGCAGCTGTCACTTTAAGAGTGTATTGCTGACTGTTTACTTGTTACGTAATTGTTTTGAGGAACTTTTTCTTACATTAGTTAACCTAGTATTAGTTTTTGCTGAAGTATTGATAATTGTGAAATTTCACTGATATTTAAAATTCCTTGTATCGTGAAATAAGGCGATCATATCGCCCTCCAATAATCGTGTTAAATACATTCAAATATACATACATATCGTGATTTCAACATTGACCAAAAATAATCTTGATTATGATTTTTGTCATAATAGAGCAGCCCTCAACCAATACTGATATGATAACCACAAAATGGTCTGTCACTAGTTGAAACTTGCCAATAAATGATTGTTGTGTTAATTGTTGTCGTTTGTCCTGTTCTGTAGGTGTTTTGGGGGGCAACAGCACACAGATGATCCTGGAAGCTGAACGTGCCGCTCTGTGTCTGCTAGCGCTGGAATGTTTGGCTCATCTCTTTAGCTGGATTCCTCTCTCCACTTCTATCACTCCATCCCTCCTCGCTTCTATTTTTCATTTCGCTCGCTTTGGATGCCAGCAGCCAATCAAAACGAAACCTCTGCCCACTTCGAACGGAGACTCCGCCCCTGGAAATCTCCCAGCCAATGGCGGCAGTGGACACGGCAGGACTGGTCAGATGGTGGGCCAATCCGATCGCGCCAGGCTGGGCGTTATGGCCATGAACTGTATCAACGAGTTAATGTGCAAAAACTGCGTCCCCGTGGACTTTGAGGAGTTTCTGCTACGCATGTTTCAACAGACGTTCTACCTACTTCAAAGACTCACAAATACACACTCACACAGCAACACACACACTATCAAAAGCAGATTGCAAGAATTAGATGAAAGGTAAGAGATATATGCACTTGATTCAGTCATTTAACTCATTGATGCTGCTGCTTTTTAACCCTCTCCATCTGTCTGTCTGTCTCTATCAGCTATGTGGAAAAGTTCACCGATTTCCTCAGGCTTTTTGTTAGTGTTCATCTGCGGAGGATCGAATCTAACGCCCAGTTTCCTCTAGTGGAATTTCTAGCTTTGCTCTTCAAATACACCTTTAACCAGGTAAAACTCTTTCATTTAATGTTCCTGGAAGCACCAACTCTAACACCATATTCATATCTAATGATATTTCCTTTTCCTGTACTTTGATTACCCAAACTTTTCTTGTTCCTCTTAATTTTTGACACTATCACCATCCTTTTTTATTGGTTTTAACATATTTTAATGCACATACCTTGTTTTGGAGGTATTTTCAATAATGGTTTCCTGGTAATAAGTTACATTTCTGTTGAAAAAGTCTAGACTTGAAGATGGTAATGTCATGTTCAATATTAAACCACAAGATGTGCGTTATCATGACTAACATTAAAGGGGTCACGTCTTTTCATGCAAGAGGTTATTGTACTATTAAAACATCCTGTAAGTTTCACAACCCAACTTCCTCATTAGTCCAAAACAGCTTTCATTGAATCCAAGCTCAGAAAACGACTCGTTTTGGATTGTCAAATTATGACATAATTGTGCAACGAATAGGGCTGGGCGCACGATATTGTTAGGCGCATCTCATCAGTAAAGCCGGCTCCTTGATTAGTAGTAAATCGCCATCACCTGCTTTCAGATGGAGCGGTGTTAAATTAACACTCCTGGGGCTGGGAGTGTATATGAGTCCACACTAGGGCTGGGAGATATATCGCACGATATTGTTATGCGCATCTCATCAGTAAAGCCGGTTCCTTGATTAGTAGTAAATCACCATCACCTGCTTTCAGATGGAGCGGCATTTACTAATTAGTAGTAATTATTGTGCCGATGCTAAGAAAAAAATCGATCTATTGAATGCGTTAATGTAGCCTTTCCTTCCTGTGACGGGGCGGCCCAGAGACAAGTTACAATAGTTTACAATATTAGCAGATACTGTTTATTGTGTAACCAACATGACAATATCCAGAAAAAAAGATTCTATGCAAAATGCTGGACTTTTAACTCTTTCCCCATCAACCTTTTTTATATTATTATTTTTTTAGGTGACAGCATTTTTGATTATTTTCACAAAAGTTTCATGGCCCCAGAATATTTAGTTGAATGTATATACCGCTTTATTCTAGCTTCATGCATTCTTTTTTTTAATCAACATTTAAATGTGTGTTCGTTTCTTCAAAAAAATATTTTAACAAAAAGCTGACAACAGACAATGTTCTGCCCTCAGAACGTCACTGTGCTCCATTAGACAGATAGTGAACATTTTGGAATAAAGTGCAAGGCGTAACTTTTCTTGGTTATTCTTTACTGTAAAACTGAAATACAAAAAATAATGTAAATATATATTACAGGAAAACAAATACAATAATACTGTTAGATAACAGTCAACTGTTTACTCTCATTTCAAATATTCTCTACAAAGTTCGTTTCAATATTGTCCTAGTTCAATCACTTATTACATTAAACAATCATAACTTAACTATAGCAGAATAAACGTACTCGGTTACTAACGTAACCTCGGTTCTCTCTAGAAGAGGGAACGAGTACTGCGTTTTTACTAAAACGCTACGGGAAAAGTCTCTTTTCACGAAACACTGAAGCAAAAAATTATCCTTTAATTTTCATATATGTAAAACGCGTTGCAGCAGCAGTCAGCTATGGCGAGACGGCTTGCTCGCTCATTGGCTGCTCTGCGGCAACTGCATAAGCCTATCGAGCGAGGCCTGGGGTGACGTCAGGCCAATGAGGGCGCTTCGCGCCCTCCTCGCCACTTCCCGCCGAGACGGGCGTGGCTTACCTCTATAAAAGGAGCTCGAGAAGGCTGATTCACTTGATTTTGATCGCCGAAGCGAACCAGAGTGAACCATACGCACAGCAGAGAACGCAGTACTCGTTCCCTCTTCTAGAGAGAACCGAGGTTACGTTAGTAACCGAGTACGTTCTCTTACGAGAGTTCTCTCGTACTGCGTTTTTACTAAAACGCTACGGGAACCCCTTGTAAAACGCTGTGCGTGCTGGGATAAAAACACCGATCACCGGAAGCTATTTCAGGCATACAGTGCATAATCACCAGATAGACTCACACAGAGTCAGGGAATAAGGGAGGGGAGCCTTAATTCCCTATACTGTAGCGTCCGCAGGCTTAACGCGACCTCACAGGGAGAGTCTAAAGACAAGAGGGGATTCCCTCCGTCCTTATATAGACATGTCCACAGACGCGAATATGACATCACATAGACAGGGTAGGGAGCCTGAACTAATGTGGGAAATGTGGGTCTTACACAGTTCTGCCCAAGATAGTCGGTAGCGCATTGCGCCTGCGATTTCAGAGGTCTAGCTAGACAGCTGAATCGACTACACCGACAAAAGCTTAGCCTGTAAGGCGGGAACCTCTAGGTTATAAAACCTGATAAATGTAGACGGAGAGGCCCAGCCTGCCGCCGTACATATATCCTGTAGGGAAATCCCGCTAGACCAAGCCCACGAGGAGGCAACGCCTCTCGTAGAGTGCGCTCTAACTCCCAACGGGCATTGAATGCCCTTGACAGTATAAGCCAGCGCTATGGCGTCAACTATCCATCTGGATAGACTTTGTTTCGAAACAGCCATTCCTTTGGAACGTCCGCTGAACGAGACAAAGAGCTGCTCTGTCTGTCTGAAGACAGCAGAGCGGGACATATAAGCTCTTAAAGCCCTAACAGGGCAAAGAAAACTCGAGTCCCCCTCCTCACTCGATGCCGGCAGGGCAGACAGGGAAATAACCTGAGCCCGAAAAGGCGTGTTGAGGGATTTCGGCACATAGCCGTGCTTAGGTTTGAGTATGACTTTAGAGTCATTAGGACCAAACTCCAAGCATGCCGGGCTCACGGAGAGCGCGTGCAGATCGCCTATGCGCTTCACTGAAGCGAGAGCCATCAAAAACACTGTTTTGAAAGACAAATGTTTGAGGCTAATAGACTGGATAGGCTCGAAAGGGGCACCTTTCATGGCCGCCAAGACCGTAGAAAGGTCCCACATAGGGACTGAAGGAGGTCTGGGTGGATTCAGTCTCCTAGCTCCCCTGAGGAAGCGGATGACTAAATCGTTCCTTCCCAGTGACTGACCCAGCGTTGAACCGGAGAACGCTGAAATAGCCGCCACATATACTTTGAGCGTGGAAGGGGATCTGCCCTTATCCAACAGCTCTTGTAGGAAGGAGAGAACCTCCGTTACCTCACATTCGAGGGGTGATAGGCTCCGAGCTGTACACCAGCCGGAGAAAACCGACCACTTCGAAGCATAAAGCCGCCGAGTCGACGGTGCTCTAGCCTGAGTGATGGTATTCATGACTCCCTCTGCGAGACCAACGGATATCCGTTGAGCGCCCACACATGAAGGGACCACAGCTCCGGGTGTGGGTGCCAAATCGAGCCCCCGGCCTGCGAGAGGAGATCTCTCCTCAACGGCACTGGCCATGGAGCGATGTCTGCTAACTGCATCAGGACTGGGAACCATGCTTGGTTCTTCCAGAACGGTGCTACAAGCAGCACTGGGCATTTTGTTTCCCTGACCCGTTCCAACACCTGTGGCAGGAGGGAGACGGGGGGAAAAACGTATAGCGGGCAGCGCGGCCACCTTCGGGACAGTGCGCTATCGCTCTTTGAAAAGAACGCAGGGCAGTAGGCGTTTTCGTGGGACGCGAATAGGTCCACCTCCGCTCTGCCGAATCTCTCCCACAACAGCCGGACTGTTTGTGGGTGTAGAGACCACTCGCCCGGGGGAACGTTGTTCCTGGACAGTCTGTCTGGGCCCACATTCTGAAGCCCAGGTACATGCACTGCTCTCAGCGAGCGTAAGTTGTGCTGAGCCCATATTAGGAGGCGTTTCGCCAACCTGTACAGGGATGTGGATTTCAGACCGCCCTGGCGATTTATGTAGGACACCACAGCCATGATGTCCGAACGGACTATGACGTGTTGGTCCTTGATGTGGGGACAAAAACGCGTCAGCGCGTTGTGCACTGTCAGCATTTCTAAGTTTTTGTGTTGGAGCTTTTCTCGTTCCGACCACAGGCCGAAGAACGGTCTGCCCTCGAGCAGCGCTCCCCATCCCGAGGTGGATGCGTCTGTCGACACCATCCTCACTCCCGAGGAAGTCCCCAGGCTTACACCTGATCGGTACCAGTCGTCCGCCATCCAAGGCACCAGGGCTGTAACACAGTTCTGATCGACCTTGAGGCATAATCGACCGGACACCCGCGCTTTCAACCAGAACTGCAGCGGGCGCATGCGGAGCAAGCCCAGCCGGAGAACTGACGATGCTGAGGCCATAAGACCCAGCATCCTTTGAAACTTCCTGAGCGGGGTGAAAGCGCTGCGGCGGAAAGACTTCGCCGCGCGCTGAATGTGCAGCACGCGCTGTGGCAACAGCCGCGCTGTCATAGACTGCGAGTCCAGAACGATACCCAGAAACGAAATCGTTTGACTGGGGTTCAGTGAACTCTTCGCCCAATTGACCGTGATACCAAGATTCTCGAGGTGATCGAGTAAAATGGTTCTGTGCTCCACGAGCTGAGATCGTGATTGGGCTAGGATCAACCAGTCATCCAAATAGTTCAGCACTCGCATGCCTCTGAGTCTGAGAGGAGCGAGCGCTGCGTCCATGCATTTCGTAAATGTACGAGGTGCCAGGGACAAACCGAACGGCAGGACTGTATACTGGTATGTCTGACCCTCGAAGGCGAATCTCAAGTATCGCCTGTGATGTGACGCTATCTGTATTTGAAAATACGCGTCCTTCAGATCTATTGACATAAACCAGTCTCCTCGGCAAACATGCGCGAGGATTTTCCTGGTCGTGAGCATTTTGAAACTGCGTTTCACTAATGCTTTGTTCAGCCGTCTTAGATCCAGTATGGGTCTGATACCATCGTCCTTTTTGGGGACTAGAAAGTATCTGTTGTATAGCCCCCCTTCGCTTTGAGCTTGGGGCAGACGCTCTATCGCCCCTTTGCTTATCAGTTTTGATATTTCGGAGCGAAGTAGGTGTGCTACTTCTGAAACCACCGTAGTTGGACGCGCGCTGTGAAGCGGGGAGGGCGTCGACAAAACTGTAGCGAGAAGCCTCTCTTTATAATGCCTAGCACCCAGTCCGAAACCCCTGGAAGCGCTGCCCATGCTTCTGCATGGTTGGCTAAGGGCTGGATGCGAAGCGCGCTCTGTTCGCCGTGCGACAGAGGCGCTTCGGGGCGCAATAACGTAGGCGTTATGCCTGTGGCATTTGAGGCGGGGGGCGCGCTTATTACAGCGGGCAGAGCGCTCGTCCTCGACCTTACTACAGCGCTTGACTGAGTGAGGGAGGGCTGAGCGGGTCCCGCGGGACTCATGTCTGCGAGTAAATGTGGGCGGGAAGCGGGCACATTCACTGCTTTGGGCGCGCTGTCTGACTGAGCAGAGCGAGCGCGCACAGGTCTCGTTTTTACAGAGAGCCTGTGGTCTGTGAGACATAGTGTTTGTGCGGGCACTTTCACTATGTTGGAAGCGCAATCGACCAGAGTCGATTTTATGTGCGCGAGCCCTAAGTGTAGGGCTGTGCTTGTGTGTAGAGATGGGCACTGAGGAGTGGGCATCGACACTACACTTATAGCACCATCAGCCGTGGCCGGGACACCAGAAAATACCGTGAGTAAGTGTGGGCTTCGGTAGAAGTCCGGCCATGTACCACGTGCTCGTGGGCTGCAAAAAACACGTCTGCAGTTGCCTCTCGGGAAACAAACAGAGTGATTGCATTCGGCGGCATAATATTTTCTGTCGGCAGGCCTGGGATTCGAACCTCGGATCCCCCGCGCGAAAGTCTAAGAATCTACCACTGGACCACAGTGAAGATACATAGACAAAGTCAGCGCGAGTATTATCCACACTGGCGTTTGCTTGCAGGCATATACCACGTGCTCGTGGGCAGCAAAAAACACGTCTGCAGTTGCCTCTCGGGGAACAAACAGAGTGATTTGCATTCGGCGGCATAAATATTTTCTGCCGGCAGGCCTGGGGTTCGAACCTCGGATCCCCCGCGCGCAAGTCTAAGAATCTACCACTGGACCACAGTGAAGATACAAAGATATAGTCAGCGCGAGTATTATCCACACTGGCGTTTGCTTGCAGGCATGTACCACGTGCTCGTGGGCAGCAAAAAACACGTCTGCAGTTGCCTCTCGGGGAACAGACAGAGTGATTTGCATTTTCAGACGCCTGCAAAATGCCAGAATGTGAGAAGAGTGGATATCGCCCAGTTTCAGCGGGGCTGAAAACACTCCATTCTCCTTTCGCCAGTGACGCACGGGAACCGTAGAAACGGTGTTCGGTTGCAGGCAAGCGGGTACTACGCGCTCGCTGGCTGCAAAATGCATCTCTGCAGTCGCCTTCAGGGGACTGACAGAGCAAAGCATTGGCGGCATAAATATATATGCCGCTAGACCGGGATACGAACCCCGGTCCCCCGTGTGGAAAACGTATAATTCCACCACTGAGCCACAGGGGGATACAGGCTTTTGAAAGCGGCGTCAACATGTATTCTTCGGCGTTTGCTGGCAGGCAAGCGTGTAACAGACTCACTTGCTGCAATAATATTTCCAGTTGCCGAACAGGGAACTGAGAAATGTGAGAGAAAAGAGGTCAGACCGACCAACGGTGGGACTAAGAACACTCTTTTCTCCTTCGCCGGTGAATGACGCGTGCAGAGGCAGGGTAGCTTTTCTTGTAACGTAAAGAAAAACTAATCCCGCCATCCGCTTCCAGGAAGGGCAGCCTCGGAAGGATGCCCGGCGAGTCCTCAGAGTCACCGTAGGCAATTGGCTCGGAGTGAAGGCGTTTCGCCGTCAGCGAGCGCGAGCGCGAGCGCTGCATGAGAAGGCATCTTGAAAAAGACGCAGCTCTTTTAGGGGTGCGTGTTGCAAAGCGAACACACACACACACACACATACACAAGAACAAGAATGTAAAGGATATGGCGTCGGAAAGCGCAGCAGGTACGGCGGTAGAAGGCGGCGTTGGCCAGCGGCTTCAAGGGCTCGTCCCGCTGAAGTGCTTGCATCAGACGACGCGTGCTTCCTCGTGATCCAGCGATGCGTGCGCTTCGCTGAAGAGATTAAAATCAAGTGAATCAGCCTTCTCGAGCTCCTTTTATAGAGGTAAGCCACGCCCGTCTCGGCGGGAAGTGGCGAGGAGGGCGCGAAGCGCCCTCATTGGCCTGACGTCACCCCAGGCCTCGCTCGATAGGCTTATGCAGTTGCCGCAGAGCAGCCAATGAGCGAGCAAGCCGTCTCGCCATAGCTGACTGCTGCTGCAACGCGTTTTACATATATGAAAATTAAAAGATAATTTTTTGCTTCAGTGTTTCGTGAAAAGAGACTTTTCCCGTAGCGTTTTAGTAAAAACGCAGTACGAGAGAACTCTCGTAAGAGAACTTGTTAATCACTACAGTCAAATGTTTTCCAAGGCTTAACTGTTTGAAGATCGCATTCATAAGCTAAGCTGCGATGTTTTGCTTTCACTGTTGCACTCTGAACATGTCACAACATATCCGCAATCGCGCTATTTCAAAATAAAAGTCCCGGAGGAAATAATTCACAATAAATGAATAAAATAGTAAAATAAAAAATACCATTTAAATTTTATGGTCAACACACTCCCCGCATGGTATAATGAAATTATGCCACTACTTATCAATTATCAAAAAGTTGTTTTACTTTCAGAGTCTTTGATAAATGTCTCTATAGTTTCTGAGAGAAGAGGACAACTATTTCTGAGATTGGTCTCAGAAAGAATTTAGTGGTTCCTTGGTCAACAATTTTCACTTCCACTTTTCGAACCATTTTGTCTGCACTTGGAAAGGTTTTTACAACAAGTCCAACAGGCCAGTTGTTCCTTGGTGCCTGACTTTCTTTCAAAAGTACAACGTCACCAATATTCACATTTGGTCTTTCATCAAGCCACTTTTTTCGATTCTGCAGTGTCGACAAGTACTCCCTTCGCCATCTTTTCCAAAAAGTATCAGCAAGACACTGCATTTGTTTCCATTGATTCAAATGAAGATTAGCTGTATCAAAATTTCCCTCAGGAGCTGAAACTGCATCCCTTTTCTGTGTCAACAGCAATGCTGGAGTGAGTATTTCAGGTGCTTCTGGGTCCGTAGACACTGGTACCAAAGGCCTGGCATTTACAATTGCCATAACTTCCGCCATTAGAGTTGCCAAAACCTCATGTGTGAGACGTGTGGGTTTTTGAATCAGCATACCATCCAGAATTCGTCTTGCAACTCCAATGAGTCTCTCCCAAGATCCCCCATGTGGGAAGCATGGGGTGGATTGAAAATCCATGTACATCCTTTATCTTTAAGATAATGGTTTACCTCTGTGTCGTTCACATTTATTTTCAACTCTTTGCAGGCACCAACAAAATTTGTACCTCTATCAGAGCGAAGTAGTTTTGCTGGACCACGGATGGAGAAAAATCGTCGCAATGCATTGATGAAACTTGGCGTCAACATAGATTCAATTAGTTCAATATGCACGGCTCTGACAGACATGCATACGAAGATCACTGCCCAGCATTTTGAATCCGCACTGCCACCTCTTGTACGCCGTGTGACTACACTCCATGGGCCAAATACATCAATGCCCACGTTAGTAAAAGGTGGTTCTGAAGACAGCCTGTCTGCAGGCAAGTCTGCCATTTTTTGAATCTGCAATTTCCCTCTAAGCTTGCAGCAGATAACACAGTTGTGAATATTGTTAGAAACGAGACGTTTGCTCCCTATTATCCAAAATCCAGCTGCTCTGATGGCTCCATCAGTAAAATGGCGACCCTGGTGTGCTACCTGGTTATGATAGTGTCTTACCAGGAGGATGGCAACATGGTGCTTGTGAGGAATAATGAGAGGATGCTTTTCTCTTTGAGACAGGTCTGAAGAAGATACACGACCGCCAACTCTCAGCAAACCATCCTCATCAATTACTGGATTTAGTTTTTTAAGGAGGCTTCGTTTTGCAAGGACCACCCCGTTTTTAAGGCACTCAAACTCTTCCTTAAATGTTTCATGTTGCACACAGCGTATGATTGTATTCTTGGCTTGTGTCAACTCACTTATGCTGCAAGATTTGGTGCAGTGATGCCAACCTTTGCAATGCGTGTCATCTGTTTTTCCACAATAGGATCTTGCAACATGAATTAGTCGAGCTATTGACTTACAAAGAACTCCCCAGCTGGAGAACCTCTCAAATCTGTGAGAGGTTAGCTGAGCTGCAGAAATCTTGGTTGCAAGGACTGAAACGTCTGGTCGAATTTCAGCATCAGGTTCCACCAATTCAAAGGTCTCAGTCAATTCTTGAGCATTGCTCTGAAGTAGAAATTGTGGCCCAGAAAGCCAACATGTGTACTGTAAGCTTTCCGCTGACACAGCTCTAGTGGCAAGGTCTCTGGGTTGTTGTTGGTATTCACATAAAACCACTGATCAGGATGTGTTGATTTCCTTATTCGAGTTACCCGATTGGCTACGTATAAATAAAATCTCTTTGTGACATTATGGATATATCCTAAGACTACCCTACTGTCTGTGAAGAACCGAACTGAGTCTATTTCCTCATCAATCTCATCCCTGATCGTTTCATACATTTCCACTGCTAGTACAGCTGCACATAATTCTAAACGAGGTATGGTGTGACCTGGACGAGGGGCTAACTTTGCTTTCCCCATGACAAACCCAACTTGGCATTGGTTATCAGCATCAACTACCCTAAGGTAAGCTACTGCTCCTATTGCAACTGTGGATGCATCTGAGAAGAGGCACAGTTCTTTTCTTTGTACGGCAGACAGCGGAACAGGTACATACGGTCTCTTAATCTGCAAATGTTCCAATGTCATTAGAGAATTTCTCCATTCATTCCACTCTCCTTGTCTTTCTTTTGAAAGAGGTGCGTCCCAGTCGTTCTGTTCAGATGAAAGTTCTCTGAGTAAAGCTTTTCCTCGCACTACGACAGGAGCCAGAAATCCAAGGGGGTCGAATAGGCTATTCACTGTGGATAGAATGCCCCTTCTTGTAAATGGCTTCTCCTCTTGATTCACTTGAAAGTTAAAGCTGTCAGTCTCTAGGTTCCAAGAGAGACTCAGGCTGTGTTGAACAGGCAAATTATCAACTCCTAGGTCTAAGTCCTTCAAGTCTTTGGCATGATCCTCTTTGGGAAATGCTTCCATGATGGTTTTGCTGTTGGATGCGATTTTGTGTAATCTAAGATTTGACTCTGCAAGCATTTTTTGTGTGTTTTTGAAGAGGTTAACGGCTTCCTCAGAAGTGGAGACTGAAGTCAGCCCATCATCAACATAAAAATTTCTCACAACAAAGTGCTTGGCATCGAAGCCATACTCATTTTCTCCCTGAAGAGCAGCTCGTCTCATGCAGTAAATTGCCACAGCAGGTGAAGGACTGTTTCCAAATACATGGACTTTCATCCTGTACTCAGTTACCCTTTTATCTAGGTCGTTATCCTCATACCACAAAAACCTTAAATAATCTCTGTGGTCTTCACGTACTACAAAACAATAAAGCATCTGCTGCACATCCGCTGTCACTGCAATGCTCTCTTTTCGGAACCTCATGAGAACTCCAAGGAGTGTATTGTTTAAATCAGGTCCACTGAGTAACACCTTGTTAAGTGACATTCCTTCAAATTCTGCACTTGAGTCAAACACAACCCTGATTTGGTCAGGTTTTTGTGGGTGGTACACACCAAACATGGGAAGGAACCAACTCTCCTCTTCTTTATCCACAGGAGGGGCATGCTCTGCATGGTCATTGTCAAAAAGCTTTTGCATGAATTCAATGAACTGACGTTTCATCTCAGGTTTTTTATCCAGAGTTTTGCGAAGTGACATGAGGCGTTTCATTGCCTGATCTCTATTATTTGGCAAACGAGACCTTGGGGAGCGAAAGGGTAATGGTGCGACCCAGCTGTTTGCAGAATCCTGGAAGACATCTCTGTCCATGATTTCTAAAAAAGCTTTATCCTCCACAGACAGCCCAAGCTTGTCGTCATCTGGTGTTCTTTGGAACACTGCACAACCCAGGTTATCAGTCATTTTCCTTGCACCTGATCTTACATCATATTCTGATGACATGGTAAGCTGCTTTGGTATCTCACCAATACATTCCTTCACTTGAATCTGTTTTGGGCAAGGGGAGAGATATGAAGTGCGGCCATTACTATGCACATGTGTTCGACAGACATTTACACTCAAAGGTCGATGTGCTGTTCCCAGGCAAACTTCCCAAACGATCACCCATCCAAGATCCAGTCGCTGAGCATATGGAGCATCATTGGGTCCATTTATCTGCTCTCTAACTTTGTGCACCCTCAGAATATCCCTTCCTAAAAGTAAAAGGATAGGAGCATCAGGATCAACAGACGGGATTTGATTTAGAACTGGCCGTAGATGAGGATAATGCTGTGCAACAGCTGGAGTGGGAATCTCTGTCCTGTCATCTGGCAGCATATCACACTCGATCAAGGTTGGTAATGAGAGTTTTGTCAGTCCATCTATAGATTCTACCATAAAGTTGGTGGCTCTCCGTCCAGAAGTCTGATTTACCCCAGCACATGTCTTCATAGTGTATGGTGCGAAGCTTGCTTTGATCTCGAAAAGATTGAAAAACTCTGTCTTGGCTAAAGATCTGTTACTTTGTTCATCCAAGACCGCATATACCCTGACCGCTTTCTCTCTTTTGCCAGCAGGATACACTGTCACCAGACAAATTTTAGAACATGATCTTGCATGATCAGACTCACCACATATCTCTGTGCATTTTGAAGTAACCGAGGTAGGTGAGATATCAGTCTGCTCCCCGCATTGCTCTTTCTCCTTGACAGGCTTATCTGATGTTAGAAATGGTGAATCTGAGTGCAGAGCAGAAACATGTCTCTCGCTGTTACAGTCAGAGCATTTGACAGGTGCTTTGCAATTTTTTGCAATATGCTTCGTAGAGTCACAGCATCTGAAGCAGATACGATTTTCTTTTAGAAAAGATATACGCTCCTCTATTGGTCTCTCTCTAAAGGTCCTACACTTTTTGAGTGGATGAGGCTTGCGATGAATAGGAAAAAGCCTATCTGGACTTTCAGTTCGTTTCTGATAGCCTACTGTTTAGACTGTAGGTCATACGTCTGTGATGACACCTCTGTTCGATGTACAGTTACAGAACTCCTTCCACTGAATTTGTTAGGTTCGACTCTGCTTGATGTTGATTGATTACCAGAAGTGGAGAATGAAAAACTGGGGTCATTCCTTATTTTAGCTTGATTTCTCACAAACTTTGAGAAAAAGGCAAAGGGTGGGAATGCTACCTCATAATCCTCCTTGTATTTGGACCCCTGGACAATCCATTTGTCTTGAAGGCTTATGGGCAATTTTTCTACTATTGGATTAACCCCACGTGGAGTGTCGAGATAAGCAAGGCCTGGAAGATACCCGTCAGCTTTAGCACATTCCAGTTCGAGAAGGATATCTCCTAACTCTCTCAATTTTCTTTAGAAGTGCGTTCTCAATCACTTCAGGTGCTCCATAGCACTCCTCTAAACGCTGCCAAGCCATACTGATTGCTGCTATTGCATTAAGAGCATGCACAGACCTTATTCTTTTGACCTGTTCAGAGGAGTCTTTTCCTAGCCATTTTACCATCAAATCCAACTCCTCTCTGGCTGTTAGATTCAGTTCTCTAGTTGAATTGACAAAAGAGGCTTTCCACGCCCAGTAGTTCTCTGGGCAGTCATCAAATTTGAGAAGACCAGAACTGACCATTTCACGTCTGATCAGATATTTGGTTAGATCTGATGAAACTTGTGTCTCTGGTACATAATGTGAAGGATTAAATGATGTTCGTTTCACATCATTCTCATTTTTTGCCTCTTTTTTTACAGAACCAATCTTTTGATTTGTAAAACACATATTGTCTACATCTGCATTATGAGGCGCCAGCAATTAATGGTCAATTTTTGCTGTAGCTGGAGGTAATGGAGGCTTAAATTTGGTTCCTAATGACTCATCAAGTGGAAGTTCTGTGAAGGATTCTCGTGAGTGCTGTTGTACATACTCACAGGTACGCTGAGCAACATTGACTGGCTGCAGGTCAGGAACTGATTTTACATTGAATTTGCCACTTTCACATTCTTCTTCCTCATATGCTGCTGCTTCAGCTGAAGCGACTGCTGCTGCACGTTCAACCTGTAGGATGTGTAGACTGGCATCCAAATCTGCTTTTTGCTTCATCAAACTTTTTTTTGTTTGATCATAAGTGCCTCTTTCTCTGCATATGCAATTTGAGCTCGTGCTGCAACCGCTTTTGCTTTGGCTCTCATGGCTGCTGAGCTTGTGCTGGACCTCTTTGATAATGATGACCTGGATGATCGTGATCGTGTTTCCATCTGCTGAAGAGGCTCAGTGGATTTCCTTGTGTGCTCCTCTTCCTCAGTTGGTTGGTAGCTTGCTCCTTGTTGTTGATCCATTTTGAGTTGCACCTTATCTTCAAGATGTGGAAGTCTCTTGGAAGACCGCAGTATCATGAGCTGTTCATGCAACCTTGTTAAGCTTAGCCCGCTGTGAGATTTGACTTTTTACTGTTCTGCCCTCATAGAACGTCACTGTGCTCCATTAGACAGATAGTGAACATTTTGGAATAAAGTGCCAAGGCGTAACTTTTCTTGGTTATTCTTTACTGTAAAACTGAAATACAAAAAATAATGTACATATATATTACAGGAAAACAAATACAAATATATATATATATATATATATATATATATATATATATATATATATATATATATATATATAGCTGCGAGCAGCGATTACGGGCCCAAGCCGGTGGCACCGCAACCCCGGTGCCTTTAGGTAACTAAAGGCACCGGGGTTGCGGTGCCACCGGCTTGGGCCCGTAATCGCTGCTCGCAGCTATATTTATATATATATATATATATAAATAAATATATAAAAGACAGAAAATATTACTTGACTTACCTTATTCTGATTTTATGATACACTCAAAATATTCCACAACAAATCCTTTAAATTTAATGTAAAAATAAAAATGAAAGTAAGCAGTGTTGGGCTCACGTAACCCTCTCATTAGAATCAAAATGTTTCAAAATTTGCAATGTATTTGGATGCTAAACTATTCTTTATTATAGGCTTTGTTCTTCACTCGTGTTCCAATATCGACGGAAAAAAATCATCCTCTTCACACTAGCAAAAATGTGCTTGAAACATCACAGTGGAGCGGTGCTTACTGTGAATGTACGAACTGTACTACTGACTATTTAGAGCAGTGTAATTTTTATATGTTAGGTTAACTATTTTATTATTATATTTTATTAAGGCTATAATGAACAGGCTGCGATGTCAAGATTGCAATGCTGGAATGTATGTGTGTGTGTGTGTGTGTGGGCGCGATTGAACAGTGGACACATAAAAACATACTCCGTCATTATACAGGACGACATTCAAACTGCAAAGTGTTAACTTATATTTGTGTACAGTTGCAATAAAACACAACATTGTGCTTCTGTAAAATAATTTCAAGCAATCCACCCCCCGAAAGGCTCTAATTTTAAAATGAAACTAAAATGCTCATGGCTGCACGGGCATTCATAACGGTGCGCATCCACGGCGAGGAACGAGCAGAACAGAGTGAACGTTTTTCAGTTAATTCCTACTTCCATAGGAATTCATTTGAAACGCTCGCTCAACCACTATCAATGTCAGTGCGGACGAACATATTTTACTTTCGTTTTTAAGTTGGCGATTCAAAAGCCCCCAGCGGTGTCACACGTCGATTAACCGGTGGTAAAACATTCTCACCGTCACAAACCTAATATATTTTTATGTAGATACAATAGGCCTACCTGATTTTGAACACAAGAGGGCAGTATAGCCCTATGTATGACTTGACTTTTATGGGACTAAATAGTACAATTACTATTTTTAAACTTATAAATAATTATTAAATTGAAAAAAAAAGAATAAAATGGGTTTAGTTGTGATATTTGTATACTTTAATATAGAAATAAATGGTTTTTAATTACATTTTTAGAAGATGAGGCTTTTAGTGTTTCCTTTTTGTACATTACTTTAGTCCCTCACTATAGCAAAACCATTTGAGATGTTTAATATCCATTCACAATTTAGCATCTTTAATGTATTTTCATCATTTTGAAAAAGTTTGGTGTGAATAAAATAAACCAGTTAGGAAGAGTAGCTAAAAACTCAGAGTCTGAAATATCCAAAAAATCCACATTCAAACCAAAATATCTGACTTCCTTTTGCTCGGAGCTAATAACTGTAAATTAGAAAGTTGTCCGGCTCGGTGAGACCAATATATATACTGATTTTTGTAACTGTTGGTAAAACTAACCCCCCCACTTTTTTCAAAAGCATGTTGAAAGTGACACACTTCCTGCTGCCAGTTGGTGGTGCTATAACTTTGACTCACAATAGTTACATCCATCTGATCGGCCTCTTACCACGAACACACTGCTGAAGTTTCATCAAGATCAGTTAATGTATGCAGAAGTTATATTACTTCGTGTTTCTCTTTTCTTGCCATAAATTTGTTTCCTCGCCACGGCCAAACCGTTCGAGATATCAAAAATCCGTCCGCAATTTATCATCCTCGATGTCTTGACTTCATGCTGACCGAGGTTGGAGGCGATTGGATGAATTCTCTAGGATGAGTACATCAAATTCCACAGCATGCGTTTTTCAAACAACCCATAATAGCCGACTTCCTGTTGGGCGGAGCTAATAACTTAGAGTGCGGAAGTTGTTCGGCCCGATGAGATCTATATGTGTACCGAGTTTCATATTAATTCATGCAAGCGTGTTTGATATATGGACCAAGTTTTGAGGCCGTGTCCAAGGGGGCGCTATTGAGCCCCCCTGCCACGCCCGGGTACCAGCTTCAGCCCGGCTCTGCTGACCATGGGTTCTGACCTGTGTGAAAAGTTTCAAGAGTTTTTGAGCACGTTAAGGGCCCCAAAAGCCCCTGAAACCTTGAAAAACAAAGATTAAATGGAATAGACCAACCCCCCCTCCACACACACACAGACACACAGAGAGAGAGAGAGAAAATTCTCCAGAAAATCCACATTCAAACCAAAATATCTGACTTCCTGTGGGTCTGAGGTAATGACTGTAAATTAGAAAGTTGTCCGGCTTGATGAGAACAATACACCTACCAAGTTTTGTGATTCTAGGAAAAACTAAGCCCCCATTTTTGACTAAAGGTGGCGCCACTGAGCCATTCCACCACGCCCGTTTCTGAAACTTTGCACATGTCTACTGTATAATAAATGTGATGTGTCTGTCGAGTTTCATGCATTTTCAAGCATGTGAAGAGTCTCAAAAGCATCCGAAAAGAATATTAAAGTTTGATGCGTTGCCACGGCAACAGTATCTAAGATATCAATAATCCTTTCACAGGTCTACATCTGCCGTGTGTTTACATTATACACATAAAGTTTTAAGCAAATCGGGTAAAAATAAGAGAGTGATTTCAAAGCATTTTGAAAGTGACACACTTCCTGTTGCCAGTTGGTGGCGCTATAACTTTGACTCACAAATGTCACATCCATGTGATCGGACTCTTACAACGAACACACTGCTGAAGTTTCAGCAAGATCAGATAATGTATGCAGAAGTTATAACACACTTCCTGTGTCCCATTATTCGCCATAAATTCGTTTCCTCACCACGGCCAAACCGTTCGAGATATCAAAAATCTGTTCGCAAGAATTCATCCTCAATGTCTTGACTTCATTCACACCGAGTTTGGCGGCGATCGGATGAATTCCCTAGGAGGAGTATTTCACATTCCATTGTATGCGTTTTCCAAACAACGTATAATAAACGACTTCCTGTTGGGCTGGTGTAAAACTTAGAGCACGAAAGTTGTTCGGTCCGATGAGATCTATATGTGTACTGAGTTTCATATTATTACATGCAAGCGTGTTTGATATATGGACCAAGATTTCGGACCCCATTCCAGGGGGCGCTGTCGAGCCCCCCTGCCACGCCCGGGTACCAGCTTCAGTCCGGCCCTGATGGCCGCAGGTTCTGACCTGTGTGCAAAGTTTCAAGAGTTTTTGAGCATGTTAAGGGCCCCAAAAGTGGCAAAAAGGCAACAAAAAAAATAATGAAGAAAAAAAAATAAAAAATCTTTCAGGGCTTGGGCCCTAAATACTGTTAGATAACAGTCAACTGTTTACTCTCATTTCAAATATTCTCTACAAAGTTCGTTTCAATATTGTCCTAGTTCAATCACTTATTACATTCAACAATCATAACTTAGCTATAGCAGAATAAACTTGTTAATCACTTACAGTCAAATGTTTTCCAAGGCTTAAAGGACAAATCCAGTGAAAAATGAACCTAGGGGTAATTAACACATGGTTACCGAGTCGATCGTTCCCTGCGATGCGTTTTCATGAAAATCGAATGTATAGAGTTTTATCTTTAAAAACAGATTAGCGCATAACAGTAGTATATTGGGCACAGAGTAAGTAAAAGTAAATCGCTAGTTAATACCACTAACAAGGTATTACACTTACATACAAACCGAAGCATTGAGAACTTTGTAAGTGTACAGACAGTTTAATAAGAAGACAGTACATTACGCGTTGACATGCAGGAGCCATCTTGGAAAACAGTCTCGACTAATCGAGCCACGAACGCCGTGCTACATTAGATTTCACAAACGTAATTCCTATCGACCAGCTATCCTATCGACGGCGTTCGTGACTCGATTAGTCGAGACTGTTTTCCAAGATGGCTCCTGCATGTCAACGCGTAATGTACTGTCTTTATAAAGTATCTTCTTATTAAACTGTCTGTACACTTACAAAGTTCTCAATGCTTCGGTTTGTATGTAAGGACCCTCATTATGTTACCGTGTTAGTGTGAGGCTATTTTGAGCCTTGTTAGTGGTATTAACTAGCGATTTACTTTTACTTGCTCTGTGCCCCATATACTACTGTTATGAGCTAATCTGTTTTTAAAGATAAAACTCTATACATTCGATTTTCATGAAAACGCATCGCAGGGAACGATCGACTCGGTAACCATGTGTTAATTACCCCTAGGTTCATTTTTCACTGGATTTGTCCTTTAACTGTTTGAAGATCGCATTCATAAGCTAAGCTGCGATGTTTTGCTTTCACTGTTGCACTCTGAACATGTCACAACATATCCGCAATCGCGCTATTTCAAAATAAAAGTCCCGGAGGAAATAATTCACAATAAATGATTAAAATAGTAAAATAAAAAATACCATTTAAATTTTATGGTCAACACAGACTATAATGGGCAGAAGCAATGCTTTTATTGCTTATTTTTCTGCTAATGTTTTGCCTGTGTTTTGATCAGGAGTTTCTGTACTCATTCAGAAGTTTTTTAATAGCGCCCTCTACCGAATAACAGTGAAAATAATCACTGGATAATTCCATCAATGCCGGGAAAGAGTTAATTATAAACAAGCCTGGGTGGGTATATTGGTCCGACAGTGTGACACAGTTTGTACTCGGATCCTTCTGTTGTGATGTAATGTTTGTTGTTGTTTCCTCAAGGCTCACGTCCTGAGGGTTGTTCCATAAAACAAGATTAGAATACAAGCCACTGAAGCCAGGCTTATTTTGGTAAGTCAGACTTATTGTCGGTGGATTCTGTTTCATAAAGCAAACTTAAAATAGTTCAAACTCAGTTACCCTGGCAACTTATGCTGGGAAACTAGCCTGGTCCAGGGCAGGCTAACTGTCAGGCTAAGCCTCAGTTGTTACACGGATCCTCTAACACTGACCAATAGGAACACAATGATATTACCACTGACACTCTCTCATGCCATTATTGGACTTTATTAACCACTATTAGTCCAAAAATAAATACACAGTATACAGAAAATCAACTTAAATAAGGCTACAATGATAAATTAGACAATATAGACATATATATATATATATATATATATATATATATATATATATATATATATAGATAGACATATATATCTATATAGATATAGATATATATAGATAGGCCTAAATACAATATATATACTACAGGTTTTCTTTTTTTCCTGGCTGAATGTTTTGTGCCCAAGATTTAATTAGATTTTGATTTATGAATACATTTCTCTCTGGTTTTGTTTGGCAGCTGTAGTACATGTTTATGATTATTAGAAGAACATTAGAACACAATCTAAAAAAAAGCTTTGTAAAGCAGAAGTTAAAATCACAAAATTAAAAATAAATAATTACAAAAGCACAGTATAAATTTTAACTGGTAAGATGAATCTGAGCTTAGTATTTGACAGTATGTTAGCCTACATTTGATTTACCCCATTACAATAGTCCCTTTACAGTTATTGCTATCATAAAAATACACTTGTAGGTTTAAAATTCTAAATAAGGCACATCTAATGTCCAAATAACAAATATTTTAGCATATATATATATATATATATATATATATATATATATATATATATATATATATATATATATAATATATATATTTATTTATTTATTTATTTATTATGTACTTTATTATGTCTTTCAATTCAAACACATTTAACACAATTATACAAATTGACAGTTCCTTTAAAGACATCATATTTTCCCCCAATAAATATTCCTTATTTTTCCTTCTACTTTTTTTCTTTTGTGATAATACCCACCAACACATAGCCTAAAAAACACATGATTAGAACAATAACCAAAAAGTACATAGTTAGACACATTTGATTTAAGGGGGAAAAGACAAAAAACAATAAATAAATATTAAGAAAAATTTAACATTCACATATTTATATCAAACTCTTATAATGACACATAATTCCTAATAGTTATTCAAGTACTATTATTTGAATATCAAATATTCAATATTAAATAAATAAATAAAATAACAAATAACTAGAAATAAAAGGGAGGGAGGGTTATATAAAAATGTAGTTAATGTAGGCAAATATATATTACTTTATTTTATGGAATATTCTTTGATTTTAGAGTTGCACATATATTTTCAAAATGTATACATTTGCTCTTAATTTCATGTTATCCTCTCCATAATGTACTTTAGAAATTAAATCTACTCATTTAAAACTGGGGATTCTTGCTTTCTCCAAAAAATTATTGCATTAAAAGCTGTAATTCTCAGCATTCTAAATAAGTATACATCATCTTTATTAAGTAGCATAGGTCCTATACCCAAAACTATATTTTGTATCTTTATATATTTAGTTTCTTAAAAAAAAAACTTCCCTAATTAGGCTACTTCTGTTCACTGAAGTACTTCTGTTCGCTAGAAGTTTACTGCAACTTATCCAACATCCTAAAGATAAATTATTATAATTAGAAGATATTTCTAGTGTTATAAAATATCGCATATTAATTTTCCAAGCAAAATGTATATTTTAGTCAGAATAGTGCGCCGAAGTTATGACGTCATTTTGTAGGACAACCCGGAAGTTAGCGGCGCATGGGTTCCCTCGATCAAAAAGCAATGCATTTTCCCCATAGACTTTTGGAAAATCGCAAAAAATAAGATCTGTGTTCAACAAAGAGTTGTGACCCTAACACGTTTTGTCTATCAAGATAATCTTTACAAGTTAATCCAAAATGTATACATTTTGAAGCCTAAATAAAGCCGTCAGATATAAAATGCTAACGGTAGGCTATAAACGGACTACAGCACACCATGGTCGCGGATCAACGTCATCATCAAGCTTCCTCAAACTTTATTTAAAAAACACGCTCGCTCATTATGATCTGCGCTGTGTATGAACCTATTTTTACAGTCTATGGTATGAACACTTATCCACTTTTTCATGAGAAATATTGCCCATTCGTTTTTTCCAAAAATGTTAGAAACTAATTTTGTTTATGCGTGCGTATTTAAGATAACTATACAAATAATCTCTGAACAAGCATAACACAGTTAAATTCCAAACATTTAATATAATAGTTGTATATAATTATATATGCTGAATTTAAAGAGAATTGTCCAATAGCAAATGCTTATTATAATATATTATAATTCAACCATATATGTTCCCTAAATAAACCATATATACTCATTTTGTTAACATTTTCTATATATTTTTACCTGGTAATCCACAAGCCCCAATGTGAGAGCCAGTGTAGTAAATTTTATCTCACATTCACATTACTGTGAGCTGACTGGAGTGTAGTTACAATAGTATACAAGTAGTATACAATAGTTTAACATTTAATTTGTGTATTTGTCAGACAGGCAACTTACAGTGCATTAAGGCTATACATATCAGCGTGTTCTCTGGGAATTGTCCACGTTTATATAGCACATTAAATATAGTTTAACATTTACTACTAAAATAACAAAGATTAACATTGTTACCTAATGCCTTAACTACCGGTAATGCTGTTTACAAATACAATCAGTGGGTAAAAGCCAAGTTCACAAATATCAGGGTGCAGGACCCACCCTTTCTATAATTATATCCAAACAAGTTACAATAAAAGTCAATAAACCAGGTATTATTTTGAATATTTTAATTAAACACATTTCTCAACGTAACGTTAGCCTTTAATAAAACTGCAGCGGATCTAATCTATTAAACAGTGGCAAAGTAAACAAGCTTTTAGATATTTTAAGAGAAAGACAAAAGGTATTTTAGCTGTTGATTTGGTTATGAAAAACGTTTATTCTTGCTACTGCTGGCCTTTTTTACTCCATCTGGCACGAACCCAGACTTAGGTAAAGTTGGTCTTATATTCGCACATTCGGACTTCCGCGTTTAAACACTTTTTCAATAGTATGCGCAATAAAGCTACTTTTTGCAAATTCTAAGCAGCTACATGATCTTGACAACAAAGATGGTCAACTACTACATTTTCCACAATCGATAAAAATGGGCAAGTATTGTTTTAATGGCACACTTACTTGCGAATGTCCACTGAATGTCTAATGTAGTGTGGTGAACAAGATAGGGACCGTCTAAAAAGTTGTAATTTTTTTTCATTGTGTGCAAACAGACAACTACATTTTAGTCAACTACATATGTACCAGCAAATCTCTCTAACATTATGAGTTCTAATGCTATATAATGTCCTTTAGCAACAATAAAAACTGCATTATAATGATGGTGTTTAAAAAGGTGTTTAGGAAATAAGAAAGAATGAACATGTACATGAACTGTAATTTGGTAACAATCCAGACTGTAGAACGTACAAAATCATGTGTAATCTCCTGAACATAGTTAATCGCTTCATTTTACAACTGTTTATATTCATTTATTTGAAATCAAAATGAACAAGAACCGTGTTGGTGTTGGTTTTAATAATGACATATGATTTATTTCAATAGGTTTTGCAAGCATGGGCCGACTGTTCCAAAGCAAGTTGGATCGTCTTATCTGGACCCTACAGAACATACTACAGCCCATGTCTTGCTGTTTTATGCACCTCTGTTTTTCTGTTTTTAAGTGTAATAAAGACTTTACAGTGTAACAGTGTTCTCCAGGTGTTGAATAAAAAGAATGGCTAAACTATCTTTTATGTTTTCCTGTTGTATAGCATCTTCGTTTAACATTAAACTCTCACGTCACAATAACACAATGTGCATTGATTGAAGTTTACAGTCCTGCAGAAATATCACTGTGGTACTGAATCCATCAGATTATTGACAAGTACTCAGAAAGCATGACAGCAAACATGATGTTTATTTTGGGTGTGAAGGGTGTGGATTTTGGAATAAACTGCTGCTTCAGTGTATATGTAATGAGTGATTATAATCAAGGTTTTCTTTCTAAATATTACATGAGTTAATACTTGTGAGATTTTACTTTGTTTTAGAAGTTACCAGTGTGATTACTGAAATATTCTTTTCATGTATTCTCTAATGTCTGTATTTGATATCTGAATGCCGTAACAGTGCTTGCTCATTTAGCCCGGCTTCCAGAAATGAAATATGGAAAGATGTTTTGTTTTGTTAAGAAAGGCCTTCAACATGTGTCAATACATACATCTGGGAGTCACAGGGGTCATTGAAGTCTATCGTTTAAGAGAACTTTTCTCAGTTAAAGCCTTACTTTCTAGTTAGACTAAAGTGTAGTTCTTCTTGGAGAAAGAACGCATAATCCTGATGTTTTGAGAATACTCTCCTGTTTATAGTTAGAGCCTGGCCAAATCCAACCTTGAAAAAGCTGTGTGTCAATGTGTGTGTTAGTCTTCTTGGTTACAGGTTAAGAAACCACTGGCAGAGTGTTGTTCGGGACATGCTGGCGCCCAGCAACCCAAATCTGAGACCTGGAAGATCACGACGTGCCTAACTTCAGGGTCCGAGTTTCAGCTGCATAATCGATGGAGATATGCTTCAGTTTATCTGTATATGTGTGGAAAATTGTTTAGATTTTATGTGTACTTAGCCAATCAGAAGTAGCTAACCTGTAAGCAATGATGTAATCAATGCCCTTGGAAATGGTAAATCTGCTGTGATCTTTGTAACCAAGCAGGGCGGCCTACGAACTCCTGTGTGAGTCAGTCTTGAAGCTGACATCTGCTGATGAAACTGAAAACTCTTCAGTAAATCTTTTCTTTAATTTATTATAATTCTGACTCCTGGTCTTCATTCATCATATCTGGTTCTGGGTCTTTGACTGTGCGCCCCTAACAGGTGAACATTTAAAAAACTTGCAAAACTCCTATGGGGTTCTATGGCACACCTTCCATCAAAAAATATTACATTATCTACATTTATTTATTACTGTAATGGCTGAAAACAGTAACTTCTTTACTTCATGGATGTATTTATAGAGGAATGATTTGCTTTAAAAAAACATTGAAACCATTATAAACAAAGCACAGTTTCACCGTATACATTCAATGTGTCTGTAATGGTTATTGAATCATTTTTAAGTTACATAGCACAACCCTACAAAGAAATACACTACCTCAAATTACAACCTCATTAAAGCAAAGACATTAGCTGTGTCTGAAATCGCTCCCTATCCACTATATAGTGCACTATTTAGGGTGTCGGCCATTTTGTAGTGGTGTCCGAATTCTGAGTGAACGACATCATTCCCTACATTCGTTCACTACTTTTACCCACAATCCTCTCTGAATTCGAGTGTACATCCGATGTACACTTGCTGAGACACTAGCTGTGTCTGAAATCGCTCCCTATCCACTATATAGTGCACTATTTAGGGTGTCGGCCATTTTGTAGTGGTGTCCGAATTCTGAGTGAACGACATCATTCCCTACATTCGTTCACTACTTTTACCCACAATCCTCTCTGAATTCGAGTGTACATCCGATGTACACTTGCTGAGACACTATTTCCCACAATCCAACGCGATAAGGCGATAGAGCGCGAATGAAAAATAAAGATGGCGGACGCAGGCAACGGAGGCGGCAACTTTTATAAATGTAAGTGTAACTTTCTATTCATTTTAAAAAAAACTTTGTAATGATATTTTGAAGCGAAATGATACAGGTTTATTTGTTGGTACTGTAATTACTTTTTAGACACTTTTAGTGCTGTAACTCTTAAATTTGCAGTTGTACATAACATAAATTGATCGATTGTTTTCATATCTGTTAGTGAACTGCATAACGTTACACTATTCACCTAACGTTACGTCTTAGAAAATAATGTACTGACGAATTTTAATTTGCTTAGGGACAGATGAGGACATACGAGTGCTAATTGTTAACAGAACAGCCCATGGCCATCTCTTTTCTGGGCGGAGAAACGCTGCTCAGCATGGATGGGAGTGAGTTTCAGAATCAAACAGTTTAATTATAATAATACGGTTTAATTGATGTGTATTTATTAATGTGTAAATCATTATGTTATATGTTACAGAGCAGTCCTTAAGGAGATAGGCCTGCTGGATGTGGTATCCCCTGCCAGAGCGGCTAAAAAGTGGGAAAATTTAAAAAAAAATACAAGGTAAGATAATATTTACAGATTTACTTGATATATATATATCGATATATTTATCTCATGGCCACGACTTCATATTTTGAGAGAATGACATCTATTTCTCGTGGCCACGACTTTAGGGAACCACACTGGTCTGTAACCATAGCCTACAGCAGTCGAAGATGGAGATGACTGATGAAACAACATTTTACTTTGAATTAGGAATGTCATATAAAGATATAGTAGCATATAGATATAGTATCAGAAACTAATGGTCATAACCTGCAAAATAGACATGAGTCATGACATTTTGTCCATGGTAAATTACGTGATTTCATTCATGGTTACTATATTTGACAGATATCTTATCCAAGGCAAGGCAAGTTTAAAATCAAGTAATCTAATATTTAGGCAGAAAGAACAGTTCACTCAATAAGTGGAGGCTTTAAGTCACTTTTGGGCAAGTGTAAAACTATGTTTACTGGTCTAATTTGCCATTTAAAGGCATTTCAAGAGATAAAATATAATCTGTCAAATATAATAACCATGAGTGAAATCACTACATTTACCACGAACAAAATGTCATGATTTATGTCTATTTACAGGTTATGGCCATTTGTTCCTGATAAAAGGAGCTAACGTAGACGTTTAGAAACTGGGGCGATACAGCTTTAACACGCTGTGTGCGCTCCCTTTGTGCGCTGGCTTTCTGCTCATATATCTTTATTTGACATTCCTAACTCAAAGTAAAATGCTGTTTCATCAGTCATCTCCATCTCCGACTGCTGTAGGCCTACAGTAGGCTAGGACCATGTGGTTCCCTAAACATAACTCGTGGCCACAAGAAATAGATGTGGTTCTCTGAAAATATGAAGTCGTGGCCACGAGATAAATATATCGTTCCCTCTACATATGATAAAAATGTGTGTGACTGAAGCAGATGGATTCGTTTTTGCCTATAATTATAATAAAACACTGTTGGGTTGTACATCATTTGCTTATAAAACTATTTTTAGGAGCTAAGAAAGCCACCTACTGGGATTGGGACTGAATCAGGAGAGTCTACTGCAGGAACATGGAAGTGGTTTGACCTCATGGATGAGGCATTAGGTGGGAGGCCATCCATCCAGCCCCCTATCCTAATTGCCTCATCAGAGGAAGACTCCATTGTTCCTGCAGTGAGTTCTCTTGGTTCAGTCCCTAAGGACCCGGAACAACAGGACAGGAGAGAGAGTGGCGAGGCAGGGCCAGCAAAGAGGCAGAGAAAAGATCCAGTACTGGATTTTTTAGAGAGGGAAGCAGAAAGAACAGAAGAGAGAATGAGAAAAGAGGACATCAGAGAGGAGAGACTTCTCTCAATTCTGGAGAAACTTGTTGAAAAAATGTAAAATCTGAACATTGAGTATAAAAATGTAATCTCTTTTTCTAAATAAATAATTTTGAGTTTTACTGTTTTTTTTGTTTGTTTTGAAAAAACTGATTCTTTAATTCTTATAATAATATAAACTGTTATAGCAAATTAACAATAGCATGTACATCTAAACACATTAAGATATGATTATATTATTTTATAATACTTATAACAAGGAACTTATAACATGTTTTAAATTAGCTTAGATTTGAATTAAAATGGGAAAAAACGACAGATACATAAACTAACCTAAAATACTTACACTCGTTTTGTTTTTAATTTAATTACATACTAACTATATAGTAGTTGAACATAACTATAATATATACATGGTTATAACATATGTTATAAATAATCATGATGTCTTAGGGCTGGAGGAAGATCATCATCATCATCATCTGGAGCAGAAACGGCTGCAGCCAAGCGGTCTCTGGTGTGTTCTCCACTCTGTGGCTCTCTCACTTGCAGGTCATCAGGATCATCACCATTCAGCTGTCCTTCTTCCTCTGGCTCCATGATGTCACCATTCGTGATGCAGATGTTGTGCAGTACAGTACAACAAGTGATGACCTCTGGAGCAAATTCTGGCTTGACTTCAAGGGCCTTAAAGAAAAGTGACCGCCACCGGGTTTTCAAAATGCCAAATGATCTCTCAACGATGGATCGAGCTTTCGCATGGTGTAAGTTGAAGCGACGCTGAGTTGGATTCTGTAGTGGCTCTCTATATGGAGTGATGAGAGAGATTGGCTGGCTAAGACAGGGGTAACCCCCATCTCCTAAAATGTGGTATCCCTCTGGTGGGTACAGTGCCTTCAAATAGACTGTGCTGTTTCTGAGCACTCGGGAGTCATGGACTGATCCGGGATACCCCACAAAAACGTCCAGGTATTTACCTTGGTGGTCACAGAGTGCTTGTAACTGTATAGAGTAGAACAATTTTCTGTTTAAGTAACACATAGAATCAGCAGATGGAGGCTTGATTCTAATGTGACAGCCATCAATGCTACCAGCAACTGAACTAAAGACAGGACTGCCAGCCAGGTTTGCGAAGCCTGTGCTGATTTCCTCTAGCTCTTCTAATGATGGGAAGTGGATTACTTTGCATTTGATTCTGAGGAGCAATTTTGAGACTTTGTGGACAATCATGTGAACTGTTGAACGGGGCATATCAAATGCTCTGCAAACAACCCTGTTAAGATAGCAGCGGATGGAGGCCCAAAGTGACAGAGGAAGCCGTTGGTCAGGTTCAAGGATACATTTTATTTGCCACACGACGAGTCACTCAATATTTGGGAAACAAAACACACAAAAAAAAAAAACACTTAAATACAAACTGCACCAGACACATAATCAAAATAAATTATATTAACAAGACAAACTCTGACCTGTACGTGCAGCCGCACGACACAAACAGCACTTCCCCAACCCATACTAAATTTCTGGAGCCTTTTTATAGGCCTAACTCCTCCCATGGTCCGGGACATACCATTTGAAAAGGTAATTATGTTTCACATAAATCACATATACATATAATAATAACAATAATACATACAACAACTCATATCTGCAGATACACACATAACACACACATTATGTACACACAAATAAATAAAACAAATAACGCATAAAACATTTCTTTTGTACAGCTATGACGGATGGAACCCCCGGTGACGTCACACACACGGACGCGCTACCAAGATGGCGCGAACACCAAGTATAAATAAACCGGATTTTTAACTGAACAGGTTTGGCAAATGACTCGTCAAATGTGGTAAGTATATTTGTATGACTCTTAACACTGTACTTAATAAATCATATAAACCAAATAATAATGGTGAGGTGTTTTATTTCTGTACATCAGACAACAATCCTATTATGTTATATACACTGATGTTACAGCCACTGATTCCCCATATAACTCACGTAAACCAGGTAATACTAACATACAGGACATAATACACCACAACACACCTTTAAACATACAATAACATCAAATTTTACACAAGTCCGTGTATACATGATTGTCAGTGCCGGCAAACAGACCGTGTTAACATGACGCCGATGTATGTATGAAATGTGCGTGTGTGTGTGCGCGTGTTCAGTCCGTGCATAGTCACAGGCTTACCCTGTGACATTTCCTCCCCCTTCCCTAGACACCACTCGTGGTGTCCTGGAGAGGAAATCTGCCGTGCAGTTCTCAGAGCCAGTCCGATACAAAACTTCAAAATCGAATGGCTGCACAGCCAGGAACCACCGTGTTATACGGGCATTCGTGTCCTTCATTCGGCCAAGCCAAACCAGTGCACGATGATCAGTCTCCAACTTAAACTTCCTACCCATGAGGTAATACCTGAAAGAGTCTAAGGCCCATTTGACAGCTAGGCACTCCTTCTCTACGGTTGAATACCGTGTTTCTCGTGGAAGGAGTTTTCTGCTGATAAAAGCAATGGGTCTCAAGTGCCCCTGCTCTCCCTGTAAAAGTACAGCCCCAAGGCCAAATTGTGAAGCGTCGGTCTGAACTGTAAAGGGTTGTTCAAAATCTGGACTTTGCAACAGTGACTCTTTGCACAAAGCATCCTTCAAATCCACGAAAGCTCGGTCACAATCTGTCGTCCAATTAAGCTTGTTAGGTTTGTTCTTTTTTGTCAGCTCAGTAAGGGCTACAGCCCTCGCAGAGAAGTTTGGGATGAAGCGTCTATACCACCCCACCAGGCCAAGGAAGGATCGCACCTGTTTCTTTGTTACAGGCCGCTCAGCCTGTTTAATGGCCTCAACCTTCCCAACCTGAGGGCGTATGATTCCATGCCCCAGCACATGACCAAGGTAGCAGGTCTCCGTCTTAGCTATAGTGCACTTGTCTGAGCGAATGGTAAGTCCAGCATTCTTTATTCGGGTTAACACTTCCTTGAGATGTTCCAGATGACCCTGCCATGTCCTGCTATAAATAATGATGTCATCCAAATATGCTGCTGCGAAATTCTCAGTTCCCTGAAGGATCTGATCAATCATCCTCTGAAAGGTCGCAGGTGCCCCATGCAGCCCGAAAGGAAGGACCCGGAATTGATAGTGCCCAAACGGTGTCTTGAATGCTGTAAGTTCTTTGCTATCTGGACTTAAGGGCACTTGCCAATAGCCTTTGCACAGATCAAGAGTTGTAAGATACTTTGCACTACCAAGTTTCTCAATCAAATCGTCCACTCTGGGCATAGGGTAAGGATCAAATTTGCTCACCGAGTTGAGTTTCCTGAAGTCCAAACAGAATCTGAGGGACCCATCTTTCTTAGGTACTAACACAATGGGGTTATTCCACTCACTGAATGATGGTTCTATAACCTCCAGTTTCTGCATCATCTCCAATTCTTGCTTCATGATGGGCAACAGCCTTTCTGGAACTCGGTAAACTGGTTGTCGGATCGGTTTCAAATCCTTCAAGTAGATGTAATGTTGTACTAGGTCTGTTTTCCCAGGTGTGTCCAGGAACAGTTGGTCAGGTATGCATTCTTGCAGTTGATTTCTCTGTTCAGTTGTCAAATGCTGCAGATTTAAAGGGCACTCACTTTGATGAACAGGTAAATACTGCTCCTCTACTTCGTCCTCCTCCAGCACTGCCCTCACCAAGAGCTCTTTCATGGCTGCACCTGCTGGTTCTGGCAGTGAAGACGGACTGTGCCACTTCTTCAACATATTGACGTGGAAAGTTTGCAAAGGTTTATTTCTAGATGGCATTTCGATTTCATACGTTACAGGACCAACTTTCTTCCTCACCTGGTAAGGACCTTGCCACTTGGCCAATAGTTTGTTCTCTGATGTCGGTAGCAGCAATAAAACTTGCTCTCCTGATTGAAAGGTTCGGGACCTGGCCTTCTGGTCGTACCATGCCTTCTGCTTCACTTGTGCCTGTTGCAAGTTCTCTCGTGCTCGGGTAGATGCCAGATGTAACTGCTCTCTCATTTTGAGGATGTAAGAAAGGGTGTTTTGCTTGGGTAGCTTGCCACTAGCTTCCCAACTGTCTCTCAAGACATCCAATGGACCTCGGACCTGGTGAGCAAAAAGTAATTCGAAAGGAGAAAACCCAGTGGATGCTTGGGGAACTTCACGGTAAGCAAACAACAGGTAAGGCAGCCACTTGTCCCAGTCTTTTCCGGTTTCAGACACAAACTTCTTCAACATGCCTTTTAAGGTCTGATTAAATCTTTCTACCAGACCATCAGTCTGGGGGTGATATGGAGTAGTTCGAACTCTCTTAATGCCCAGTAACTGATAGACCTGCTGCAGAGTGCGACTCATGAAATTGGGACCTTGGTCAGTTAACACCTCTTTAGGGATGCCTACATGCGAGAAGAAGTTTAAAAGTGCAGATGCAATCTGCTTTGAAGTGACCTCTCTCAAGGGGTAGGCCTCTGGGTATCTGGTTGCATAATCACAAATTACCAGAATAAACCGGTTCCCTTTTTGACTTCTCTCCACAGGTCCAACAATGTCAACCCCTATCCTCTCAAAAGGTGTATCAACTGCAGGTATCGGAATAAGAGGTGCCTTTGCAGGTGTTCTGCCAACTGTCAACTGACACTCAGGACAAGTCTTGCAATATTCCTTCACTTCGCTATACATACCGGGCCAATAAAATCGTTTAGAAATTGTCATTAACGTTTTCATGAAGCCCATATGACCTGCCCAGGGAATAGAATGGCTGAGTTCTAACACCTTCCTGCGCTGTGCTTTGGGTACCACTAACTGTGTGCCTTCTTCACTTTGTCTGTAAAGAAGACCCTGTTTCACCAGGAACCTCTCACCATAAAATGAACTCACAGTCTCATCTTTGCTAACTTTCTCAAAGCATGCAGACAAGGTGACATCCTCTTTCTGAAGCTGCCCTAGTTCACTGGGTATAACCAAATCTGACTCCCCAATCTCAGGTTCTTCCCACTCATACTCTGCCTGTTCTGCGCTATCCATCAAGTCTGCAACCCTTTTTCTGCGTCTGTCCAATCTATCTTCCTCGGACAACCCTTCTTCACCTAAACTTTCCTCTATAAAAAATGGCATCTCCTGAAGGGTGCTATCTACAGAATCTTGGGGTTGGGACACCTGGGTAAACTTTTGAGCCTGCGCTCGAGTAACTACTCCACACCAAGCTGTCTCCTGCACCAAGTCTGCTAATATGGGCATATCAGTCCCTAGCAACACTGGATATGGCAGATTTGTAGCAACACCTACGTTCATCAAAAATGGCTGATTGTTAACCTCCAAATACACCTCAGCGGTAGGCAATTCTGACTTGTCTCCATGTACACAACAAACCGTTACCGTCTCCTCAGTCCATGACTCTCTGGCTATATACTGTGACTGTACTAGAGTACGTACACAACCTGTGTCTACCAACGCTGTTAGTGGCTTACCATTCAACAACACTGAAATGATGGGTTCCTTATCTAGGTTAACTACTACCTTAGGGCTGGATTGGGGCACATAACACAATCTGGCAGATTTAGGTTTTCTCAAAGGGCAATGTGGACTAGTATGCCCTACCTCTGCACAATTGTAACATACTATATCGTCTTTAGACAAAGTCTGGCGTGTAGCTACCGATAGTGTGGGCTTCAGGTGAGTGGTTTTCAAAATTTGGGCTTGACTTTGAGAGAACGAACTACCCCCTGACCCCACAGACTTACCTCTTGCTGCCGGAAAGATACCAGAATACCGAAAGGTCCCAGAAGATCCTTTCCGCGCTGCTATATAGGATTCTACCAGGTCGGCTGCTTCTCCTCCAGTGCTGGGGTTTCTCTCCTTCACCCAAGTCCTCACCTCTGGATACAGCACCTTCATATACTGCTCCAAAACCAAGGTCTCCATCACTTCTGTCTTGCTGCTCACCTCCAGCTGGACCCACTTTGAGAACAAGTCCTTTAAGCGGATGTACAACTCCGTCGGGGACTCATCAAAGGCTGTGTTTAATGAACGAAATCTCAGTCTATAAGTCTCTGGACTAATCTCATACTTCTTGAGAATTACCTCTTTAACTCTACCATAGTCAGAGGTAAAGGCAGGCGCCATGGCGACAAAAGCACTTCTCGCTTTTCCAGTGAGCAAAGGAATCAGATGAACAGCCCAGTCCTCCCTTGGCCACCTGTACACCTCTGCCAGTCTCTCGAACGTAGTCAGAAAATGTTCAACATCATCACTGTCTTGTAGCTTTGGCAACGGAGGCACATGATCCAGCACTCGTGTAACTGGCTGATCCGAATAGGTAGCTCTATGCCTGGTACGCTCCACATCCATCTGCATCTGCGTGACCTGATGATTAAGGACCTTATATTGCTGCTCCCGTCGAGCTGACTCCCTCTCTTGCCTCTCGTCCCTCTCCTTCTGGTACTGCAGGAAGGCTTGAAACATCCCTGCCAGGGCTGTCACAGCTGCATCACCTGTGGTGGTTGGAACCTCAGCAGGTTGGAAACTTTCCTCTGGAACACCACCCACTGCACCTTGATCTTCTTCCGTTTCCACATCTGTAGTCACCTGACCCCTGGTCTTCGGTGGCATTTTGATTCACTGTCACTTTTACCGCTATTTGTTTCCTTCACTTCTGACACCAACTGTTAAGATAGCAGCGGATGGAGGCCCAAAGTGACAGAGGAAGCCGTTGGTCAGGTTCAAGGATACATTTTATTTGCCACACGACGAGTCACTCAATATTTGGGAAACAAAACACAAAAACAAAAAAAAACTTAAATACAAACTGCACCAGACACATAATCAAAATAAATTATATTAACAAGACAAACTCTGACCTGTACGTGCAGCCGCACGACACAAACAGCACTTCCCCAACCCATACTAAATTTCTGGAGCCTTTTTATAGGCCTAACTCCTCCCATGGTCCGGGACATACCATTTGAAAAGGTAATTATGTTTCACATAAATCACATATACATATAATAATAACAATAATACATACAACAACTCATATCTGCAGATACACACATAACACACACATTATGTACACACAAATAAATAAAACAAATAACGCATAAAACATTTCTTTTGTACAGCTATGACGGATGGAACCCCCGGTGACGTCACACACACGGACGCGCTACCAAGATGGCGCGAACACCAAGTATAAATAAACCGGATTTTTAACTGAACAGGTTTGGCAAATGACTCGTCAAATGTGGTAAGTATATTTGTATGACTCTTAACACTGTACTTAATAAATCATATAAACCAAATAATAATGGTGAGGTGTTTTATTTCTGTACATCAGACAACAATCCTATTATGTTATATACACTGATGTTACAGCCACTGATTCCCCATATAATTCACGTAAACCAGGTAATACTAACATACAGGACATAATACACCACAACACACCTTTAAACATACAATAACATCAAATTTTACACAAGTCCGTGTATACATGATTGTCAGTGCCGGTGTCGTGCCGAAAAGTGATGGTCTGCCGAAAATTGATTGCATTATTTTTTGCAATAAGTAGAGGCTTCAATCATTTTGTTGTAAGTAGAATACTGCATTTTATGGGTTGTTTTCGACATTTAAAGGTATTTTAACAGGTAAAAACGGCTGGATTGGTTGGTACACAACAGGTAAAATAATGCAGAGTCATAAGGATAATTGCAAAAGAGATCATGTCTTTATTTTATATATAGCTCCGCAGTAAGTCATGTTATAGGATACAGTCCGTTTTCCAAATACAAACACGTATTCCATCGGCAACAACAGGCTTCTATTATTTCCTATAATCATGTAAATGTCATACCTGATTAAGCTATAAACTGCACACACTTATTTGGCCACAATTGTTATTATTATGTTAAAAGAAACGTTAAAGTATCACACAGACATACCTTTGCTATTACCACGGACATAAACTGATGGTTATTTGCACGTTATGTCTGTTTGATCCAGCTGTAGACGTAAAGAGACTGGGCGCAATCAATTTTCGGCGGACCATCACTTTTCGGCACGACACCGGCAAACAGACCGTGTTAACATGACGCCGATGTATGTATGAAATGTGCGTGTGTGTGTGCGCGTGTTCAGTCCGTGCATAGTCACAGGCTTACCCTGTGACAAACCCGATAAGAAGTTGCACTTGCAAGCCAGAATATGAAGACCAGAATTTCTATATCCTGAGCCCAACCATGATCACGATCCTCACGGAGTGTATAAATGAGGTAGGTCAGTGTTTGCCTGTTAAGTCGAAAGTCTGGCCTCAGGTCACTTCTCCCATCCAGGTACAACCTGAGGACAGGCACTGATTGGTTCAGCAGGGAGTATGGAGCTCGAGTGCCAGACTGAAAGAGTAAATGTACTAAAATGGTCAATAATGATCTTTATGTCAATGTAATAGGATGCGTTTAATAAAAAAGTTAACATTAAAAAGTGTTATATAAAATTAAAGATGTTGATATGATGTGATATGATCATATAAGAATAAGCATATGTTTATATAATTAAGATGTTATATATTGAAAAATAGCTACATCCAGCTGTAAATTAAACAAAAATGTGTTCTGCCAATTATCATAAGTAACACTGGAAACTAAATAAAAATAAAAAATGGATAAATGTTTGTTTCTTAGAGGAGAAGGAAGAATAACCTCATCTTCAGTTACTTAGTTAATTGCTGAATGTGTCCTGTATAATACATAATAACATCTTCTTACCAATAGGTGGCATCTTCGAGCTAACAAAGCACGCCTTTGAGCTGTTGCTCTTCCGGAAAAAAGCCGTTTTCTTCTCCTCAGGAAAAGAAGTTTCGTTAGAATGAAAACGAACAGGATGGAGTACATTTTATGCCTGGTTTACCTCAGGAGTAAGCTGAAGGACACTGACTGGAAACCCCGGGAAAGTAATGTTTAAATAACAAAATTTTTTGACAGTTTTATTTATTTATTTACCGTTATATCTATATTTGAATAAACAAATGTGTTGTGTAGTGTTTTGTTCTCTTTTATTTTCACATATAAATGTAAAAAGTAAATAAATATGACAAGCAAATGTTTTTATTATCTTTTTTTTATTATCAAATAACGCAATAAACGTGAAAAATACATACATACAATTCATACAGCCAAAAAAGAAAATATTAAAGATGGGTAGGCAATGTTTATGACGAAATTGTACGAGCTCTCTGGCGCGTGATAATTATGTCAGCGTCCGAATTCGCTCACTCATTTTCGTTCAGTCTTTGCTGATGTAGTGCACTCAACTGCCATTCACTATGTAGGGATTAGTGAATGAGTGAACGAGTGAGCGGTTTCAGACACAGCTATTGACTTACTACATGTGAGATTTTGCCAATACCTGCCTGACTGTACATACAGTACACAAATATTTTAGAATGAAACTACATTAATTCACCAAAGGGATTTTTTTTATTATCCAAAGAGTGTAGTGCTTTCCTAATGACCGGGCTGACTTGCTCCAGGTTAAATTTCCACCATAACTCGCATACTGTACGAACAATTATCAAATGTTGATTCAAAAAATTACTGTAATTCCCCTGAAGTATTCTTTTCATGTTTCAAAGGGTGTAGTACTTTCCTAGTGACCTGACTGAAGTACTACAGGTGAAATTTTGACAATATCTCCCTTACTGTACGTACTATTGTCAATTATGTTTATGAAAAAATTACTGTAATTCACCTAAAGTATTCTTTTCGTGTTCCGAAGGGTGTAGTGCTTTCCTAGTGACCTGACTGAAGTACTCCAGGTGAAATTTTGACAATATCTCCCTTACTGTACATACTATTGTCAATTATGTTTATGAAAAAATTACTGTAATTCCCCTAAAGTATTCTTTTCATGTTTCAAAGGGTGTGGTACTTTCCTAGTGACCTGACTGAAGTACTACAGGTGAAATTTCCACAATAACTCGCATACTGTACGTGCCATTGTCAAATATGTTTATGAAAAATTAACTGTAAATGACCGTAACTATTTTTCCGCGTTCCAAAGGGTGTAGTACTTTCCTAGTGACCTGACTGACTTACTACAGGTGAAATTTCCACAATAACTCGCATACTGTACGTACTATTGTCAATTATGTTTATGAAAAAATTACTGTAATTCACCTAAAGTATTTTTTCGTGTTCCAAAGGGCGTAGTGCTTTCCTAATGACCAGTGTGACTTACTCTAGGTGAAATTTTGACAATATCTTCCTTACTGTACGTACTATTGTCAATTATGTTTATGAAAAAATTACTGTAATTCCCCTAAAGTATTCTTTTCATGTTCCAAAGGGTGTAGTGCTTTCCTAGTGACCTGACTGAAGTACTCCAGGTGAAATTTTGACAATAACTCCCTTACTGTATATACTATTATCAAATAGTTTTATGAAAAATTTACTGTAATTGACCGTAACTATTTTTCTGTGTTCCAAAGGGTGTAGTACTTTCCTAGTGACCTGACTGACTTACTACAGGTGAAATTTTGACAGTAACTCCCATACTGTACGTACAATTATCAAATGTTTATTTAAAAATTACTGTAATTCCCCTAAAGTATTTTTTTCATGTTTCAAAGGGTGTAGTACTTTCCTCGTGACCTGACTGAAGTACTACAGGTGAAATTTCCACAATAACTCGCATACTGTACGTGCCATTGTCAAATATGTTTATGAAAAATTAACTGTAAATAACCGTAACTATTTTTCCGCGTTCCAAAGGGTGTAGTACTTTCCTAGTGACCTGACTGACTTACTACAGGTGAAATTTCCACAATAACTCGCATACTGTACGTACTATTGTCAATTATGTTTATGAAAAAATTACTGTAATTCACCTAAAGTATTTTTTCGTGTTCCAAAGGGTGTAGTGCTTTCCTAATGACCAGTGTGACTTACTCCGGGTGAAATTTTGACAATATCTCCCTTACTGTACGTACTATTGTCAATTATGTTTATGAAAAAATTACTGTAATTCCCCTAAAGTATTCTTTTCATGTTTCAAAGGGTGTAGTACTTTCCTAGTGACCTGACTGAAGTACTACAGGTGAAATTTTGACAATATCTCCCTTACTGTACGTACTATTGTCAATTATGTTTATGAAAAAATTACTGTAATTCACCTAAAGTATTTTTTCGTGTTCCAAAGGGTGTAGTGCTTTCCTAGTGACCTGACTGAAGTACTACAGGTGAAATTTCCACAATAACTCGCATACTGTACGTGCCATTGTCAAATATGTTTATGAAAAATTAACTGTAAATGACCGTAACTATTTTTCCGCGTTCCAAAGGGTGTAGTACTATCCTAGTGACCTTACTGACTTACTACAGGTGAAATTTTGACAATATCTCCCTTACTGTACGTACTATTGTCAATTATGTTTATGAAAAAATTACTGTAATTCCCCTAAAGTATTCTTTTCATGTTTCAAAGGGTGTAGTACTTTCCTAGTGACCTGACCGAAGTACTACAGGTGAAATTTTCACAATAACTCGCATACTGTACATGCCATTGTCAAATATGTTTATGAAAAATTAACTGTAAATGACCGTAACTATTTTTCCGCGTTCCAAAGGGTGTAGTACTATCCTAGTGACCTTACTGACTTACTACAGGTGAAATTTTGACAATATCTCCCTTACTGTACGTACTATTGTCAATTATGTTTATGAAAAAATTACTGTAATTCCCCTAAAGTATTCTTTTCATGTTTCAAAGGGTGTAGTACTTTCCTAGTGACCTGACCGAAGTACTACAGGTGAAATTTTCACAATAACTCGCATACTGTACGTGCCATTGTCAAATATGTTTATGAAAAATTAACTGTAAATGACCGTAACTATTTTTCCACGTTCCAAAGGGTGTAGTACTTTCCTAGTGACCTGACTGACTTACTACAGCTGAAATTTCCACAATAACTCGCATACTGTATGTACTATTGTCAATTATGTTTATAAAAAAATTACTGTAATTCACCTAAAGTATTTTTTTCATGTTCCAAAGGCTGTAGTGCTTTCCTAGTGACCACACTGACTTACTCCAGGTGAAATTTTGACAATATCTCCCTTACTGTACGTACTATTGTCAATTATGTTTATGAAAAAATTACTGTAATTCCCCTAAAGTATTTTTTTCATGTTTCAAAGGGTGTAGTGCTTTCCTAGTGACCTGACTGAAGTACTCCAGGTGAAATTTTGACAATATCTCCCTTACTGTACGTACTATTGTCAATTATGTTTATGAAAAAATTACTGTAATTCCCCTAAAGTATTCTTTTCATGTTTCAAAGGGTGTAGTGCTTTCCTAGTGACCTGACTGAAGTACTCCAGGTGAAATTTTGACAATATCTCCCTTACTGTACGTACTATTGTCAATTATGTTTATGAAAAAATTACTGTAATTCCCCTAAAGTATTTTTTTCATGTTTCAAAG
The DNA here is from genome assembly GCF_963993115.1 of Abramis brama. Classification (NCBI taxonomy): domain Eukaryota; kingdom Metazoa; phylum Chordata; class Actinopteri; order Cypriniformes; family Leuciscidae; genus Abramis; species Abramis brama. The sequence continues at coordinate 42,377,513 of NC_139963.1, read as the reverse complement.
GGTGTAGTGCTTTCCTAGTGACCTGACTGAAGTACTCCAGGTGAAATTTTGACAATATCTCCCTTACTGTACGTACTATTGTCAATTATGTTTATGAAAAAATTACTGTAATTCCCCTAAAGTATTTTTTTCATGTTTCAAAGGGTGTAGTGCTTTCCTAGTGACCTGACTGAAGTACTCCAGGTGAAATTTTGACAATATCTCCCTTACTGTACGTACTATTGTCAATTATGTTTATGAAAAAATTACTGTAATTCCCCTAAAGTATTCTTTTCATGTTTCAAAGGGTGTAGTGCTTTCCTAGTGACCTGACTGAAGTACTACAGGTGAAATTTTGACAATATCTCCCTTACTGTACGTACTATTGTCAATTATGTTTATGAAAAAATTACTGTAATTCCCCTAAAGTATTTTTTTCATGTTTCAAAGGGTGTAGTGCTTTCCTAGTGACCTGACTGAAGTACTCCAGGTGAAATTTTGACAATATCTCCCTTACTGTACGTACTATTGTCAATTATGTTTATGAAAAAATTACTGTAATTCCCCTAAAGTATTTTTTTCATGTTTCAAAGGGTGTAGTGCTTTCCTAGTGACCTGACTGAAGTACTCCAGGTGAAATTTTGACAATATCTCCCTTACTGTACGTACTATTGTCAATTATGTTTATGAAAAAATTACTGTAATTCCCCTAAAGTATTCTTTTCATGTTTCAAAGGGTGTAGTGCTTTCCTAGTGACCTGACTGAAGTACTACAGGTGAAATTTTGACAATATCTCCCTTACTGTACGTACTATTGTCAATTATGTTTATGAAAAAATTACTGTAATTCCCCTCAAGTATTCTTTTCATGTTTCAAAGGGTGTAGTACTTTCCTAGTGACCTGACCGAAGTACTACAGGTGAAATTTTCACAATAACTCGCATACTGTACGTGCCATTGTCAAATATGTTTATGAAAAATTAACTGTAAATGACCGTAACTATTTTTCCACGTTCCAAAGGGTGTAGTACTTTCCTAGTGACCTGACTGACTTACTACAGCTGAAATTTCCACAATAACTCGCATACTGTATGTACTATTGTCAATTATGTTTATGAAAAAATTACTGTAATTCACCTAAAGTATTTTTTTCATGTTCCAAAGGCTGTAGTGCTTTCCTAGTGACCACACTGACTTACTACAGGTGAAATTTTGACAATATCTCCCTTACTGTACGTGCTATTGTCAATTATGTTTATGAAAAAATTACTGTAATTCCCCTAAAGTATTCTTTTCATGTTTCAAAGGGTGTAGTGCTTTCCTAGTGACCTGACTGAAGTACTCCAGGTGAAATTTTGACAATATCTCCCTTACTGTACGTACTATTGTCAATTATGTTTATGAAAAAATTACTGTAATTCACCTAAAGTATTTTTTTCATGTTCCAAAGGCTGTAGTGCTTTCCTAGTGACCTGACTGAAGTACTACAGGTGAAATTTTGACAATATCTCCCTTACTGTACGTACTATTGTCAATTATGTTTATGAAAAAATTACTGTAATTCCCCTTAAGTATTCTTTTCATGTTCCAAAGGCTGTAGTGTTTTCCTAGTGACCACACTGACTTACTACAGGTGAAATTTTGACAATACCTCCTTTACTGTACAATTATCAAATATTTTTAACATTATTACATGTGTTTATTACATATGTTTATGTAATAAACTGTAATTCACCTATAGTGTTTTTTTTATATATATTCCAAAGATTGTAGTGCTTTCCTAGTGACCACACTGACTTACTACAGGTGAAATTTTGACAATATCTAATAATACTGTTTTATATAATAATATATATAATAACTGTAATTCACTTGTTTGTTTAAGGTTGTAGTACATTAATAGGGGCTACATTATTATTAACAGTAGTGACTGAACCTGTACACATTGGTGCAGCAAATCTGACAGATAATGAACAGCAAGATCATGGAGGCATTCAAGATACTGTACAGTGCACTGTTTTATTATCTTTATTGTTTCTATTATCTTTATTGTTTCTATTATCTTTCTAATTGTTCCACTGGGATTATACATAAAAGTTGTAATTAATTCCTCGTGGTTAGAGTAATATTTCAATATCACCTCTTCAAAATTTTGCTGTTGTTGATCCTCTCTTGGTTTAAGTTGTTCTTATATTATCATAAACCCTTTAACTGATTGTTTTGTCAAGTACTTTTTACTTTACTATATTTTCTTTTAGTGAAGTGACGTAAAAGTTTAAGTAAAACAAATGTGTGTGTTTGAATACAATTTTTTCAAATGTTTTCAGTCAGGACTACTTTGGGTAAACAAAAATATTTAAGCAATTGAACATGTTATTTAATATTTATTCATTGCATTATGTAATTGGTTAACACACATAACTATAACTGTTAGTGGTTTGTTACATAATTAATCCTTGTCATGTTTACCAATGTGAACAGTGCCAAAGATGGTACCAAATGCTGCATTGGACTATCACCAGACAAGCTACCTGAAAAAGATGCCCAATGGTTGTGCTCACTGTGTACCTTAAACAGTGGAACATCATTAAAGAATATCTGTTGAAACTTCTGCTTTATTGTCCTTGTTGCAATATGGATTACCATTATATATCTGTATTTTGGGACTTACAGTTAAAGACCCAAGGACCAGATAGGATTTATTAAGACCAGGCGTTAGAAGTGCAGTCAATTTAAGACAAGAGTCAGAATTATAATAAATTAAAGGAAATTTTACTGAAGATAGTTTGTAGTTTCATCAGGCAGAAGTCAGCTTCAAGAATCACAAGGAGTGATTACTCCAGTGATCAAAAGTAGGCCGCTTCCCCTTACATTTACAAAAATCACAGCAATTATACCCATCACCAAGGTCTAAGCTTTGTCATTGCTTCAGGTTGAATGATTCTGATTGGCTAATAAATAATCACACATTTTCTACACATAGATAGACTGAAGCATATCTCCATCAATTATGCAGCTGACATTCGGACCCTGAATTTAGGCACATCGTGACCTTCCACACTTGTAGTGATTGTAATGAATAGTAATTGGACCAATTTTTGAGTCTCCAGTCTAGGACCAACTCTATAGCGCCACCACCAGTTCAAAAATTCAACATTAAAAGGATTATAGCTTTTGAACCCTTTGATCTACACTCACCTAAAGGATTATTTGGAACACCTGTTCAATTTCTCATTAATGCAATTATCTAATCAACCAATCACATGGCAGTTGCTTCAATGCATTTAGGGGTGTGGTCCTGGTCAAGACAATCTCCTGAACTCCAAACTGAATGTCAGAATGGGAAAGAAAGGTGATTTAAGCAATTTTGAGCATGGCATGGTTGTTGGTGCCAGACGGGCCGGTCTGAGTATTTCACAATCTGCTCAGTTAATGGGATTTTCACGCACAACCATTTCTACACTGTAAAAAAAAATCCTAATTTTACAGAAAATAACTGTGATTTTTTGACGATCATTTTCTTTAATTTGAAATTGTACTCAAAACTGTGCTCAAAATTCTCAAAATTGTACTTATTGTATTTTTCATACAGTATTTTTTCTGTTTTCTTAAATTACATAAAAATGTATGTAAAATTACAAATATAATCTGTAATTAAACAGTAACAAAACAGTTAAATGATAAAATGGTCAAATGACTGTCAGCTCCCCAAAAAACTGTAAAACATCCAAAATTAAATAAACTGAAAAACACTGTTATTTTACAGGTATTTCCTGAATAATCATATACCTTCATTGTAAAAAAAATCATAAAAAAAGGGTCAAAAGACTGGCAGCTGCGGCTGCCAAACAAAAACCATAAAATTAAAGTCAAATATTCTAATTTAAATAAAGTGTAAAAAACTTTAAAATAAATTTGATGTCACCATGATTGAGATCAGTGTCTGCTTTAGTTGGGCTCATGACCCTTGATTTTTAACTTTTATATTTCTCTGGCTGCCTTAACTGTGTATTTGATACACATTTGTTATAGCAATAAATGCAAGAGAAAATATCAGATGATCTTGGTCATCATATTGTGATCTGATTCACTGATTTGACAGTCAAACCTCTGAATATATTAGCTGAGCTTACATAATATATAGATGGAATTTAGCTTTATACAAATTCTATGATTAATGTCATAATTTATCACATGACGAAATATAACAATCTGAAATTTAAAAAAATATATATATATTATACAGAAAAAGTTTTAAGCTGGTTCATTTTTTTTTTATTGTAATATAGAGACATCAAGAATCAACATATGAATCTCAACAATGGTGATAACCAACAAAGCCTTTTTGTGACTTTATAGTAGTTCAGATTTTTTTTTCATTGTCACCATTGTTGCGATTCATACGCTGATTCTTGATGTCTGAGTGAGTCTATATGATCCTGTCAAAACATTTTCTGTATAATGACTTCATAAAATCTGAGTATCACAGCACTGCAGGATCTTCTATAGCAGTTTTGACATGCAAAAATTAACTAATATTTAACAACTTAATCAGATATAACACTTCTGATTGTATCAATGAAGCAAGCTTTTTATCACTAAAAAGTGACTAATATCATCTGATCTAAGATTCTCTTGGATTTCTGCAATAACAAATATGCATCAGTGACACACAGTTAAAGCAGTCAGAGAAAACTCAAGTTAAAAACTAAAAGGTCAAGAGCCCAACTAAAGCAAACACTGATCTCCATCATGGTGACATCAAACTTTATTATTTTCAATAAAGCTTCAACTTCTAAACCTCTGTTAATTCACAATAAGAACTTTAGTATGAAAGAAATAAAGTCTGGATTGTAATAAGTGAAGATGCTGAGATCCTGAGAGATCTGTTAGTGTTTAATGTTCTGTTGGGGTTTAAAGTGTTTCTGTATGGTGTGTTTCGTGTGTCACCATTGTATTGAAGAGTAGAGCCTGAGCTTCAGTCCAGGATGAGCAGAGAAACTCTGATGAAATGCTGCATGTTGCTTTATTTAACAGACAGTAACTGTGTAGTTGCTGATACAGTGACGTATAATCACAGCAAATCATGCATGTAGTTAACTGCATGTTTTTCAGTAAAAAATTCAGAAAATAAATGTGAAATAACTGTTTCTGTTAAATGAAGATTTTTGTAAAAGTATTTTGCATCCTATTTAAATTAGGATATTTTACATTAATTTTACGGTGTTTGTATGGCAGCCGTTGCTGACAGTCATTTGACTGTTTTTTTATGGGATTTTTTTACAGTGAAAGTGTTTGATCGTAATAATTCAGGAAATAGCTGTAAAATAACAGTGTTTTTCAGTAAAACATTTAAGGAAAATTTCTGTAAAATTTTTTTGCACTTCATTTAAATTAGGATATTTTACTTTATTTTTACGGTTTTTGTTTGGCAGCCGTAGCTGACAGTCATTGACCGTTTTTTTAAGATTTTATTTTTTACAGTGTAGGGTTTACAAAGAATGGAGTGAAAAGGGAAAAACATCCAGTATGCGGCAGTCCTGTGGGCGAAAATGCCTTGTTGATGCTAGAGGTCAGAGGAGAATGGGCCGACTGATTCAAGCTGATAGAAGAGCAACTTTGTACACCTGATTCCACTCATTATGGTGATCACAATCAATATCTTACATTAAGACTCTGCCCATTACAGTAGTGGCCATTTTGAAAAGTACAGTGTTAAATGTTTTGTGCTACTCCTCATTCAAATTTTGTTATATTTTTACAAAAATTGGCTCAGATGATCTTTGGACCGAGCCACACAGAAGTGACTGAACAGATTTTTTATTTTTGCTACCGTTCCTGATATACTTTTCTCCAAATTTGACCTGTATTTGTTGCCTTATGGTAGTTAGCTTAGCATGGTAATTGGTTAGCATGCTAACCTGATGCCATTCTTTCTAATGTGGCTCTTCAGCTATCAGGCTAACCATAAACTACATTAGCATTAAGCTAACTTATCTTGCTAACTTAACTAATCTGGTTAACATGCCTTTGTGTGCTCATTCTTACACTTAAGCCTCTCCTCGGCAGCTTGGTAAAACAGCGTCATCTGAGTGGCGCAAGCTGCTAAACCACGTGCCACAAGCCCTGAACCATTCCGGTTGTGGGTTTGAATCCTGTGTGGCACATTCCCTGACCGCAAGAGGTATTGTGGCCTTAAGTGGTGGAAAAGTTGCTTCTGTTTCAGACATGGTGTCTATATGTGAACGAACTCGATAAATACAACATGCAGCGAATTTATACAAATTTTTTTATTTTGAATTGCTTCTCTCTTCAACTATTGGACCTTCTTCATCTTGCCAAAAACACAACTTCCCAGTGGCGCAATGATATGAGTGACAGGTATCTGACCCAGAGATAATGGGTTCGAGCCCTGTGTGGGATGATTTAAAAAAATTGTGTGTAATGTTGTGTCATGTCGATTCCTTTATTATTCAATGTTGTACTAATCTTTCTTCCTCTTGGATTAATGTATGTCTTGTTCATTATATGTTCATTCTCATCTGAACTTCTGTTCATTTTGAGTTAATTTTCACCTGTACTTCTAAACCAGCTCTTTTTTCTTCAATTTCTGCTGATTTACTATTCCTGCTCTTGCTGCTGCTTCAGGGGCTTGGCCCCATATCACTGCTTGCAGCTATATTTCCACTTGTTCCTTAACATGTAACCAAGAATACTAACACACACACAGACACAGTTTCTTCAAGATTGGATTTGGTGAGGAGGAGAGTCTTCTCAAAACATTAATAAAACATGTTATTTCTCTCAAGGAGAGGATACTTTAAATCTAACTGTAAAGTAAAGACTTTAACTAAGAAATGGTCTCTCAACTATAGGTTTCAATGACTCCTGAGACCATTGCTATCAGGGTAGCCTAGAAAAGCAGATGGATGTAGTGACACCTGTTAAAGAAGTCCATATTTCATCTCTGGAAGCCAGGCTAAATGAGCAAGCACTGTTACTGCATTCCTGGCATGGGCCAGACCCTTCAGTTACACCTCAGATATCAAATACAGACATTTAAAGAATGCATGAAATAACATTTTCGATAATCACACTGATAATTTCTATAACAAAGTAAAATCTCATAAGCCTAGAGAAGTCATTCAACTCTTTTGATATTTAGAAGGAAAATTATTGATTAATACCTTGATTATAATCACTCATTAGATATACTTTGAAGCAGCAGTAGGGGTGGGCGATATGACCTAAAATTAATATCACGGTATTTTTCATCTTTTGAACGGTGACGGTATAATATCACGGTATAACTTTTTTTTTTCACCAATAAAGAAATTTTCATTGATTTACTCCTTGATATTTATTCCTTTATAAGCAGTTATATATTACTGTATTCTAAATATAATTAGCCTATGTTTTATCCACAACTTTAAATGCTTTAATTTAGGCTATTTTGTAACAGCGCCACAGTTTAGCGCACCACGTAGAACACTCGGGAACCGCACCTGTGGCTGGCTGCACTGCTGCTTCGTGCTCAGTAAGGAATATAGGTAGTAATCTCTATGTGTCTGTCTGTCCGTTTGCATTTTGATTATTTCGAGAACCGTTCATCCAATCGACTTCACAAGGGAGTGCAGTGTCGCATTTGGTGCAATATAGACAGACACGCGAGACGCGACACGTTCAGAATTAATAGTAAACTACAGAACAGCGCGAGCGGGAAGCGGCGCACCTCACGCGAGCAGGGCGGCTATATTCTCCGAGAACGGACACTGCACTAGTGATATAAAACGCACACAGTCTGTTAATTAAGCAATACTTTTAAGGTAGTCTAATATTTTTCTGACTAACAAATTACTGACACAGTAAAGGGTAGATTTAAATAAAGAAAAACGAAATTTAAATAAAGAAAAACGAAATTTAAATAAAGAAAAAAACGAAATTTAAATACAGAAAAAATGAAATTTAAATAAAGAAAAACGAAATTTAAATAAAGAAAAACGAAATTTAAATAGGCCTAAAGAAAAACTAAATTTAAATAAAGAAAAAACGAAATTTAAATAAAGAAAAACGAAATTTAAATAAAGAAAAAAACGAAATTTAAATACAGAAAAAATGAAATTTAAATAAAGAAAAACGGAATTTAAATAAAGAAAAACGAAATTTAAATAAAGAAAAAACAAAATTTAAATAAAGAAAAACGAAATTTAAATAAAGAAAAAACGAAATTAAGTTTGCCTAAATTAAAAACGAGATTAATTTAGATTGATAATAACGGGTAAAAAGTCTAATACATTTTGTTTATTCTATTTTCCACAATGTCAAAGCAACAGCAGCAATACAAGCTCAGGCATGCACTTCGGTTCATACAAACTCCGCTGTTCTGCGCTCTAGCCAGAGAACACTCTTGTTGCAGGAACACTCAGGCGTCGGTTCTATTTCTAGCATGCACGCGTTTTCCGCGTGGCTCGAGCCGCGCCTGAGACGCGTGTCTCACGCAGGCAGTGTGCAAACTCCAACCTTTTAACATGGGAGCCGAAATAAAAACAGACACCCAACGCAGCTGAGACTCTCACGCCAGCAGCCAGTGTGTCGCCGGCCTTATTCAAGCGCGAATGAGAACCGTTTCGCGGGGGATCCCAGGTGTCAATAAAACAAAAACAAAAACGTTTTTTCGTTGTTGTTTTATAAATGCTCTGACAATTGTTTAATAAATGTTCAATCAAAATGCAAAACATCGCGTCTTTTTTTTATTTTTATTTTTATTTTTTTTAGTCGACTAATCGTTGTGCAGGACAGGACTTTGGTCGACTAAGCATTTCTTTGGTTGACTACAGCCCTAATGTAAATGCAGCCGTTCAAGGAACATAATTGATTTATTACGGTATTGACGGTATTAGAAAATCCATGTCGTGGCGCAATGTCACACCGGTGATGACTATGACACCGGTGTACCGCCCACCCCTAAGCAGCAGTGTGTTCCAGAATCCACTTCTTCAGGACTTCATAACAAAAACTTAACTTGAATAATTACAATAAGGGTGTTGCTTATTTATAACGTTGAAAATATGATTAACCTAAAATATCTGCTTTTTTTAATCAATGAAAGAATTGTGTTGTACAAGGAACAGCAGTTCTAATACATACTTTTACCTAATAAATTTATCAAAGTTAATTGAGTAGAGTGATCACTGGGAACATACTATAACCATTGGAACATGAAAAAAAGGAGAAATTACAATAACTTTTTAATAATAATATATTTGTACTATACTTACAGTAAGGTAGGTATTGGCAGTATTTAACATGTAGTAAGTCAGTCTGATCACTATGAAAGTACTACAACCTTTGGAATATATAAAAAATACTATAGGTGAATTACTGTAATTTTTTTAAAATTAATATTTGTTTACTGAACGTACAGTAAGGGAGCTATTGTCACAATTTCACCTGTAGTAAGTCAGTGTGGTCACTAGGAAAGCACTACAGCCTTTGGAACAGGAAAAAATACTTTAGGGGAATTACTGTAATTTTTTCTTAAACTTATTTGTTTATTGTACGTACAGTAAAGGAGGTATTGTCAAAATTCCACCTGTAGTAAGTCAGTCTGATCACTAGGAAAGCACTACAGCCTTTGGAACATGAAAAAATACTTTAGGGGAATTACTGTAGTTTTTTCTTAAACTTATTTGTTTATTGTACGTACAGTAAGGGAGGTATTGTCAAAATTCCACCTGTAGTAAGTCAGTGTGGTCACTAGGAAAGCACTACAGCCTTTGGAACAGGGAAAAATACTTTAGGTGAATTACTGTAATTTTTTCTTAAACTTATTTGTTTATTGTACGTACAGTAAAGGAGGTATTGTCAAAATTCCACCTGTAGTAAGTCAGTGTGGTCACTAGGAAAGCACTACAACATTTGGAACAGGGAAAAATACTTTAGGTGAATTACTGTAATTTTTTCTTAAACTTATTTGTTTATTGAACGTACAGTAAGGGAGGTATTGTCAAAATTTCACCTGTAGTAAGTCAGTGTGGTCACTAGGAAAGCACTACAGCCTTTGGAACATGAAAAAATACTTTAGGGGAATTACTGTAATTTTTTCTTAAACATATTTGATTATTGTACGTACAGTAAGGGAGGTATTGTCAAAATTCCACCTGTAGTAAGTCAGTGTGGTCACTAGGAAAGCACTACAGCCTTTGGAACATGAAAAAATACTTTAGGGGAATTACTGTAATTTTTTCTTAAACTTATTTGTTTATTGAACGTACAGTAAGGGAGGTATTGTCAAAATTCCACCTGTAGTAAGTCAGTGTGGTCACTAGGAAAGCACTACAGCCTTTGGAACAGGGAAAAATACTTTAGGTGAATTACTGTAATTTTTTCTTAAACTTATTTGTTTATTGTACGTACAGTAAAGGAGGTATTGTCAAAATTCCACCTGTAGTAAGTCAGTGTGGTCACTAGGAAAGCACTACAACATTTGGAACGGGAAAAAATACTTTAGGTGAATTACTGTAATTTTTTCTTAAACTTATTTGTTTATTGAACGTACAGTAAGGGAGGTATTGTCAAAATTTCACCTGTAGTAAGTCAGTGTGGTCACTAGGAAAGCACTACAGCCTTTGGAACAGGGAAAAATACTTTAGGTGAATTACTGTAATTTTTTCTTAAACTTATTTGTTTATTGTACGTACAGTAAAGGAGGTATTGTCAAAATTCCACCTGTAGTAAGTCAGTGTGGTCACTAGGAAAGCACTACAACATTTGGAACAGGGAAAAATACTTTAGGTGAATTACTGTAATTTTTTCTTAAACTTATTTGTTTATTGAACGTACAGTAAGGGAGGTATTGTCAAAATTTCACCTGTAGTAAGTCAGTGTGGTCACTAGGAAAGCACTACAGCCTTTGGAACATGAAAAAATACTTTAGGGGAATTACTGTAATTTTTTCTTAAACATATTTGATTATTGTACGTACAGTAAGGGAGGTATTGTCAAAATTCCACCTGTAGTAAGTCAGTGTGGTCACTAGGAAAGCACTACAGCCTTTGGAACAGGAAAAAATACTTTAGGTGAATTGCTGTAATTTTTTTTTATTAATATTTGTATACTGAACGTACAGTAAGGAGGTATTGTCAAAATTTCACATGTAGTAAGTCAGTCTGATCAGTAGGACCATACTACAACCTTTGGAACATGAAAAAAATCCCTTTGGTGAATTACTGTAACTTTTACATAAAACATATTTGCGTACTGTATGTACAGTAGCCTACACAAAAGTACACTAAAGCAGTCAACAAGTCAACAAGTACACTAAAACAATATGCAGCAAATATCAAACCTGAAACTATTTCTACCCTGGTTGGCAACTTTATTTATTTATTTTTTTACTTGACTATGTTCATGGTGCTGTCCACGTATGTGGTCCTGAAGGTCCTACATGATCAAGTCTGCAACTTGGGTAAAGTTGATTTTATATTCGCATATTCGCGGAGTTCCGCGCTCAATATCTCGTGAGCTGAATATTGTTACTACACAAATAACATTGTTTTAATATTTAAATCTTCCTCAAAACGAGCTTTCCTTCGGGTTTGCACTTTGCAGATGGTCCCTTCTTAGCAGCCTGCGCATAGAGATCAATGTATTTTGTCCAGTGCGAAGGAAAGATCGTTTTGAGGAAAATTATGTTGTAGCTTCTGGTGTTTAATCTGTAGTTATATGTGATAGGTGTTTTGTGTAGCAACAACGTTTAGTTCACGAGTTATTGAACGCGGAAGTCCGCGAATGTGCGAATATGCGAATATAAAACCAACTTTACCTAAGTCGAACCCAGAGTCTCCGCTGGGTAACATCGGACGGAAAACGGTAAAACGAGATTTCATTTTCATTCGATGACTTGTGGTTGTATCTCGGGACAAAACAAAAATAACGTTATGTATATTAACTGAAAGGTAAACTTCTAAGAACGTGAAGCTGAACGTGAAGCTGAAACGCGGGCTCGTGAGAGATTTCATTTTTGTCATGATGACGTCTAAAGTCCCCGCCAAAGGATGTAGTCCCTTTTAGCAACCACCGTTTTTAAGACACAATAAAGTTTAAAAAAATCACAAGCAGGTTATAACTGGTGTGTTTTATGTCAAAGATCAAAACGTGAAAATATTTAGAGGCTTTGTTAACCACAGACCTTATTTCAGGCGATTTAGCAAAAACCCATTCAAAAAACCCATAGACTTTAGGGCGAGGGAACCGGTAGTGCTAAAATGCTAACTCACTTCCGCGTTTTGGCCTACAAAGTGACGTCATAACTTCGGCACTCTATTATTGCGCTCCTATTTGGCGCGCATGCGCGCAGCAGCGCTCGTTCAATATGAAGATTAGCAGCAAAATGGATACATTTGCATGACTTTCTAACATTTACAGATGCAGAATATAACTGTAAAATGTAAGTTTTGCACTGAGGGGAAAAAAAAACATGATCGACCTCTAGGGCTGCTTCAGAAACGCGTGCACGCAATTATCTAGACTAGATAAACCTGGATCAAATTAGTGAGATTGCGTGAACTTCAATTACCTTTTATGGAACCACTTTAGCCCCAACTTATTTGTTAGGCTCATTCAAGTCCGGTTTTGGAGTTTAATCCCCGCTTTTCTAAGCGTCTTTTATGGAACAACCCTCTGGTGTGTCGAGCTCTGTCCAACATGTTGCTGTTGCCGTGGCCCAGTCTACCAGAAGCAGAGCAGCAGTGGCCGAGCCGTTCGTCCAATCACGCGCGGCTTCTCAGCAGTCTGACGCAGCAGTACCGCCTCCTGCCCCGCCCACCCAACCATCATCCCAACAGTGAGAGCAACTGATGATTGATAGCAATGTCAAATATTATAATAAATAACATATATAAATATATATAGCAGTGATGCTTTAAATTGACTAAAAGTGACTGTAAAGACATTTATAATGTTAGTTTCTAAATCGATTGAAATAGATTTCTGTTTCATATCAATGCTGTTCTTTTGAACTTTCTATTCAACAAAGAATAAAAAAAATCACATTTGCACAAAAATATTATTCTGCACAACTGTTTTCAACATTGATAATAAGATATGTTTCTTGAAATCATCATATTAGAATAATATTTTAAATATTTTAAAAAAGAAAACGTTTAAATTAAAATTGTAATATTTCACATTATTAGTTTTTACGGTATTTTTGATAAGCATTTACACTGCAGGTCTTGATGCCCAATTCTGATTTGTTACCGACCCCAAACTTTTTGAATGGGATTTTTTATTTATATAAAGGTTATTTATATATTGATTGTCATTTAAATTTTATTTTTTTATAATTTTTTTGGATCTGTTACCACAGCCTGCAGTCACGCTCGCACTGTTCCCTCACTTCATCCAGCAGCCAGGTGAACAAATCATCATCAACATCAGCGTTCGTGACCACGACTCCTCCACTGCCTTCTGTTGCTGGAATGATGTTTGCTGAGGATTCATATTCTCTCTCTCTCTCTCTCTCTCTCTCTCTATCTCTCTCTCTCTCTCTCTCTCTCTCGCTCTCTCTCTCTCTCTCGCTCTCTCTCTCTCTCTCTCTCTCTCTCGCTCTCTCTCTCTCTCTCTCTCAGATGTGACAGACGAGATGCTGAGTTTCTTTCTCACGCTGTTTCAAGCTCTGCGTGTTCAGATGGGTGTAGCTTTCACAGAGCAGATCATTCAGACGTTCCTCAGCATGTTCACCAGGTGACCTCGGCTTCCTCTCGTTCACTCATCATCATGTGTCACTGTGTATACTGATGCTCACTGATCCTCATGTTCCTCAGGGATCAGCTGGCCGTCAGCATCTTACAGGAGGGCAGCTCGGGATCCAGAGTGGTTCAGAAGTTTCTCAAGATTCTGCAGGTAAAACCACTTTGTGTTTGAGTTTGAGTATCTAGTACAAGCCCTCTGTTTGATTGATAGTTTAGATTTTTCTAGTAAGTAAAAGGCCTTTCAGGTCTTTTTGCTGTGAAGTCTTTACTGAAGGAAAAGTAAAAATAACTTATATTGTTAGTATTATTTGAACTTTTACTGGACTAAAGCAACTTAGGTTTACTTGATTATTCATAAATCTTTTTTTCTTTTTTGGGGAAAATGTTAAAATGTGAGTATCAAATATGATACATCAGGCTTTTGAGGAACATTTATGTTCATCTCTGTCAACATTGTATTGCTTTGCATTATGTGTTGTAAAACTACAGAGATTTGATCATAAAACTAAGCATTTAAATATCATTTTACTAAGACATTATTAGAAGATATAGAGTGACAACTGATATTTATATGCATTTTATGTAAGTAGTCTGTTATGCTGTTATATGGTCAAAAAGTAAGATGAAATTCTGATAGCTTTTAATGTAAACCTTACTTGCTACTTCCTTTTTGACCATATAAATAACATCTGCATCATATAGCATATTTCTGCTCAGTTTGAGCCTAAGGAAAGTGTTTTTCTTCCTTGAGAATGAGCTTCATATTCTCACTATATCAGGCAATATGAGCCATAAAAGCCTGATGTATCAAATATGATACTCAAAATCACAACTTTTATTCTCTCTCTAAAGGTTCAATTAACTCAATTAACATTCAGAATATAGTTTTATTTCTGACTTATTTCATATGTCAAGCATTACAGGATTGAACATGCTGTTCATCTTTGCTTTATTGTCTCAGGTTGTGGTTCAAGAGCCTGGCCAGACCTTCAAGCCTCTGTTACCCAGCATCCTCAGCCTTTGTTTGGACCAGGTTTACCCAATAGTGGCAGAGGTAAGAGACATGAGTTAAAGACACCCCACCTCTGAGTGCTTAAGGTTAAAATCCATTCCCCTGCATAATTTGATTAACGAAAAAAAAAGGTAACTGTGTTTGCCACGTTTTAACTGTACGTATATTTGATCTAATGTTTAATTTTTAACTTAGTTAACCAGTAAACTAATTAGTTGTTATAGAAGTATTTTTTCACTTTTTTTCTGTAAAAATTACATTGACAGTGACATGACAAACATTTTTATAGTGTAGAAACCACAATGCAGAACATTTAATACACTAGCATTTACAAGACAAACACTAATCATTGTTTAGCAGAATAAAGAGTTTAGCTTTTTATTGACTTTCTTTGTATAAAACATTGTAGTATTTATTATAAATTATTTATTCGTGCACATCATTTTTGAGTTGATCCAATCAATTAATAATGGATAAAATTAAGTCACAGCCTTTTTTTTTTTTTTTTTTTTTTTTTTTGAGAAGCCATTTCACTATAAATCACAATCGAGAAGAAAAGATTATTGCAACTTCTGTTTCATGCCGACTTTAAAAGTCCTCTAACGTTCTTCTTTCTGGAAGCTCTTTTAATTCGCTGATCTTCACGTCTGTGTTCTGCAGCGTTCCTGTCCGGATGTGAAAGCTGAGATGTTTGAGCTGCTCTTCCAGATTCTTCATCAGAACTGGAGGTTCTTCTTCAAGAGCTCAGTGTTGAGCAGCGTACAGAGAACCGGAGCGGAAGAACTCATGGAGAACCAAGCGCAGTTCACGGCTGCCATGCAGGTATCGACCGCACGTGTGTAACACACACACATAACTCTCCTCAAAGCCTGAGTTACAGCATGTCTTAACCAAGCGTCAAGAAATAACCTCTCGTCCATGTGGATCAAAGTGTATAACCTAACAAGACATTTTGTTAGTCGCTATATTCCTATTTTTGTTTTGTTTTTCATGTTTGGCAGTATTATTTTAGTTTTATTATAGTTGTAATATTTATTTAACTAGCTTTTATTTTTATAATTTTAGTTTTCATGCTAATTTTAGTTTTTTTTTTTTTTTGTAGTTTTATAAAAAAAAAAAAATTTTAACACTATTTTGGTTAAATTTATTTTTATTTCAGTGTTAGTTTATATTTATTCCCAGTTTAGTGTTTTTCAAGTAATATTTATATTTTATTTTATTTCATTTATTACAATTAACAAGAGTTTTTAATAGTTTTAATATCAGTTTTATTTGACAATAATAACCCTGATGTTTGGTACTGAAATCTCATTGGTTGTAAAATCCCGTTCCACATATCTGTATATTAATGTTTTGGGGCTTTTGAATGTCTGTATATTATTTGGCAGTTCTTAGAATCTCGTTACATATAATTGAGATTAAATAGCGGAGCTGGAAACGCTGCTATGCGTGATTCTTGTGTCTGAGCGTCGTGTCTTTGATTTGCAGGCATTTGGTCAGTCTTTCCTACAGCCGGATATTCACATCTTCAAACAAAACTTGAGTTACCTGGAGGTCCTGAACACCAAACACAAGTTGTACCACAGGGTAAGACACGCTGACATATGCTTACATTTGCTCAAATCTGATGATTGAATGTTGTGAAGATCCTGCAGCTTTTTAATATGGACTATTTCTATAGAACGATCCATCACACACATATATACACTGAACAAAATTATAAACGCAACACTTTTGTTTTTGCCCCCATTTTTCACGAGCTGAACTCAAAGATCTAAGACTTTTTCTATGTACACAAAAGGCCTATTTCTCTCAAATATTGTTCACAAATCTGTCTAAATCTGTGTTAGTGAGCACTTCTCCTTTGAATGGCAAATGGCAGATCGTGTGCTGTGGTTTGGTCGGTGATGTGTGGTTTGGTCAGTGATATGTGTGTATGTGTATTTCAGAAGCTGTTCAGGAACTCCATGCTGTTCCACTTCATAAATGTCCTTCTGCAAGTCCTGCTGCACAAGAGTCACGACCTCCTCCAGGACGACATCACGCTGGCGCTCTACAACATGGCGGCTGTGGATTTCCAAGCGTTTTACTCGTCCTTCTTGCCAGAGTTTCTCAACGGCTGCCAAGGCCTCGACCCTCACCAGCGCACAACGCTTGCCCGAAACTTCACGCCAGAGAGAGTGAGTGAACGAGACCAATGTGATTCATTCCTGAAGCTCTAATTACTGGAGTGTTTTACTAATGTGAAGGACTGGAACATTTTCACTCTTAGCCGAGCTTTGCCTGGCAAACTAAATAATCTAATTGTTTACATGACCATAATTATTTTATATAGGCTATATCTTTTTTGAAGAAGTGCTCACCAAGATTGCATTTATGTCAATGATCAAAAAAGCAGTACTACTGTGAAATATGATTAATTTTTCTATGTGAATATATTTTAAAATGTAATTTTATTCCTGTGATCAAAGCTGAATTTTCAGCATCATTACTCCAGTCTTCAGTGTCACATGATCCTTCAGAAATCATTCTAATATGATGATTTGATGCTCAAGAAACATTTCTTATTATTATTATTAATGTTGAAAACTGTTGTGCTGCTTCATATTTATTCAGGATTCTTTGATAAATAGAAAGTTCAAATGCAAGTCACGTCTCTTTCTGTCTTTCCGCCCCTCACAGGACCTGCCGTCGTTTTCTCAGGGAGTGTATCGTATCGTGAACGATCTGCGCTTCTACAGACTGTGCAATGGAAGTCTTCCACCGGGAACATTGAAACTATAGCAGCGCATCACCCCCGTCACAGCCAAACCACGGCCCGACTTCTTCTTGAGGACACGCATCACTGCTTCAGTGGGCATGTGTCGCCTTTCACACGGGCCAGCCTGTGATCTCAGTGCCGGCGTGTTCTGAGAGCTGCAGGGCTTCTAGCGTCAGCTTGTTTTATGTTTATTTCTGATAGATTTTACACGTTGCCAATGATCAAGAGGCCAAAGTGGATGTTCAACAGATGCTGTCGAGAAACTCGTCCAGAATCAGCCGATGCGGTTCGGGTTTCACTGTTGTGTTATTTAAATACGAGCAGTGCTTTCCCAATGACCTGTTGTTTTAAAGGACTGGTGTCACTGATAGCACACTTATTTTGTTGAAATGAACAGCCGGCGTTTGAAATGCAGTGGTGTAGAGTTAAACGAACACGTCTCAAGACGGCTTCATGTGGATGTTCATACGGGCTGTTGTTGAGTCTGAATGGTTTTAAAGTGAACGGGTGCAACGCAGAGCACTGGATTTCTCTTTCTCTTAAATGTCTGGTTTTATCAGCCTCTGGCTCTCACATCTTTTTCATATCATTCCATCCTGATCCAGGAGAAACAAACCTTCAATAAAGTTTTATAATAAAATGCATTATTTGTCTTTCTCGTTCTGTTATTGTAGCCTATGTGTTATCTTGTTTTACACACAGCAGCAATGCATGCTGGGAGCAATGGGTTTTAAAATATGCTGGCTCCCAGCATGCATTCATATGCACATTATTGATGTCTGTGTGAGTCCAAATGAATCAGTGTTTAAAATAAATCTTCAAACAAACAAAGTCAATGTACAGTAGCGATGTTACATTTGACACTGAAGCTCGTCTCGTGAAGCTCGTGCCGGAGCACGTCTTGTTTTCAGAGAAACACGTGATCAACGAAAAATGATAGGCTTGTTCGACTTGAACCGGCGCTGCACAGACCGACCGGTTTATGACATCAAAGTACCGCGTCCGCGAGAGCAATGAGGAGCTTATCTGCTCTCTATTCGCTCTCGCCGTATTTTGATATTCACTCACCCATCGGTTTGTGCAGCGCCGGTTCAAGTCGAACAAGCCTGAAGCCTCACTTTCTTTCCAGTCACGTGAAATGCTTCACTTTGCGTGTCGGAATGCTTGAACCCAGACCACTTTACAGGTTTTTGGAAGTTAAAGTCCATTTACTATCATTTTCTTTAAAATATATTTAAATAAGCCTATAGCCTATGTTACATGATCATATATTCTGACACATAAACAGCATAGAAACCATAAAATAATTAGACCAACTTGCATCAAGTAACTCTGTTGGTAGTTCTCTTACGAGAGTCCTCTCGTACTGCGTTTTTATCAAAACGCTACGGGAAAAGTCTCTTTTCACGAAATACTGAAGCAAAAAATTATCCTTAATTTTCATACATGTAAAGCGCGTTGCAGCAGTAGTCAACTATGGCGAGACGGCTTGCTCGCTCATTGGCTGCTCTGCGGCAACTGCATAAGCCTATCGAGCGAGGCCTGAGGTGACGTCAGGCCAATGAGGGCGCTTCGCGCCCTCCTTGCCATTTCCCGCCGAGACGGGTGTGGCTAACCTCTATAAAAGGAGCTCGAAAAGGCTGATTCACTTGATTTTCATCTCTTCAGCGAAGCGCACGCATCGCTGGATCACGAGGAAGCAAGCGTCGTCTGAGGCAAGCACTTCAGCGGGACGAGCCACTTGAAGCCGCTGGCCTACGCCGCCTTCTACAGCCGTACCTGCTGCGCTTTCCGACGCATATCCTTTCATTATCCTTTTACTGTTCTTGTGTGTGTGTGTGTGTGTTCGCCTTGCGACACTCACCCCCTAAAAGAGCTGCGTCTTTTTAAAGATGCCTTCATGCGGCTCGTGCCGAGCCCCACTCACCGAGGGAGACCGCCATGTCATCTGCGTCTCCTGTTTGGGTGAGGACCATGCAGCGCTCGCGCTCGCTGACGGCGGCTGCCCTCACTGCGAGCTTTTGCCTATGGTGACTCTGCGGACTCGCCTGGCATTCTTCTCAGAGCCTGCATTCCCCGCCGCGCTGCCGCGCCGTAAGAAGCGCCGCTCGCAGCGGGTCCCGGAACCCGCTCCAGCCCGACTAAGCTCGCCGGTTTGCCCGCCTGCTTCACCGGCTTCTCCCGAATCACTTCCTGATGCTCAGCGCCCGCAGTCTGCCGCCGCTTCATCACAGGAAGTCGGTTCCGAGGCCGCGTCGGGGGAAAAGGATTCCTGCTCTCTGCTAGCTTCAGGCAGCGAGGACTGGGCGAGCTCCGAGGATCTCGCGCCTGCTGCCCGCAAGCCCACTACGAGAGCCAACATTGAGAGAGAGCTCATGCGAGTACTCGCGCTGGCCGCGGCGAGCCTCGGCCTCGAGTGGTCTGCTCCGGAGCTCCCCTCTCGCACCCGGCTGGATGGTAGCTTCCTCCCTGGTGAGCGCACTTCTCCGGATTCAAAGCCCGCTCCTTTTCTTCCTGAGCTGCATGAAGAAGTTGCGAAGGCCTGGAACGCGCCCTTCTCTGCGCGAACGCGCTCGTCTGTGTCACCAGCATTTTCCTCTCTGGATAATGCGAAAGACCGAGGCTACCTTTCACTTCCGCCGGTGGAACAGGCGATAGCAACCCACCTTTGCCCGCCCTCTGCTGGACGGCGGACTAAACCGGTGTTGCCTTCAAAAGCCTGCCGCATGACGTCGACGCTGCTCGCGCGAATTTTCTCCGCCGCTGGGCAGGCCGCGTCAGCGCTACACACCATGGCTACACTGCAGATATTTCAGGGTGATCTCCTCCGTAAGTTGGACGAGATGGGACCTGAGGCTATCTGCATCGCGGATTTGAGGAGCGCTTCAGATCTAACACTCCGCGCTACCAAGTCTGCTGCACAAGCCATGGGAAAGTGTATGGCTTCCGCCACTGTTGCTGAGAGGCATCTATGGCTGACGCTCACGGAGATGGCTGATTCCGAGCGCAACGCGTTTCTCGACGCCCCGCTGTCTTCCGCTGGCCTTTTCGGTTCTTCTCTCTCCGAGTTCGTGGAGAGATTTACTGAAGCCCAGAAAGCGTCTCAAGCCTTCAAGCACTTCCTCCCGAAGCGCTCTGGTTCTGCAGCGGGTCGTCAAAAACAGACTCCGCGGAGCTCTCAGCCTCAGCCCCCGCCTTCGGCCGCATCCTCACAGCAGCGACAGCAGCGCAGCTCCGGGCCCCGCTCTCGCTCAACCAGCCGACGCCCCGCTCCGCGCGGGCCGCGATCGAGGATTGTGGTGAAGCCGGAAGCCCCGAAGAAGTCCTAGCTCGCCTAGGAAAGCGCAGGTGTGTGAGTCCCGCTGCGGCCGGTCTCTCACCCAAGCGCGCCGCTGTTTCAGTCCCAAGACTTGCGACTGTTCCAGCGTTTTCTGCAAGATGCAAGCCTGCTCAGCCGCCCGCTTGCCTGCACACAAAAGCCGTTTTTACGGCTACCCAGATATATCCCGAAAAGAGTGTATTTTCTGGTGTCCCGGCCACGGCCGATGGTGCTATAAGTGTAGTGTCTATGCCCACTCCTCAGTGCCCATCTCTACACACAAGCACAGCCCTACACTTAGGGCTCGCGCACATAAAATCGACTCAGGTCGATTGCGCTTCCAACATAGTGAAAGTGCCCGCACAAACACTATGTCTCACAGGCCACAGGCTCTCTGTAAAAACGAGACCTGTGCGCGCTCGCTCTGCTCAGTCAGACAGTGCGCCCAAAGCAGTGAATGTGCCCGCTTCCCGCCCACATTTACTCGCAGACATGAGTCCCACGGGACCCGCTCAGCCCTCCCTCACTCAGTCAAGCGCTGTAGTAAGGTCGAGGACGAGCGCTCTGCCCGCTGTAATAAGCGCGCCCCCCGCCTCGAATGCCACAGGCATAATGCCTACGTTATCGCGCCCCGAAGCGCCTCTGTCGCACGGCGAGCAGAGCGCGCTTCGCATCCAGCCCTTAGCCAGCCATGCAGAAGCATGGGCAGCGCTTCCAGGGGTTTCGGACTGGGTGCTAGGCATTATAGAGAGAGGCTTCTCGCTACAGTTTTGTCGACGCCCTCCCCGCTTCACAGCGCGCGTCCAGACTACGGTGGTTTCAGAAGTAGCACACCTACTTCGCGCCGAAATATCAAAACTGATAAGCAAAGGGGCGATAGAGCGTGTTCCCCGAGCTCAAAGCGAAGGGGGGCTATACAGCAGATACTTTCTAGTCCCCAAAAAGGACGGCGGTGTCAGACCCATTCTGGATCTAAGACGGCTAAACAGAGTATTAGTGAAACGCAGTTTCAAAATGCTCACGACCAGCAAAATTCTCGCGCATGTTCGCCGAGAAGACTGGTTCATGTCGATAGATCTGAAGGACGCGTATTTTCAAATACAGATAGCGTCACATCACAGGCGATACTTGAGATTCGCCTTCGAGGGTCAGACATACCAGTATACAGTCCTGCCTTTCGGCTTGTCCCTGGCACCTCGTACATTTACGAAATGCATGGACGCAGCGCTCGCTCCTCTCAGACTCAGAGGCATGCGAGTGCTGAACTATTTGGACGACTGGTTGATCCTAGCTCAATCACGATCTCAGCTCGTGAAGCACAGAACCATTTTACTCGATCACCTCGAGAATCTTGGTATCACGGTCAATTGGGCGAAGAGTTCACTGAACCCCAGTCAAACGATTTCGTTTCTGGGTATCGTTCTGGACTCGCAGTCTATGACGGCGCGGCTGTCGCCACAGCGCGCGCTGCACATTCAGCGCGCGGCGAAGTCTTTTCGCCGCGGCGTTTTCACCCCGCTCAGGAAGTTTCAAAGGATGCTGGGTCTCATGGCCTCAGCATCATCAGTTCTCCAGCTGGGCTTGCTCCGCATGCGCCCGCTGCAGTTCTGGTTGAAAGCGCGAGTAACGCGCGGAGCGTGGGTGTCCGGCCGGTTACGCCTCAAGATCAATCAAAGCTGTGTGACAGCCCTGATACCTTGGTTGGCGGACGGCTGGTACCAATCAGGTGTAAGCCTGGGGACTTCCTCGAGAGTGAGGATGGTGTCGACAGATGCATCCACCTCGGGATGGGGAGCGCTGCTCGAGGGCAGACCGTTCTTCGGCCTGTGGTCGGAACGAGAAAAGCTCCAACACATCAACTGCCTGGAAATGCTGGCAGTGCACAATGCGCTGACGCGTTTTTGTCCCCATATCAAGGACCAACACGTCGTAGTCCGTTCGGACAACACGGCCGTGGTGTCCTATATAAATCGCCAGGGCGGTCTGAAATCCACATCCCTGTACAGGCTGGCGAAACGCCTCCTAATATGGGCTCAGCACAATTTGCGCTCGCTGAGAGCAGTGCATGTGCCTGGGCTCCAGAATGTGGGCCCAGACAGACTGTCCAGGAACAACATTCCCCTGGGCGAATGGTCTCTACACCCACAAACAGTCCGGCTGTTGTGGGAGAGATTCGGCAGAGCGGAGGTGGACCTATTCGCGTCCCGCGAAAACGCTCATTGCCCCGTGTTCTTTTCCAAGAACGACAGCGCGCTGTCCCAGATGTGGCCGCGCTGCCCGTTATACGCTTTCCCCCCCGTCTCCCTCCTGCCACAGGTGTTAGAGCGGGTCAGGGAAACAGAATGCCCAGTGCTGCTTGTAGCACCGTTCTGGAGGAACCAAACATGGTTTCCAGTCCTGATGCAGCTAGCAGACTTCGCTCCATGGCCAGTGCCATTGAGGAGAGATCTCCTCTCGCAGGCCGGGGGCTCGATTTGGCACCCACACCCAGAGCTGTGGTCCCTTCATGCGTGGGTGCTCAACGGATATCCGTTGACCTCGCAGAGGGAGTGATAAATACCATCACTCAGGCCAGAGCGCCGTCGACTCGGCGGCTTTATGCCTCAAAGTGGTCGGTTTTCTCCGGCTGGTGTACAGCTCGGAGCCTATCACCTCTCGATTGTGAGGTGACGGAGGTTCTCTCCTTCCTACAGGAGCTGTTGGATAAGGGCAGATCCCCTTCCACGCTCAAAGTTTACGTGGCGGCTATTACAGCGTTCTCCGGAACAAAGCTGGGTCAGTCACTAGGAAGGAACGATTTAGTCATCCGCTTCCTCAGGGGAGCTAGGAGGCTGAATCCACCCAGACCTCCTTCAGTTCCTATGTGGGACCTTTCTACAGTCTTGACGGCCATGAAAGGTGCCCCTTTCGAGCCTATCCAATCTATTAGCCTCAAACATTTGTCTTTCAAAACAGTGTTTTTGATGGCTCTCGCTTCGGTGAAGCGCATAGGCGACCTGCACGCGCTCTCCGTGAGCCCAGCGTGCTTAGAGTTTGGACCTAATGACTCTAAAGTCATACTCAAACCTAAGCATGGCTATGTGCCAAAGTCCCTCAACACGCCGTTTCGGGCTCAGGTTATCTCCCTGTCTGCCCTGCCGGGGTCAAGTGAGGAAGGGGACTCAAGTTTTCTTTGCCCTGTTAGGGCTTTAAGAGCTTACGTGTCCCGCTCCGCTGTCTTCAGACAGACTGAGCAGCTTTTTGTCTCGTTCAGTGGACGTTCCAAGGGAATGGCTGTTTCGAAACAGAGCTTATCCAGATGGATAGTTGACGCCATAGCGCTGGCTTATACTGCCAAGGGCATTCAGTGCCCGTTGGGAGTCAGAGCGCACTCCACGAGGGGCGTTGCCTCCTCGTGGGCTTGGTCCAGCGGGATTTCCTTACAGGATATATGTACGGCGGCAGGCTGGGCCTCGCCGTCTACATTTATCAGGTTTTACAACCTAGAAGTTCCCGCCTTGCAGGCTAAGCTACTATCGGTGTAGTCGATTCAGCTGTTTAACTAGAACACTGAAATCGCATGCGCAACGCGCTACCGACTGTCTTATGGGCAGAATTGTGTAAGACCCACATTCAGTTCAGGTTCCCCACCCTGTCTATGTGATGTCATATTCGCGTCTGCTGGCGCGACCATATAAGGACGGAGGGAATACCCTCTTGTCTCTAGACTCTCTCTGTGAGGTCATGTTTACGTCTGCGGACGTTACAGTTTAGGGAATTAAGGTCCCCCATCCCTTAATCCCGGATTCTTTGTGAGTCTATCTGGTGATTATGCACTGTACATCTGGCTTAGCTTCCAGTGATCGGTGTTTTTATCCCAGCACGCACGGCGTTTTACAAGGGGTTCCCGTAGCGTTTTGATAAAAACGCAGTACGAGAGGACTCTCGTAAGAGAACGTACTCGGTTACTAACGTAACCTCGGTTCTCTCTAGAAGAGGGAACGAGTACTGCGTTCTCTGCCGTGCGTACGGTTCACTCTGGTTCGCTTCGGCTATGAAAATCAAGTGAATCAGCCTTTTCGAGCTCCTTTTATAGAGGTTAGCCACACCCGTCTCGGCGGGAAATGGCAAGGAGGGCGCGAAGCGCCCTCATTGGCCTGACGTCACCTCAGGCCTCGCTCGATAGGCTTATGCAGTTGCCGCAGAGCAGCCAATGAGCGAGCAAGCCGTCTCGCCATAGTTGACTACTGCTGCAACGCGCTTTACATGTATGAAAATTAAGGATAATTTTTTGCTTCAGTATTTCGTGAAAAGAGACTTTTCCCGTAGCGTTTTGATAAAAACGCAGTACTCGTTCCCTCTTCTAGAGAGAACCGAGGTTACGTTAGTAACCGAGTACGTTTTACCGTTTTCGAATCCATTCAGCCGAACTCCGGGTCTGGCGGTACCACTTTTAGCATAGCTTAGCATAGATCATTGAATCGGACAAGACCATTAGCATCTCTCTCAAAAAAATGACCAAAGAGTTTCAATATTTTTCCTATTTAAAACTTGACTCTTCTGTAGTTACATCGTGTACTAAGACCGACTGAAAATGTAAAGTTGTGATTTTCTAGGCTGATATGGCTATGAACTATACTCTCATTCCTGCGTAATAATCAAGAAACTTTGCTGCCGTACCATGAGTCCAGCAGGCGTAACGATATGACGCAGTGCCTGAAATAGTCCCCAGCTCGGTAACTTCCAACGTGACCGGGACTAAGTTTGTCTAACCTATTAGACCTATTTTCAGGCCATATCATTACGCCTGCTGGACTCCCTTTAAAGGGGACATATCATGCTAAATCCACTCTTTTAGCCCTTAAATGCATTTTGTTGTATAATTGGAGTGTTTAGAAGTACAGAAAATTTGAAATTATTCTCTTCAGGTGCTTCGTTGATATCTTTATATTCTGTTTTGGTCATATTTTTCAACCTGTTCCGATTTTTCTGTTATCTATGACGTTTTTTGGACTATTACGTCACAGTATTTGCAGCGGAACTGCCAAATAAGGACATTGACTTCCGGACTTATATTTTTATTTCTCGCTGCAGTTTTGTAGTCCAAGCTAAAGGATGCAGAAGTTACGAGAGGGTAAGTTAAAATGTTTGGTTGTTGGATGTAGTAACCCACACGCTTCATTACACCGTCGAATGTAGATGAACTGCCGCGCTTGTGACAGGCCGCTTGTTTAACTGAAAGAACGAGCAGAGAGAGGGACCCGGTCGCGCGCGCGCACACTCTCTCTCTTCGTAGCCAGGCGAAAGTGTAAACAAGACTTCACCGTCTCCAAACTAGACGCTGTCTTGCTCTCTCTCCCTCGCACATATTAATCAAAATAAATCGACACGGTGGTAAAAGGTCGGAAGACCAAAGTTTCATGTGTAAATACAGTAACACACCATTGCGATACATCCATATGAAGACGTTGTTCTGCAGGTTCATCGTCTTCATTTTCATCTCGCTCCGGCTCCGACTCTGGCTTGAACATGTAAGGCTGGCTGGACAAGTCTTCCGTTGTTGACATTTTGTTAATAACGTGTGAATAAAACGTTTCTGTGCCGCTAGATAATCGTATCTCTGGTATCAAACTACAAAAATGGCCGAACGGGGTGGAGTTGTATTTAAAGAGACCGCACCAAAACGAGTTGCTCTCAGACGCACATCAGAAAAGGGGTAGAAAAGGGGCCTGTGGAGCTATAATAATGAGGAATTCAGACCCAAGCATTGCAGTTCCGCTTTATATAGATTACAAATGTATGATTTATATGTAAAAAGGAACGATTTAAAAGCATGATATGTCTTCTTTAAGACTTCACTGAACACATAAAGAGTTGTGAGAAGATAGGATGCGTGTCAGATCCACGTCATGTGCGGACAGCAGCCTAATAAACCTGTTGCTGTCTGTCATGAAGGATAATCAAAGAACAAAAGAAAAAGAGAAATTCACTCAGTTCTCTGAATAACGTTTGTAGCTTTAATAAGGATTCATCTATCGGTCTATTTAATGTGCATCACTGTGAAGTGTTTGTTAACTTTACTCAATTTCTGTATATATCCAACCTGTTAGACCTACCTGAAAATCTTACAGCACTGTTTACAAGGTTACATCGGTCAAAAAGTAAAAAAAATAATAATCCTTTTTGTGCATTTTGACAGGTCAAGTCAAAATCTGAACTGGTCTGACTGGGCGAATAGAAAAATCTCTGATAAATTGAAGGGCACTGCTAAATGTGACATTTATTATAACAGGCTTATGTGAAGATTGTTTTAAGTTCACTTAAATTCACTTAAGTTCACTTAAAAAAATAAAAATAAAATAAAAAGTCTAATAAATGTTAAAATTGATAGCTTTCAATTATACTGTAATGCTGAATGGCTATAATTAATGGATAAATTTGAGAAAAAAAATATTTCATAGAGACATCAGTAGTAGAATTGGTATCTGTGATATTGGCCTTCTTTCATAAAAAGATGCCATTAAACAAACATTTAAAATATAGGCTACTGTCTTTATGTTGTTTCTACATAAATTTTGAGATTAAATGTAAAATTATTACTGTATAAAAATATATTAAAAACTTTAATGTAAGCTGCGATTAATCGTGATTAGTTACAGAAAAACGTGTGATTAATTAGGTAATTTTTTAACTAATTGACAGCTCTAATTGATTATATTATATTATATGATATTATATTATTGTCTTTAGTGTATTGCTATGTGGTTGGTTGCTTACAGGCCCCACATTCGGCTCTCTATGATATTCTTGTCACTAGAAATGGCTCCTTTCCTCAAAGGAAGTATATGGATTTTTTCGTGTGTCTGTTTTTGGTCCACCAGACAAAAAAAAAAAGCCTTAGCAAGCATCACTAAAAACCAAGAAAGTGCTTTTTGTTCATTAGATCGTGACAGATTTACCCTGGTCACCTTTTAAAATCTGCAGTCTGCTGAATATTTCTGTAAATGACTGGCAACCCTTCCCAGTAAGCATTGTCCAGCACTGCTGAATAAGAAGGACGCTTCTGCTGTGCTTCTGATAGGGGAAGTCAATGTGGTTTCAGATTTTGCACATCCATGCAGTTTGCAGGGCTGCAGGTGGCTGAATATAGTCGATGTGATGTGAAAAATCTGATTTGACAAAGACAGCACAGAGCACACCACACACGAACAGATTTTCAACCAGAGTCTCGACTGTGAACACAGGGAATCTCGCGAGACCTCAGAATAAGCATGGCGGACGATATGCAGGAAGAAATTGCGATGATAGTGTTTGGAAAGGTTTTACACAACACGTTGTATAAACATTTGTGCTGTTGCCACAAATCAACAAGCTGATCCTCCATCTCTGCTGTCCACATCAATTTCACTTTGTGCTGCGCCATGACTGCGTTTGTTATGCTTCCGTCTTCCATCATCTCGCTTTCTGATTGGACATTGTTTCGTTACACGTGATAATCTCCAGAGCGTGCGCGCGTTTGTCCTCGGGGTCCCCCCCCCCCCCACACACACACATCAGGATTTCTGATCGTATATATTAAACATGTTGAATATTTACGATTTGCGATAGGGGCGGCTCCGACGTTCTTCCGATCAGGTTCGGACACTCTTAACACACCTCACACCAAGGGAAAACCTGATAAGATAATCTGTAGAACCATCAAGATAATCGGGACATAGTTAGGATTGTCGGAAGGGGGGAAATCGGCCCAAAATCAGCCCGATTATCTTTTGGTGTGTACCCAGCATTAATAGATAATGTTTTACAATGAACTCTGTTAGAGAGCTACTTATGGCAGTTTATCTGTTCAATAAAATACCTTTCTCACCTGTTGAGTAATAAAAACAACATCGCCGCGTCACTTTTACAGCATTACAAATCCCTCAATTCTTGCCATCTCTGAAAAGCCAAGCCAATTTGGTTTTATTACAAGCTCTGTCACGTTTCTTTTGTTGTCAGTGGACTCTCCTCTGGTCAGAGGTTTGAGATTTAGCTGATCTATGTCAACCTTTCTCACTCGTTGTGACAACTAACCTCACCATGCCTGCGTCAAAGTAGCCAGAGAGACACTTTTCTCTATTTACGGATATGACGAGACACGCACGGGCGAGCGACGCACGTACAGTACGCAATTTCCAGTGAAAACCATCCCGACAGGTTATAACTTATACTAGGTTTACCATAGTGAATCAGACAAAAACATGTTTTAGAAGAAGGATTGATTACGTTTAATTACAATGAACTTCCATAATCAACAAACCACTTACCATAATAATCATCTCAGGATATTTAATTTTCCTCTTTACTTAAGAATATACGTACAACCACAGTATGACTTTTGTCTCATCCAGGGTATTTTCTCCGTCACCAACCCTTACACAGACATCTTCCTGCTGGCACGGGTGGAAAAGGTTTTACAGAATGGCATTACCCATTGCGCTGAGCCCTACATTAAGACCTCCGACATCAGCAAGGTCTGCTGCTGAATAACACGCATTCTTCAAGAGAACTGTAAAATCTTCTTAGGCATGATGTCTTTCTACTTGAACAGAGCATTGCATAACAGACAATAAGTGCACTTTAACATTTTAAATATCAGTCTGATGGGGAAAATACAAGAATAGTGTATAAAGATAATATAAGATGTGTTGTATTTATACAGTTGTTGGTTGTTAAGTAATGTTTAATAGTTAAAGCGTGGCTTCTTATTCCATTAACTCATGATTTGTCATACTTCCAGTATTTCCAGAGGTTTTGGCTTTTGTTAATTCAGATTTAAATGCTTCCAGAATGTACTGTAGAATATTTCCATGTATTTTTATTTGTCTGTTTCTCAGACAGTGCAGAAAGTCCTGAAGACTGCCAAGCAGACGTGCCAACGGCTGGGCCAGTACCGGATGCCCTTCGCTTGGGCTGCCAAGTAAGACAGTAACTCACTTCTTATTCATATTCACTTAAAGGGATAGTTCACACAAATATAAAAATTGTGTTAGTAATTACAATTTCCAAACCGGTAAGACTTTCGCTCATCTTCAGAAAACAAATGAACATATTTTTGCTGAAATATGAGCCAGTTCTGTACTCTCCATTGACAGCTACGCAACTACCACTTTGGCGCTTCAAAAAGTTCATAAAGAGATTGTAAAACTAATCCACATGAATTGAGCACTGTAGCGAATGGACAAAACTCATGATTACTTGTCATTATAAATTTTAAGGAAGCTTTTAACCCTTAAACTCATAATTGTAAATTAAAGCATGGCGCCGTGAGTCTGGACTGAATTGATCTCTTTTGACAAGTTTGTTACCAAGTGATACTTAACCGTCTGGGGACCAAGGTGTTTTTGGGGCCCTTGAGATGTTCTGACATGCCTTGACATTTGTGCTTTTTTCAGTTATTTATAAACATGTTAATGGCAAAGGTGTAAATTCACTCTTATAGCGCAAACAGGGCTACCATAATATGCGAGCAACTTGTATGTAGATGTTTGTATTTTTAAGAGAATAATGTTTATGCGTGGTTATTGGAAAAAATTTAAATGAAAGTTGCTGAATTAAGACCACAAAACACATATTAAATATGTGTCCACAAGACTTTTAACTAATGGATGTTGTCCCTTTGAGTTCTAGCTTCAAAATTATGTGAAAATAGTCTTGCTTTATCGTTCACAAAAAAAAATACATTGATTTAAATGGTGTAAAACAGGTTTTGCTTGGAAAGCCAATATGCGAGTGGGAGGAGTAGTTTACACCCACTCTGCATAATGACTCTGCCTAATGAGCCATTCTTTCAGGTGTGACACTGACTGAGCCACAATGCAAGGACAAAAGATGTATTTAGAAGAAGACTTATATTGACCATTTAATATTTCGCTTACATCTCTCTTGTAAATATGTTTTGCTATTTTATTAAAAATTTTACAATTACAACAATAATTACAATTTCAACAATATTTCAAGTGTACTCTTTCTTTGTAAAAAAGAAAAAGAAAAAAGATTATAGGCCTACATTTTATCATATGTATTCATTAGTTTGAATATAGCCAACATTGGAACATCTAACATCTTAGTCTATGACTTTATTTTTGACAAATATATATATATATATATATATATATATATATATATATATATAACGTTAGATATGAGCAGAAATTGCTAAACAAAAGCTTATTTGATTTTGTGTTTATTTTCATTGCTAAAAAAAAAAAACGAGCAAAACGCGCGGGCGCGTTTTTGGTCCCCAGAGGGTTAACAGAGAACATCTCAGAACTCGAGGAGAGGGTTTCAAAGAGACTCTTATCTGCTCACATCTCTCTCTCCAAGCCAGAGACCCAGGTGGCCAGGAGATCTCTACACACTCTCTCACACACACACACACACGCAAACATCCCTTTGCCTTTAATTCCGAAAACAAGTGAGTCAGAAATCTGTAGGTGACATATTAGTATATTTGTACTTTATATATTACCATATATTAAAGCCTGCATGTTTGATTAGTTGTGTTTTATTCTATTGTAAACAAATGGGGGGAATTACAAAATAAAAAAACAATTTGGGCTAAATCAGGTTTACAGAGATTTGAATAATCCACACATCTGTGATCTACACGTAATGCCTGGTATTGACTTAAAGCAGTGTGCAGTTATCTCACCATAAGGTAACCACAAACATATGGTGCATCAATAAAAAACAATTGTTCCGCACAGCAAACTCTTACACTACATTTTAAAGGTGCTGTATGTAGTTTTTAGCGGCCTCTAGCGGTGATGTTTCAGATTGCAACCAATAAGTTTACAAGCGCGTGCTCTTACGCGTGCTCGAATTTATGACCGAGCACTGTGGGTACCGGCCAGACTGAGACGCGCCACGCAACACACGGGAGAAAGCATCATGCAGACATGCTGGAAACTCAGGTAAACTCCCACTGCAACGTTACAATAATAGGCTACTTTTATCAGCTTGACGTTGAACTAATGCTCCATGCTCGTACTATGATAAGTAGGCTATGGAACCCTATCAACCGTGCCGAATTTTGCCACTGCAAACACCACTTCACATTTTCTTCAGGAAATGTACATTCTAGGTTTGTAGATAAGGTTTCTCCATGATTCAAATGCCCTGCCGATGCTGATCCGTGTTTTTTTACCCGAAGTTCATCCGATTCACGTCTGGCCTTACGAGCTTCAGCAGAAAAAACTTTTTTTTTTTTTTTATCAATATGTGGAGTTTGTGTTGGAGTCTGTGTTTTGCTGGGCGCAGGTCGTTTCTTAGTGTTATCAGACATGTCATAAGTTGCAGTGTCGTCGCTGTTGAGTGCAAAGTCAGTAGGCTAGACGAGTGTAGAGGCTCGGGAGCGCGCATGCAGGTGACGTCAGTCACGTCACTGGCGGTAAATCCGACCCGGGACCTTCACATAAAAATAAGAATACTTGCTCTCAGAGGTAATAGCAAAACCCGCAAAGTGAATAATTTTAATGTGAGATTACAACCCTTTCACACACAGGCAATACAAAAAGGATTCGTTTTGGTAGAAAAGCTACATACAGCACCTTTAACCTAAAATGTTTAATAATGAATTATTTTAAACAGACATTAATCACCTGACAACTGTAGGGCTACATGTGCATGCTCACTTTAAAGAATAACGTTTGATGCTGACAGCATTGACACACATTAGATATCGGAAGCTATTAACACTTGCATTTACAATAATTTGGGTTAACAAGAACTGAAATGTTTTATTCTTTTGCTAAATACTTACTTGTGTATTCTGATTATTCAATGGAAGAGGCGAACTTGAGCACTGCATTGAGGGGCGGGAAGTGATGAGGGCGCTGAAAATGTTTAAACATTTGATTGGTTTCCAAGCGGTAGTGGGTGTTTCCTAGAGCAGCGAATGACTAAAATTCAGGCCAATGTACCTTTTTTTATTAATTTATTAATTTATTATTATTAGTTAATACTTTTACCATTCCAAATACAATCACAAACAAAGAAACAAAAATGCGTGTATGAGTCAAAAAGACAAAAGCAGAGAGCAGAATAAATAAAGCAGACAGATATATAACTACAATAACTAGCATAAATTATTCACACTGAATTATTTAAAATTCTGCAAACATTTCCCGAAAATGGATTGTTTAGAATTAAACTGTAAAAACAGTCCCCCGACTATTAATGAGCAAGCGTGTAATATTAGATGTAGTAACAACATTCGTCCCCATTAGAGATTATGAGTTATGTTTCTGTACAAAATAAATAAATAAATAAATAATAATAAAAATAATAATAATTACGTGTATTTCTGCATGCACCTTCGGCATCTGCACAAGATGGAATCGTGAATCTTCATATGATTAAGGGGCGGGACGATGACGTTGACTATAATACATTTCTGCGTGCAATCCATACGCACTTTTCATCAATAGAAGTTTAACGGGAGGGTTTTGCGTACCATATGAACGCAAAATGTGACTTTGGCTTGTAAATACTACGCCAAATGAAAATGAAAACTCGTGGTATAGATACGCAGTAGTAAGAGACTGGGTTGGTTAAAACACAACAAACACCATCAGATCACATTTTCTCTTTGTTCATTTGGCTGTTATAACTCAGATACAACAGCCAGTCAAAATGTAAAGTTAATGATTTAAGGGTCAAGAGCCCAACTAAAGCAAACACTGATCACCATAATGGTTTTGGATCACCAAACTGATCAGCATTTGTGTTTAAAAAGTATATAAATGTTTTTTTTTTGTGTGTGTGTGAAAATGACAGACTGTTTTGCTAGATAAGACCCTTATTCCCTGGCTGGGATCGTGTAAAGCCCTTCAAAGCTGCATTGAAAACTGCAATTTGGGCCTTCAACCATTAGACCAACCATTAGGGGGGTGAGTAAATTGTCAAGAAATATTAATTCTGAAGTGAACTAATAATTTAAGTCTTTAAGTAAATACCATTCGCTTCTATCTGCTGATTCTGCGATCTAGCCAGTTTTCAGGCAACTGGTGAAATGGTGAGTTTGTGTGGTTGTTTTGGAGGCGTGTTAAGGGCGAGTTTTAGGGTAGTGCTGCGGGGCTACCGGTTGCCAGAGGCTGCAGTACCAATGGGTGGAGCTTGACGTCCAGACGGTTCAACCAAACCCTAACCCCAATCACTGAATATAACTCCACCCATTAGATCCACAGAGGTAGAGCAGGTCAGCTGGACTAGGTCAAACTCCAGCCATTACGTTCAGAGAGGGGGGGGCTGGACTTCATTTGGCTCTGCAGCACCACTTGGGCTCAGTGCTGGAGGTCTGAGGACACTTTTTGTGTATAAGGGATAACATTTTATTTTTGTAACTTAATTCAATGCCGTGACAATACCATATAATAAGATAAAAGCATCGGCAAGGCATGTGTCATCATTTTGCTTGTAATGTCTCCTTGTATCCGTTTATTAAGGTAAGACACATTATTTGATACATTTTCATTGTATTCCTAAAGTTTTTTTTTATTATGTTCCTACATTTTTCAACTCATGAGCACATGTGCTCCTTGGGAAAAAGTAAGCGTCAAGCCCTGTTAGGCTGCTCCCCGGCGGTGCTTGTACCCGTTTAATGTAAACTGCAGGCTCCCGTAAAAATGTTATTAACTAACATTAACTAAGATCAATAACTACTGCAATTTTCAGAGAGGCTATAGCAATAACAAGCTATATTGAAAGGATTAGATCCCACCCTCCCTTCAGAGTGTCTCCAGACACGCCTCCTTCAAAGGCTCGTTACATCATAAGAAGAATGGCATCTACGCTAATTTTAGTGTCTTTGTTTATCCCGAGGTTTTCCCGCAGCCTGCCGGATCCAGGCCGTATCCAGATCTGATGAAGGACCTGCGCCTGGACCCGATGACAACGCAGTGCTGAAGTGCCAACTAGTCGCTCCCTATGGAGGATCCCTTTGCCACTCTACAGATAAAGCGTTGTCGGGAAACTCAATTCGTGTATCTACCCCGAATTGATAAAATAAAATAAAATTCTGTATCAAAATTATAAGGAAACACCAGTACTTTGTTTAGGCTTGGTTTGTAGGGAATTCCAAACCTGCGCACATATATTCAAACGCACATAACTATAGAACAAATTCTTAATGCGCATGTGAACGCCATCAGCGTTTCTCACAGGATCGCGTTTAAAGTCTGTGTAGAGAGAATTGTGTCGTCTTAGCGGCCCCTAATTTAATAACAAATGATTGTTGCGACGTAAGCGAATCAATCATAACTAACCTTAGCTGGAAAATAACTTTACTAAAGAACCGCTATAAAGCCAAAACAATCTCTGTTACCATAAATTATACACTTTGAAACAACCTACATTGTTAAAAGCGCTATATAAATGAAGATGACTTGACTTGACTTGACTTCAAAACACATGAACACACACAGCAGGGAGCAAACAACAGCATCACAGAGACACCGTTAAACTACCTTATCTCTACCATGTGTTTCAAAGCACATTACATTGCAATAATAATGAACACAACTTAAAGAGCACTGACCTGTACCATCTGTGGATTCATATTGACGTTGATAGTGTTGATAAAGAAACGCATACATTCGAGTCACAAACTGCTCAGAGTATAAAGTCACAGGTTTCCATCTCTTTCAAATGACAGTATTTATGGCATGAACACAGCATAAAGCCCAATTTATACTTCTGCGTCGAACATACGCCGTAGCTACGTTGTAGGCTGTGTGTAGCGCGCGTACCCTTCGGTGTACCCTGACGTGCACCTCTCCAAAAATGTAACAACGCGTCAACTCTACGCGGACGCAAGCGCTGTGATTGGTCTGCTAGGACCGCTCCCTCGGGTTTCACATGCTCCCCCTGCGCGCGTCAACGCGGACAACGACGCAGAAGTATAAATGAAAACCAACGCATTGCCTACAGCGTAGAGGCTCCGGCGTAGGTCCGACGCAGAAGTATAAATCAGCCTTAAGCTTGTTGTTTTAGTTCAGGAGGAACTGTAAAAGGCGGCTGCTGTTTTGGTTGCGGCGCCCTGTGACTGACGTCTGTCTAACATCTGTCTCTCTTCATGAAACTCGCTGATGACGAGTGATGTCTGCGCGAGCAGGTGCGCAGAGGTATGTAAATACACATATGTTGACAGGCAGGTAGGACATCATATCATTGCATTCGGACCGAACATTTTATGGTCCAACGCCTTCCTACAAAGACGATATAAATATACACATAAATACATTTAGAACACTTAACTTAGTGATTGCTATCAGGATGTGAAGAGACTTTCAACCAGCATAACTAAAAACAAAATCTGGACCAGATCGCCTACCCTGCCTTTAACTAACGTTAAGTAATGAGAGCTTGCAGTAAAGTGTTACCAGGAATCCTATTAAACTTCTCCTTCCAGTGTGATGTCACTGTTTACATCGCATTTAGGCAAGTTGAGGCCAGTTCTTGTAAGGAAATAGTTTTTTCTTTTCTTTTGTGTTTGTTTTTCTGAAATTTATATTGCAATAAATCTTGACCTCGTTTAAAAGGACACATCTAATCATAAAACCAGTCATACAGCCATGTTAATTACACATGCACCTTGAATATCACTTAAAACGAATGAGATTAAATTAAGTGGATTGTTACTACTAGTAAAGTATGTAAACCGCGACCTCTAGTGTTCAATGATGATGTATTTTCACATTCCCTCACGTCATTCATAAAGATTTAAGATTACTGGAGTAAAAATGCTAAGTTTAACTGAACGTTAAAGTCTCCTAATAACACTAACTGAATAATTTGTAATTTCCTTTCTCTGCTGTCTGCCTCACATTATCAGTGATCAAGGCTAGTAGAATTATTCACTTGTAGCCTCTACATCTCTGCTAATGGATCAGTTAATGGGATTGAATCCTCTGTTTGAAATGATCAAAAGTAGTCAGCTCTATTTGTGTGTGTTCTCCAAAGACTAACATGTATTGTGTTGTCTCCCTGCCAGCAATCGATTAATGTGTGCTTGTCTTTCGACCTCACTTCACTTTTGGGACAGAATAGCTGAAACAAAAATGTCCCCTGAAGTTAAAATAAAATCGGACAAAATATTCTTTCCAGAGAATAAAAATAATTTAAATAACAAACTGTTAATTCAGTTCCGTGTTTTGTTTAGCTGTCTTTTTCATATGGTTTATGCATTTTTGTGCGTCTATCTTTCACGCCTCTCCAAACAGGAAATGGTTTAAGAGGTCCTGTTTATGCACGTGATGAGCAGTAATTATACTGACTGTAATTTGCGGGTCTCTTCTTCCCAGGACACAAACACACGTGCTCCTCATCTGCACATATATATATATATACTGTGACTGGTCGACTTTGACCTGTCAGGTGAATGACCGCGCGCGCGCGTGTGTGTGTAACGGTCCGGGGGTTAAAAGTATCGGACCGCTCTTAAGTTTCGGAGTTGTAAAAGCGCTGCTCGGTGAAGTTTTGAGAAGGGCTTGACCTGGAAATGAAGATGATGTTTGTGAGATTTGCGTCCACGGAGCGCAAGCGGCCACACAGAGCTCCACGCGCGCTTTGGGACACGGGCACGCGCGCAGCCTCAGCAGTGACACAGGTCTGTTTACATCCATCTCTTTCTGTGTGGAGAACTTTAGGTTACTTACGTAACCCCGGTTCTCTGATAACATTCGCTCGGTATCTCACTATGGGAAACGCCTCTGGGCGTGACAGATCTGGAAGTACCAATTACACCACGTCTGTCAGTTGACAGACCAATCACGACAGTGATGCGGGAGTCCCCCTACCCACATATATACCACTGTCAGTGGTCCCTACTTCATTCTCTGCATATCTCTTCTCCGTGCACTGCAAGGAGGGACGTGTGGTGAGATACCTCACTCATGTTATCAGAGAACCGGGGTTACGTAAGTAACCTTAAGTTCTCTTTCAAACATTCGCTCGGTATCTCACTATGGGATATAGACAACTCCCGTATTGCAGATATGCTGTCTGAAGCAGGCCTGTCAACCAACTGTGATGTATGTAACATAACAATCCCCGAAGAGTGTTTTATTTTTATTTTTTTTATTTTTTTATACACTTAAGACGGAATGAGCCAGTGATGGCTCAGTGACATCCAGTCTATAAAATCGGACAAATGTGTGAGGCGAAGCCCAGCTTGCTGCAGCACATATGTCCTGAACTGAAACGCCCTTAAACAGTGCCCATGAGGTAGCCAGACCTCTGGTAGAATGAGCCCTCAGCCCTTCCGGAGGACAGAGACCACTGCTATTATAACCTAATATAATAGCTTCCACTACCCAGTGGGACAGGCGCTGACGCGAAATAGGTTTCCCCTTATGAGAATCAGCCCATGAAACAAACAACTGATTACTCTTCCTTAGCGCTCTTGTTCTGTCCACATAGTGACGCAACGCACGGACAGGGCACAAGCAATGAAGCCGCGCATCCTCTGATGAGAGAAAAGGCTGTGGATGAAAAGCCAGTAAATCCACCTGTTTACAGGAGAGAGCTGACTCGCTAACTTTAGGGACAAACGCTGGATTACTTTTGAGAGTTACTCTCGAGTAGTCCATAGCGAACTGCATACAGGAGTTATGCACCGAAAATGCGTGAAGTTCACTCACCCGCTTAGCGGTCGAAAGAGCCAATAATAAAGCAGCCTTTAGCGAAAGGAGCTTTAATTCAACACTCTCTATAGGTTCAAAAGGGGGCTGAGATAGTGCGTTAAGGACCACCGACAGATCCCACGGCGGAATCAGTGGCTTTGAAACCCTGTTCAAACGTCGTGCACCTCTCATAAACCTGCATACAAGCGGGTGTTGACCTACAGTGTTTCTGTCAACCCCCACATGACACGCAGAAATTGCGGCAAGATAAACCTTAACAGTTGAAAAGGCTCTGCCCTTATCCAAAAGTTCCTGCAGAAAACACAACGTATCCGCGACAGAACAGAGAAAAGGAACAATATTTCTGTGTGCGCACCATCGCTCAAACACAGCCCATTTCCGATCATATGCCGAGCGCGTTGAAGCAGCTCGCGCGTTCTGAATTGTTTCAATCACCCTAGGAGGCAAACCTGTCACACTCAAGTTTAACCTCTCACGGGCCAGGCCCAAAGAGCCACTTTGTCTGGGGCTGGGTGAAATATCTCCCCGCGCGCTTGCGAGAGAAGGTCCCTGCGCAACGGGAGGGGCCAGGGCTGTGCGTAAAGGAGCTGTATTATCTCCGTCAACCACAACTTCCCTGGCCAGTTCGGGGCAATCATTATGACCGAGTGACCGAACTCTCTTACCCTTCTTAAAGTTGGAAAGATCAGACTCAGTGGAGGAAACGCGTACAGTAGCGCGTTTGGCCACGGGTGCGCCAGAGCATCCACACCCATAGGCGCACCGCTTCTCGCCAGAGAGAAGAACAGAGGACACTGAGTGTTTTCGTGCGAGGCGAAGAGATCTACGGCAGCCCGGCCGAACCTCTCCCACAACTGGCTCACTACCTGAGGGTGGAGAGTCCACTCTCCATACAGAGGATTCCCCCTGGACAAGAGATCCGCCCCCACATTCATTATTCCCGGGACGTGGGTCGCCCGTAGTGAATGAAAATGCTTCACGCCCCACAAGATTATTTTCTGTGCTAGACTGTGAAGCCGATGGGAACGTGTGCCTCCCTGGCGGTTTATGTATGCCACCGTCGTTGTGTTGTCCGACCTGATCAAAATGTGGTGGTTCCTTAAGAACCGCACAAAATGATTCAGAGCCAGAAAAACTGTTAACAGTTCCAGGAAGTTTATGTGTGCGTTTTGTAGCGAGACGGGCCATTTTCCCTTCGCCATCCTGCCCTCGCACACTGCACCCCAACCTGTGAGCGACGCATCCGTCGTAACCACCTTTCTCAGAGAAACTGTTCCCAGCGGAGTCCCTGACTCGAGAAAGGACCGATCTCTCCATTGAAGGAGAGCGTGCATGCAACGTGACGTCACTATCACTCTGCGGTTGAGATGGCGTTTTGGACACAAGCCCTGCGCCGCCGTCCAGTTCTGAAACTCTCTCATTCGCAACAGTCCCAGGGGAATGACAGAAACTGTCGAGGCCATCAGACCTAGAAGACGTAAACACAGTCTGAATGACACTCTGTTTCCTTTCTGAAAAAGGGATAGACAGCTGCGAATTGACCTGACGCGCTCCTCGGACAGAGAAGCTCGATATAGGTCTGAGTTTAGTCTGAGACCCAGGTAAATTATCTCTTGTGTAGGCACCAAGCAGCTTTTTGTTTCGTTTATCTTGAAACCTAAGCTCTGCAAATGAGACACGAGCCTTGTTGTCTCTCTCTCTGCCTGTTGCCATGACGGCGCGCACAGCAGCAGATCGTGCAAATATGCTGACACTCTTAGACCCATTATTCTCAGCGGTGTGAACGCTGCTTCCACACATTTGCTGAAAACCCTGGTCGCTAAAGACAAGCCGAAGGGGACTGTCAAAAACTCGTAGGCTGTGTCTCGATAGGCAAACCTGAGGAATTTTCTGTGTGCTGGGTAGATGCTTATGTGAAAATATGCATCTTTCAGATCGACTGACGTAAGCCAGTCCTTGGGACGAATAGTTTGAGATAACGTCTTTAATGTCAACATTTTGAACTTGTATTTCCTGAGGTGTTTGTTGAGGTTCCGTAAATCGAGAATAGGACGGAGACCCCCCCTCTCTTGGGAATAACGAAGTACCGGGAGTAAAAGCCTTGATGGCTGTCCTCCGGCGGCACAACTCGAATAGCTCTTTTGCTCAATAAAGAGGCTATTTCTTCCTCCACAACCTGAGCTGACTCCCCCTCTGCTGCTGACATTAACACACTGTTGAAACGTGGAGGTTTTACAGCAAATTGCAGACGATAACCCCGGCTTATTGTGGATAAAACCCAGGGGTGTACTGCGCATGCGCGCCAGCTCTCCGCCTGAGCAGCGAGCGGACCGCAGCAGCTCTCGTCCACTAGTGCTGGGGACTGCAGCTCTGAT
The DNA here is from genome assembly GCF_963993115.1 of Abramis brama. Taxonomy (NCBI): domain Eukaryota; kingdom Metazoa; phylum Chordata; class Actinopteri; order Cypriniformes; family Leuciscidae; genus Abramis; species Abramis brama. The sequence goes on along the minus strand of NC_139963.1, from coordinate 42,336,650 downwards.
TTTTACAATTTTGTTTTTGTGTGTGTTTTTATTTTCAAACATAGCTGTGCCCTCGGCCCACTGCCTGGATGCACAGGGAACGTGTTTATTATTTCCATAGCACACATGTCTTTTGGAAAACAGCCCTCTGCCCTCTGTTGTAACCCCGTGGGTGGAGGGAGGGAAACTTTTCTGTGAGGCACTGGGGGAACTGGTGCCAACTTCACATCTGAACTGGTCATTATAGAACTTGTGAACAATTTCCCTGTCCGGCGCCTTCTCTTGGCTGGAGGGGGAGAAAATGACCGTTCTCTTTGAGGGAGGATAGCAACAGATACTCCGTGAGTGCTGTTGCTCATCCCTTCGTTCTGAACCTGACGAAATACTAGGTTGCCCGCCGTTTCTTCCCTCCCTGAGGGTTTGCAGGACGGTGTCTGGCTGCAGCCGCCGCGAAGGAAGGTTTACCCCTTTGGCTGAGCTGGCTTTGACTGTGGCTCAGAACGCTGAGGCTGAGGAGGTCTGGGGTTTCTAAAAACTGGCCGACCACCCCCTTGTGGGGCTTCAAACCTAGGCTGTGGTGGATGAGAAGCCCTAACGGTGGATCTGCGAGGGAGGCAGGTCTGGAAAGCCTCACCCTCCTGCTTCTTTTGATCGCACCGTTCTCTCATAGCAGTGACCGATGCCCCGAAAAGGGCTTTGGGCTCAACTGGAGCATCCAAGAAGTCTGCTTTCTCTCTGTCTGACAGCCCTGACAGCCCCAGCCAGAGAGCTCGCTCGCCGACCACTGCCAAGCCCATGCTGCGGCCGCAGCTCTGGACCGCACCTCTGGAAGTTCTCAGGTTGAGATCTGCAATAACACAAATCTCTTCCCAGAGGGCTGGGTTTGGTGACCCAGCATCCATTTGCCTCCCCATCTCTTCCATAAGCTCTGCCTGATAAGCAGTGAGGAGAGAGGTGGCATTAAGAGCTCTCACTGCCAGTGCAGAAGAGCGATAAATTTTCTGAAACACTGAGGCCGTTAGACGATCAGTGCGTCCCGGCAGCGAAGCTGAAGCCGAGGAAAAAGCTGTCCTGCGGTTAGGGTGGAGATGATGTGCAACCGACAGCTCGACAGGAGGGGGATTTGACATCCCTAACTCCTCCATTTTATCCACATCCAGCCTAGAAAATCCCTTTACGGGAACTCTGTGAGAAAATGGCTTATCCCAGAAACGTTTCATCTCCGAAACGCACGCGGGGACCGCTGGAATGAGCTGCTCAGCTGGTGGGGCACGTGACGGCAGTCTCTTGCCGTCATAGAGATCTCTCTCTGCCCCCTGGTCCGTCTGCTGTGATGGCCAGTCTATGGAGAGTTTTGCCGCCGCCCTCCGGCACATTTCGAGCAGGTCGAGCTCCGCCTGAGCCGGGAAGGGTGAACCCTCGCTTAACGCGCTGTCTGGCCGCGGTGGATTTGGCGGGAGGATCGCATCTTCGTCATCATCCTCACCATCCTCACCATCGTCCTCTAACAAACGAGCGATGGCCTCGTCGTCCTCGTCATCCTCCTCTCTCACATCCGTAAGTCCTACGGATCCAAAGAGGGGAGGTAGTTGCGGGGAGAATTCGTCCATGTATTCGCCCCAGCTGCAGGACGCTGGAGGCTGTTTAGCCTCCTCCGCGGGTGGCGGAGAAAAGCAGGGATCTCCCTTGTTAGTGGCCGCGACACGCACTCTTCTCTCTAACACCCTCGACGGGAAGAGAGAACAGTGAGGACAGCCCTCGGGGTTAGCGAGGGCTGCCTGTGCGTGTCTCACCCCCAGGCATGCGATGCATAAAGGATGAGGATCCTTGCCCGATATCATCGAGCCGCACGCACACGGGCGAGAAGTTTCTGCTTTCGGTCCGCCGTTTGCAGAACTTGAAGTAGCCATAATAATAGTATCTAAGCTCACCGACACGTGCAACTCAGAATAAGGGAATATCTAAAAGAATTCGCCGTAACGCGTTAATTCTCTTAAGTATACCAGAATCAAATAACACTATTACAGTGGAAAAGAAACCCGCTCACAAAATAGCTGCGTTCAGCGACGTACCTTGACGGCTCGTCTCAGAACCGTTAAACAACTATTTCGAGACAGGTCCTACTGAAAGATAGCTTCCAATTTGATCTTCACGGGGAAGAGATCGAAGAATGAAGTAGGGACCACTGACAGTGGTATATATGTGGGTAGGGGGACTCCCGCATCACTGTCGTGATTGGTCTGTCAACTGACAGACGTGGTGTAATTGGTACTTCCAGATCTGTCACGCCCAGAGGCGTTTCCCATAGTGAGATACCGAGCGAATGTTTGAAAGAGAACAAACAGGTTTAGTGGTAAAAGTGCTCTTTATGGATAAGTTAGGACAGGGGAAATTAAAAGTAGCCTACCATGACAGTAGCATTTTTTTTTTTACCTTTTAGCGTGGAAATAACATATTCAAGGATGTGTACCAGTAATGCTTCACTAATAACGAGTAAAAAAGACTGGAGTACGATGAGTTTTGTACACACCACGCGAGTAATACCATGGTAATTTTTTATAGTAAGGTTGTATTAGATTTGAGTCACATTGCTCTTCCATGGTAGCCTACTTTTTGTAAGGCTGATTTTGGAACCATTTCATGGTAGGCCTAACTTATCCATTGAAATACCTCGACGACCATGATATGAATGAATTTGATGATTTTAATATTATGCCACGCTGTATAAGCCTATAGGCCTAAACGAATGTACCACGGTATATAGCCTAACCATATGATACAAGCATTTTGTTACAGCCATTACAAAAATATATCGAATTAGGCTAGGCTATATTTTTTAAATCCAGTTTTATCTATTGGATATAAGTGTAGGCTATGTGCTCTGTCCTCAGGCGATCAGTGATTGGTTAATTGTGTTATTGCGTCCTCATGTGGGTGAGTGCTGACTACATTAGGAGCTCGTGCAAGTTGTCTCACACTTAATAGATTTAGTTGCACAGGTCAAAATTGCATGGCTTTCTGTATCACTCACTGAAACTGAAATCAAAGACACAAACTTCAAACTCCTTCAACTGTAATCCACCAAAATGTATGCACATATTAGGCCTACTACATTTCAGTTAAATGAAATAAAGCTGGGGGAAAAAAATAAAACTGAATGAAAACAAGAAATGTTGCCTTGGTAAAAAACTAAAATTATTAAATAGAAATACAATAGTCAACATTTGAAGTGGATCAAAAAACTTTCTTCAAAGTTATACATGAATTTTGAACAATACCCGTTCTTGTCTTAGACAACTTTGATGAACTTTTTTGATCCACTTCAAATGTTGTTGACTACTGTAAATACCTCTAAATCTTAACTAAAACTGAAATATTAATCTTAAACCTAAATAGCGATATTTAAAAAAACTAATAAAATGACAAAAGCACAGAGGGGAATTACTAACAATTAAACTAAAATGAACATGGAAACTGTACAAATAAAAGCTAATTCAAAATGATAAAACTCTAATAAAACTAAAATGACATTACATTATAAATAATATTATATTTAATTAATACATATAGGCCTAAAGGTACCACAGTATTACCACTGTATACATCACTACTGTGTTACTGTTAAAGACTGGTACTATGGCAAGCCATTTTAACATTTAACAGCTAGACTGGATATTAGAGCTGCACGATTCTGGCTAAAATGAGAATCACAATTTTTTTTTGCTTGGAATCAAGATCACGATTCACTCACGATTCTGAAAAGCTTTATTATTTTAAAGATCTACAAATCCTGAACATTAGGTTACCAAACAAGATGGAAACAAAATAAGACATAATACTCTTGCTTCAGTCAAATTTAAATAAATGCAGTAAACAAAAAGAATGTAATATTTAAATAAATAAAAAAATGACAATTAAACATTGACAACATTCAAAGGTATTACGCCAGACTAGACCTATTAAAGATTCTTAGCAAGAAACACTGTCAACATTTTTGGGTATGGTGTTGCGTTGAATAGCGTTGCTTTTATAGACGTTTGTTTCGTCTGGCCGCTGGTACTTTGTGATTGAGCAGTTTTGTTTTTATCTCATACTGTAGTTTAAGGTAAGTGTTTAATTGAGAAGTTTATAATAACTTTGCTTTTCATTTATTACTTAAAGCTCAGTTGAAGTTTTTCGATAGCTACTACATTAAAAACTACATACTAGCCTAAATGATAAAGTTCACACATTATTTAAAACAAGTGAACAGTCAGTAATAAAATAAGAACAAATAGACAAATTACAAGCAGAGATGAATACTAAATAAAGTTTACAAAGTCTAACAGTATATTCAGGTACAGAAATTAAGAATTAAACTCAAATGTAAAATAACACTATTTGTCATTGTATAAATTAAATATAGTTTAATCTTTGTTAAAGCTGTATTTTATTGTTTTATTTATATCAATGACACAGAAAACAGTATATAATATTAAGTGTGTGCTGTCACTTTAAGACTGCACGGACCGAAAAAAAACTGACAGATGTCAATTTCTTTCTCAGCTGTTCACATATGACATAAACGAGAATACTTGTCGAGACGGTCATTTAGACCGGTATTTTGACAATTTTGTGTTTATGTGTCCGTTCGAGCGCTGTCTGAAATGCGCCTCTCTCTCTGTGTGTGTGTGTGGCTGTGAGCACAGATAACGCGCGAGTCCCGGTTTTCGGATTCCGCGATTAAAATTGTTTGAATGTGTAAATTGGCATGTCAATACACGTCCAAATTATGAACTTTCACTCTATGATGGTTAAATTTAGCAGTTAATCCGCGAATCACATGCGTGCCGAACCGAATCTAGTGCGATCCGTTCCACCCCTAGCGCGTTATCTAGTTGAATATCATTGGCAGAATCGTAGAAATGCAGGATTAAGATCGCGCAGGGGGTTGAATCGAGATCGCGATCTTTTAACGATTAATCGCGCAGCTCTACTGGATATGTGTTGCAGATATCTGTAATTCAGTTTTGCCTAGTCAAAAAGAACATTTCAGATATCCGCAACTACATTATCCCTATCCATAATTGTCATTTCAGATATCCACAAAGACATTCTTCCTAGGACAAATGAAATCACTTTTGCCATTCATTTGTATGGGGTTTATCATTACAGATATCTACAATTCAGTTGCAGATATCCACTATTGGCGCTTTTCCATTACCAGTACCAGCTCAACTCGACTCGGCTCGCTTTTCGCTCCGTTTTCCATTGCAGATAGTACCTCCACAATAGTACCTAGTCGTCATAGCGACGCCGCAGGAAACTGCCGTGACTTAATCTTCTACGCGAGACGCACGAGACACACCCGCTACCCACACACACAGGACAATGGAGGAAATCGAGTGTATGCTGTTTTTGGATGTTTTTCTTTTTGTTTTTGCTGTTTTTTATTCAGGATACTCCGTCTGGCGCGTGCAATGATGACACAGTGAATAGTGACGATTCTCTCTGACCAATCAGCAGTCCGCCGTGTTTTCACGTCACATTTTAGTATCGCCTCAGCTCGCTTAGAACCTCGCCGGAGGTGGTATGAAAAAAAGTACCTGGAAGCAGGTACAGGCACAATTTTTACAGAGTGGAAAACCAAACAAAGCCGAGCCGAGCCGAGCTGGTACTGTGTAGTGGAAAAGCGCCATATGTGAATTACGGATATCTGCAATTGAATTGTAGGTATCTGTAATTCTAGTTTGAGATATCTTCAATTTGATTCTGACTAGTCATAACTCCAGTTCAAGATATCTTTAATTCACGATATCTACATGTTCCTTTTCAGATATCTTAAATTAAGTTTTGACTAGGCGAAATTACGTTGTAGATATCTGTAACTGGAGTTATGACTAGTCAAAATGGCTTTGTAGATATCTCAAACTGGAGTTAGGGATAGTCATAATTTAATTGTAGATATCTATTATCAAGTTATAGATATCTTGAAATTAATTTTGATTAGAGATATCTGAAATTTGATATGTCTGTAACTTTCATTCTGCCTAGTCAAAATGTAATTACAGATATCTTGAATTAGAGTTTTGACTAGGCCAAATGACGTTGCAGATATCTGTATGCAAATTAGGCCAGCATCACACTTTAGGCGGGAGCAGAGTGTGTTGTTCAAATCATCAAATCACATAGCACCTGTTAACTGCTAACTTTTAATTAGCACTGATTAGCACCATGTCGGAGCAACCAGAGTTTTTAATCGTCTTTTTAATGCTGTTAGATACTGTTTCAAACTGAAAAAATAAAATAAAAAATAAGAACTAATCTGAACTAAGAACTTCAGTCAATATTAAATCAAATCACAAGAATGTAATTGAATTGAAATCGTGAAATTTGTGTCAAGTAATAATAAAAAAAAACTTAGCTTAGGCTACCAGAATTTGTACCATGTAAACATTGTAACATGTTGTCACTAAACCTAATAAAATTCAGTTTAGTTACTAAAATGTTTTGACAATCACAATACATTTATTGTGATGCAATCATTTTATTTTAACCTATATATATATATATATATATATATATATATATATGCATTTATTTTTCGAGAACCAAAAACAAAGGTTGGGTTTTACTGTACTTACATTTATGTACATGGAATTTAGCAAAAAAAATTACTTATAGTATTATTTCCTTTTATTTGAGAGGATATTAGTAAAAGTGGGGTCAATGTTGTCCATTTTAAATCTAGACAAATCTTTCCAAAATATTCGTACATGAGGCGCAATGCCAAAATAAATGAATCAAGGGTTCAGCCAATGTATTGCAAAAAGAACAGTTCAGATCAATGTCCTTTTTAAATTTCACAAAAACTACTGGGTAGTGCCTGTGTACGATTTTGAAAGTTATTTCCTTAATTTTATTTACCAATAAATATTTGCTTGGTAAAGTCCAGATGGTCTTCCATAACAAACTTTTTACCAGTCTATTCCAATAAACAATGCAGTTTGGCCTGGTGACAATGTGTTTTTGAAATAATGAACATATAGTTTTATTAACATTTAAGACTCCGGGGGCAAAACAAAGTTTCCCAATTGCAGTATCAAATAAATCAAAGGAAGAAAGAGGCGATACTGGTTTGGGTTTTGGTTCTGAATAACGCCAAGACTCCTGTGGGAATCACATCCCACAATAGAAAACTCTCCTGGTGTCACTGGAATTTTATGGAAATCTAGAAACTCAGAATAAAACATCCCTTCTTGATTTAGTAATTGATCTACTTGTATTATACCTGCTGAAAACCATCTTTCAAAAAATAATTATTGCAATTGTTCCAAATTAAATATCTATGGGGTGAAAAATGATGCTTATATAACAGGGACCAAGCAAGCAACAGCCAGTTAGAAATGTAAAATGTTTGATTTTAAAACTCTTATATCATGTTTTATGTGTTTAAATTATGTGTGAATATTCCCAAATATTCTCCATAAGGGTTATTTGATTGTTAAATATAAAAAAAAAAAAAAAAAAAATGTAATTAAAGTAAAAAGGAGTCTTTTGACAAGTCTTTCGAAGGGAAATAAATAACAGTACTTTGGGTGTCTTGTTCATTATATTTATTTTCATATAAAAGCAAAAGAACTTAAATTGCATTATCAACACCGTACATGAGTGTGAATCCCGTGATATCCGTCCATTAAAGACATTATTAACTCAGATCAAACACATGTTATTATGAGACCCATTTAGTCCTTTAAGAGTTTGACAGTAAAAATCAACTGTGTATACAATGGCTCAGACTGATAACATCTCAATATTTTGTTTAATAGAACAATAAAAACAGGGTTGGAAAGACATGAAAATTTTCTTTTTGGGTGAACGATATCCATCCTAATAATAAAAGAATGAAAATGAAGAATACAAGTGATTGCTTAAGAATTTATGAATGCATGAATAAACTTAAACTCATCTATTCATCTGTGTCGGATCAGAAGTTTGGACACGGCTAATTCTTTACGCTATCCACATACAAGTCATGAAAACTGAATAACACAAATGGCATTGTGGGAATGATGCCGTGAGCAAAACGTTACACACATGAACATGTCTTATATTTGAGCTTGTTCTTTGATTCCAGCTTTCCTCAATCTGGACATTCATCAACAAACACAAACACTATTGAGGGAGAAACAGTGAACTGTGCGATCAGCACTTCATGATGACTTTCATTCACTATCTAGTGGAGATGAGGAGGTGCTGATGGAGAACAGTGATCAGATGAACCCCTCACACACACTTCTGTGTCCACATTTGGGAATAATAGTTCGTATCTGTGGCTGTTCCACTTATTGTATTGTACTGTATTTCCTTTTATTTCACTTGATCATGTAAATTCATTCACTGAAGTCATTAATAATCATCACAGATAATCAGTGGTGTGGAGTTTTCATTCCCCCATTGCCCCAAACAAACAAATGGATAAAGTTTTTCATTAAAAGACTGATGAGTGTAAGAGTAGATATGAGACATGGAATTCACATCATAAAAGGAGACGAGACCCTCATCAAAATCCACAAACACCCCGACCCTCTGAGGCTCCTCTCTCAGAGAAAGAGGGACAGGTGAAGAGTCACGAGCCCAATAACTCTCATTAAACCGTCTCACAGTCCAGTATCCATCATCAGGACTCAGACTGAACAAGCCCTTCCTGTTACTGGATTCTCTGGTCACTCCTAAATCCCACTGAGTTTGTTCCTTCACCTTCACCTCATAGTAAAAACTCCCTGAGGAGAATCCGCCCTTCCCAAGAACACCAAGATATTCATCAAACATGTATTTTTTCCCATCCACTGCGTTCAGTTCTTTCTTTCCATCTCTCACTTGTTTTCCATGATGAGACACGATGAGATGTGGATGAGCCGTATCAGCATCCAGAGTCACCTTCACTGTTGAAAATATTGAAAAGTCTGCTTTACAGATGAGTAAATGATAAAATAAAGAATTATATTTTATAATTAGGAATCATGGTAACTTTAGAACAAGATAATAAATAATACAAATACTGCATTAATTGTAAACTAGATTAAAAAGTTTAAGCCAACTTTGAAGTTGGCTTGAGAAAACCTGAACAGAAAGTCTGAAGTAGTTTAAAAGGTTTGAAGTTGCTAGGGTGTTCAGGGTTTTTATCTATGTGTTTGCTAGGGTACTTGAGCTGGTTGCTGTGCGATTGCTATGGGTGGTTGCTAGTGTGTTTCAAGGTGGTTGCTAGGGTGTTCCAGGTGGTTGCTATGGGGTATTCTCGTTGGTTTCTTGGGCATTGTTACCAGGCTTTTTTTACAGTCAAATACTGGCAATTACTGTAAAAAGTTAACTAATTTCACTAGCAGAAACCGAAAAATTTACAGTAAACTACTGGCAATAGTGTTGCCAGTATATACCTGTTTTATAACTTACAGTTTATTACTGTTAAAATACATTTTGTGGGTGTGACTTTTTATCTTACACTTTCAACTCCACTGGAAAATCCACACTACAAAGAGTAAAAAGTAGCATTGACGCAGTGTTGCAGTGAGATAATTAAGAGAATATTTAAGTGATTGTTGAGCATTAGTGATGAACACCTGCTGTTAACAAGCAGAATCACTGAAAGAAAGAGGAACACTAGAACACAAAACGAGAGAAACACAAGAACTACAACTGACTTCCAGCCATTACACATTATTACACTTATTATTAACCAGTATGACTTTATTTCTGTCTTTTTTTTCATACTGGGAATTTTATACTATCCTGGAACCCAGCATGGGTTCAGCATGTTCATCAGTGTGTGAATTCACTCACTTTTTTTTCATTCAAGTGGACTATATTAGTGAACTAATGTAGGGAATAGTGAATGAGGGTATAGGGTGTGATTTGTAATTGATCTACTTCTCAGTAATCTGTATTTTATTTCAACGCGTAACTACATTAAATAACAGCCGTGTGTGATTATTATTCTCGCAGTTTTATTGCACTTAAAGCATTGGCTCCTATCAGCTAGTTTCTGGCCCATTTTCGCTTTATTTACTTAATTGCTCGGCAGATACAGCTGTCCTCACTCAAGCGGTAAAAGCATTATCTCTATGTAATTTGCACGCTGTCGCGGAAGCGTCAGTGGAAGCGTTCAGCTCTCGTGTTCAGCCTCCTCGTGTGAAGACTGACTCGGGTAAAGACCATCGACTCTACCTGCGCGACTCCACCAAGCAAGGACACCAGAAAGGCACTTAAGTATCTCCTTCTCCCTTTACTTACCCACTTCTATTTATTTTTCTCTTATTTTCTCCTTGATCAACATGTGCTTTCAATACATTCCTGTTATCTCTCGGCAACGCCCTTTCATCACGCGCAAAAGGGAATGCAATACTGCTAATCTGCGTCCCATTCTCTCACCCTCACACACACCTCTCTCTCTTTCCGTGGGTCTATGGAATCGTCAGTCAGCAGCCAATAAAGCTGACTTTATTCCAGCCTTTGCATCTCATTCTACTCTTAATATCTTGGGCTTGACTGAGACCTGGATTCGTCCAGAAGACTCAGCAACCCCTGCTGCTCTCTCTAACAACTTCTCCTTCTCTCACACCCCTCGCCAGTCTGGAAGGGGTGGGGGCACAGGGTTTCTCATTTCTAACAATCGGAAATATTCAGCGCTCTCTTCTCTATGCAACAACAACTCATTTGAATATCATGCTATTACACTTACAACTCCCAATAAGATCCATATTGTAGTCATTTATTGCCCCCCAGGTCAGCTGCGAAACTTTGTAGAGGAGCTGGATGTGCTGCTGTCCTCCTTCCCTGAGGACGGCACCCCACTTGTAGTCTTTGGTGACTTCAACATTCATCTCGAGAAGCCGTATGCAACAGACTTCATCTCTCTCCTAGCCTCTTTCGATCTCAAACGACTCATCACCACTGGTACTCACAAATCAGGCAACCAACTGGACCTGGTTTACACACGCAACTGCATCACAGACAACATTTTGGTGAGACCTCTCCATGTTTCAGATCATTTCCTCATTACTTTCAGTCTACAACTCTCTACCCTTGCACCACCAACCCTCCCACCAGTCACTTGCAGACGAAACCTGCGCTTACTTTCTCCCGCCCATCTTTCCTCCGCCGTGTCATCTTCTCTTCCCTCACCAACACAATTCTCATCTCTGGATGTGAATACTGCAACGGATACCTTATGCTCCGCTCTAACCTCTTCTCTAGACAATATCTGCCCTCTCTCCTCCAGGCCTACTCCCTCTAACCCCTGGCTGTCTGAGGTTCTTCGGGAACACCGGACCGAACTCAGGGCAGCGGAGAGGAAATGGCACAAATCAAAAGACGCATCTGACCTGAGTATGTATCAATCTCTCCTCTCTTCCTTTTCCGTTGATGTTCATGCTGCAAAATCTTCATACTTCCACAACAAGATCAACAGCTCCTCCAACACACGATCACTATTCAAGACATTCAACTCTCTCCTCTGTCCACCTCCACCACCACCCACCTCCTCTGTAACTGCTGACGATTTTGCTAACTTCTTCACCAACAAAACAACATCTATCAGCAGTCAGTTCTCAGCTCCACACACACAGGAGCTCAGACCGACCCCCTCCACAGCCAATCACCCTCTCTCCTCCTTCTCTCCGCTAACCGAGGAAGAAGTATCTACACTTCTCCTCTCCAGTCATCCTACCACCTGCCCTCTAGACCCCATACCTTCACACCTTCTACAAGCCATCTCTCACACACTTCTACCAGCTCTCACACACATCATCAACTCATCCCTCCATACTGGCATTTTTCCTACTGCATTAAAGCAGGCTCGGGTAACCCCACTGCTGAAAAAATCAACACTAAACACATCACTTGTAGAGAATTACAGACCTATCTCTCTACTTCCTTTCATTGCGAAAACACTTGAAAGAGCTGTTTTCAACCAAGTAACATCCTCCTTGTCTCTGAACAACCAGCTGGATGTCAACCAATCTGGCTTCAAGAAAGGGCACTCAACTGAGACTGCATTACTGTCAGTCACAGAAGCCCTATGGATTGCAAAAGCTGCTTCCAAATCTTCAGTTCCCATTCTCCTGGATCTGTCTGCTGCCTTCGACACTGTGAATCATCAGATCCTTCTGTCCACCCTCTCATCTCTGGGAATCACAGGTACTCCTCTCCAATGATTTGAATCCTATCTCACAGGTAGGTCTTTCAGGGTCGCATGGAGAGGCGAGGTATCAAGAGCACATCAGTTGACCACAGGGGTTCCTCAGGGTTCAGTTCTTGGACCCTTGCTCTTCTCCATCTACACCACATCACTGGGACACATCATACAAGCACATGGTTTCTCTTACCACTGCTATGTTGATGACACACAGCTCTTCCTCTCATTTAAACCAGATGATCCCACAGTAACTACCCAGATCTCAAGTTGTCTGGCGGACATCTCGGCATGGATGAAGAAACATCACCTACAGCTCAACCTGGCAAAGACTGAGCTTCTCGTCCTCCCTGCCAATCCGTCTCTACAGCACGACTTCACTATCCAGCTAGAATCATCATCAATCACCCCATCAAGGTCGGTCAGAAATCTTGGAGTAACATTCGATGACCAGCTGACCTTCACAGATCACATTACAAAGACAGCTCGATCATGCAGGTTTGCACTGCACAACATCAGGAAGATCAGGCCTTTCCTAAATGATCATGCAACACAACTTCTCGTCCAGGCCCTGGTCATATCCAGGCTTGACTACTGCAATGCTCTTCTGGCTGGACTTCCTTCATGTGCAACTAAACCTCTACAAATGATTCAGAATGCTGCAGCTCGTCTTGTCTTCAACGAGCCCAAGAGGGCCCACGTCACTCCTCTGTTCATCTCTCTGCACTGGCTACCTCTCGCTGCTCGCATCAAGTTCAAGGCATTGACGCTTGCTTACAGATCCATCACAGGCTCAGCTCCCTCCTACTTCCACTCACTCCTACGAGCCTACATTCCCACCAGAAGCCTGCGATCGGTCAACGAGCGACGTCTCGTGGTTCCATCACAGAGAGCCACAAAATCACTTTCTAGAACATTCTCATTTACGGTTCCATGCTGGTGGAACGCTCTCCCCACCCTCATCCGGAATGCAGAATCCCTGGCAACATTCAAAAGACAGCTGAAAACCCATCTCTTCCGTGAGCACTTAACCTCAAAAAAAAAAAAAAAAAAAAAGTCCCCTTCCTTTTTCCTTTAAATCCTTGCCTATCGGGCTTATGTTACTCTGAATAATGCCTGAACTTTGTATTTTGAGCACTTCTTGCGTTCTTTTTGCCTCTACACGACGACTCGCCTAATGTAGTCTGTACGTCGCTTTGGACAAAAGCGTCTGCTAAATGACTAAATGTAAAATGTAAATGTAAATTTGGAACACAGTCTGTGTGTCGACTTTGAGCGCTGTTAATTCACAGTATATTCCTGTAGGCTACTTTCGCGAAAACTACAAATATAACCCAAAATACATTGTTTTCTATGGTATATTACTGTTTTAATGGAAAATGGTATGAGGGTGTTCAGGTTTGTTTCTAGTGCAATTCTAGGTGGTTGTTATGGTGTTGTTGGTGGTTGCTATGGTGTTCCCTGTGGTATTATGGTGTTGCTAGACAGTTGCTAGTTGTCACAGATGGTTACTATGGAGTTTTTATAGTTTTTAACATGTTTTTATAGTTTTAACACAAAGCTAGGCGATACTAACATGAGTTATGAGTAAGCATGTTGTTAGCTTTATGCTAGCATATTTTGAGTTGTTTTAATCATGTTTTCATAATTAGTTAGTGTTTTAGCATGTTTTAACACTTAATCCCTATTAGCATGTAACTACTCACTGCTAGCATGTGTATTAAGTTTTGCTTGTGAGTCAAAGAGCCTGAGACATTTGATTGCATTTATGCAGTGCATTATACCAAACTCTCAAAAACATTGAATACTTATATTAATACATATTTGACATAATGATTTGGGAAAATACAATTATTAAAATAAATAATTATGTCAAAGAACATGCATAGATTTTACTCACCCATGTGTTCTCTCAAATGTTGGACAGCTAAAAACAGAAATTATGAAATTATATGCTCATAACAGAATTAATCTCTAGATCAATAATGAAATCAATAATTTTAATCACCACATGAAAAGCAACAAAATCCAAGAAGACTTTATATCTTATAATAAATGTATCTTACAATAAAATATAATGAATAGTGTAGACATATGAATGCACAGTTATATTCATTAATTGTTTTGCTAAATAATTAAAAAGTAATTCATATTTTAATAAAGCTAAACAAATTCACCTTGTGTTACAATAATCTTCTGACTTTGTAAAAGTTGATCACGTTCTAAAGAAAAATCAGAAAAATAGTGAAAAATATGTTAAAATAACATTGAAATTACATAATTTTTATAACTCTGACAAACAAATCATTTAGTTGTTTATGGGATGTGTTAACATCACACAAGTACATCTGTGACTGAATAAATATTCATTATATAAACAACTGGTAACCATTTACAGGACCCAAGATATACACAAACTAAATGAATACACATTTGTCTGTTAAGAAGATATTTTATGGCTTTAAATAAACAATTAATTAATAACTTATTAAAGACAGATTCACCATGTTGTATTCGGCTCTTCTCATCCTGCAGTTGATCGTGTGCTGAAGAAAATTCAGAATAAAGACAAGAGAAAACAATTCAGACAACATGAGCATTAATAAGATATAATTTCTGATTGAGGAACAATAACTACAAATTGCAGGAGATATACAAGTGTGTGAATGCATAATGACTGTTAATTAAATATTCTGTGGATAAAAAAAACAGACTTGACATTAATACTGAATTAAATGAGTTAATAAAGACAGATTCACCGCGTTGTATTTGGCTCTTCTCATCCTGAATGATCCTGTGCTCATCCTGCAGTTGATCGTGTGCTGAAGAAAATTCAGAATAAAGACAAGAGAAAACAATTCAGACAACATGAGCATTAATAAGATATAATTTCTGATTGAGGAACAATAACTACAAATTGCAGGAGATATACAAGTGTGTGAATGCATAATGACTGTTAATTAAATATTCTGTGGATAAAAAAAACAGACTTGACATTAATACTGAATTAAATGAGTTAATAAAGACAGATTCACCGCGTTGTATTTGGCTCTTCTCATCCTGAATGATCCTGTGCTCATCCTGCAGTTGATCGTGTGCTGAAGAAAATTCAGAATAAAGACACGAGAAAACAATTCAGACAACATGAGCATTAATAAGATATAATTTCTGATTGAGGAACAATAACTACAAATTGCAGGAGATATACAAGTGTGTGAATGCATAATGACTGTTAATTAAATATTCTGTGGATAAAAAAAACAGACTTGACATTAATACTGAATTAAATGAGTTAATAAAGACAGATTCACCGCGTTGTATTTGGCTCTTCTCATCCTGAATGATCCTGTGCTCATCCTGCAGTTGATCGTGTGCTGAAGAAAATTCAGAATAAAGACAAGAGAAAACAATTCAGACAACATGAGCATTAATAAGATATAATTTCTGATTGAGGAACAATAACTACAAATTGCAGGAGATATACAAGTGTGTGAATGCATAATGACTGTTTATTAAATATTCTGTGGATAAAAAAAAAACAGACTTGACATTAATACTGAATTAAATGAGTTAATAAAGACAGATTCACCATGTTGTATTTTCCTGTGCTCATCCTGTAGTTGTTTGTGTGCTGAAGAAAATTCAGGATAAAGATATGAAGAAGAGAAAACAGTATTAAATATAAAGCTTATATATTTCCTTCCATAGTGTTTGAGACAAAGACATTTTCCTCAGTTCTTCACATCAGTGAAGATGAAGCGTGAGCCAATACCTGTCATACATGCACTACACTGTCAACACTTTACTTTTGGGGTTATCTTTTTACATGGACTCAGTTAAACTGTATTTACATGGTATTTTCAACTTGAAAATAAAATGTTTTTTTTTTTTACTTATAAATTTAGTTTAAATAACTATGAAAGTAAAGTGAACTTTTTAAGTTTTCTATACCAAAGTTCATGTTCATTTCGCCTAATTTGGCTTATTTTCGTAGTTCAACCAAATAAATAATTATTTTATTTCAGTTGGTTTTTTATTTAAATTGTAAATGATTATTTTATTTTAAATGTTTCAGTTGACAACTTTTTTATTACACTGTAAAAAAAAAAATATGCTGACTTACAAATTTAAGTACAATCAACTTGGATGTTTACCTTAAATTACATTAAACTGACTTGAAAAAAATTGTTGTATAACCTCTTTTTTTTTTTTTATTGCTTAACTTATTTTGATGAGTTATAGCAATGCAAAAAACATATGTTATCATAACTTATTGGTCATATAATTTTTTTTACAGTGTATCATTTAAATGAATTTTTAACAGCAAATAATAAGCAATCTGATGTCAGCCATTGAAACATATAAACTGCATAGAAACTGCAAATCAATCAAATCTTTTGAATCCACAAAAAAATTATTATAGTAAAGTGAACCAAATTAAACAAAAACATTAAAACAATCAATTTAACTCTAATCTCTTTCAGATAACAGCACACATGCATGGATTAATATAATTAGCAAACAGCTTATCACTTCAACTTAACAGTTACTGGTTTAAAAAAAGCAACATGCAGACTAACATCAGTGTTTCATGATCTTCTGCTGGACTGTCCAGCGGGCACCTTGGGTCAAAAATGAAAGTCATATTGATGTCAAAGTGTCGATGTCAAGATTTTGACCTCTGCTGATGTCATTTTGATGATATCGTCATGTAAGTGTCTGAATCCCTGATCTTATTCAGTGTCTAATGATTTGATTATAGGACTTGCTGTTTTATAATAGAAGCCATTTAATTTCACAGCCTGAGAGCAATGTTGTTTATCAAATAATATAAATGATTTTAAAAACATTTAGTGCATTAACCTTTTTCCTCTTTATTACTTAGCCATCAAGAATCAGTGTATGACTCTCAACAATGGTGACAATCAATGAAATGCTTCATGATGCAGTGCATGCTGGGTACCACCAATCAAAACTCACCCTTATCTCCCAGCATGCATTGCGGCTTTGGAGTTGATCTGATTATCTGGATATTTTGTTTGATTGTACCCATTGTTGAGATTCATATGCTGTTTCTTGAGGTCTGTGTGTGTCTAAGTAATGCCATAAAAGAATAAATCGTTTTCTAAAAACCAAGTATATTATTTGATAAATAAAACTGCTAGATATGCCGTAGAGTCAAAAGACTTCTATTATGAATAAAACAGTTTTAAAACCACAAGTCCTATATAATCAAAACATTAGACACTGAAAAAGATCAGGGATTCAGGCAACTACATGATGATCGTCGTCATCATCATCAATAATCAGCCAACATCACCTAATCTCATTTTCTCATGGCTTTTTTAGCTACAACAATTGTGTTTAATAAACACACATTTATAGCAGCCAGAGAAAATGTTATATTACAGAGTCAAGCGTCAAATGCACAACTAAAGCAAACGCTAACCACCATCATGGTGACTTTAAAATGCAAAATATGATTTCATTAAACCGTAAATTAAATAAAGTAAATCTGGTTAGTTTTAAGTGAAGCTGGTAATAAGTGTATGGCCATGCATTTCACCTTTTTGTTTGGTTTATTCCAACCAAAATTCAACGACTGCCCATCGTTGGAGCTTGACCTCAAACAAACATCGGATTTAGACATCAACCCGACTTTCATTTTCAACCAACGTCTGACTGACGCTGTAGTCTATATCCTGTGCCTGCTGGGATCAACATCATGACATCTTGACGTCAAATAAATGTTGAATTGACATCAAAATAACACCAAAATGACAGTAGAGGTCAAAATCTTGACATCAAATTGACATCGACACTTTGACGTCAATATGACTTTCATTTTTGACCTATTTCGTGACGTAATTTTGACATCAATGTTGAAGTCATATTGATGTTAAATTGAAGTCAAGGTGCCCGCTGGCGCTGGGTGAAGCACAGGCTCTACTCTTAAACACAATGACCCACAAAAACTCAGACAACAGAAATCCTTTCAATCCCAACAGGGCTGAGTTTCCCGAAACCTTCTTAACGCTACGTCATTCTTAAGTTACACCTTAAGCTGTACCTTATCGTTAATATGTGTTTCCCGAAACATTCTTAGTTAAGTATACCTTCTGTAAGTCATACGTTCGGAAGGTTGGTCTGGGCCACTCTTAGCTTTACCTTATCACTGTTGCAGGTCTATACGAATATAAGTTTTAATACACAAAGACAGTGTTCAATTAGGCTAATTCAAGTGTTTTCATGCAAAGAATAAAATTGTCATTATACGGATTGTTTTTAGATTTTTAATTATATTATTATATATATATTATATTATTCATCTAATTAAAGAGTGCTTTTAAAGGCCAGTGAAAGCATAGGCTTCTGTCAGATAAGTCCTATTTGGACGCTAATTGTTTCTCATGCCATGGGCTCATCCGGTATTGTAAACATTTACAGGCGTAAGTCTGTGATTTTAAGTCAAGTCAAGTCAGGTATATTGTATAGCGCTTTTTACAATACAGATTTTATCAAAGCAGCTTCACAGTATTAAATTAAAATAATACAACAAGGTTTGTTTCTAGTGGAATTTATTGATTAATAAAATTAAATTAAATATCCCCAAAATATCCCCAACTGAGCAAGCCAAAGGCAAAAGTAGCAAGGAACTGAAAAACTCCATCAAGTGACCTAATGGTGACCTAAAACTCCATCAGGTGACCTAATGGAGAAAAAAAAACCTTGGGAGAACCCAGGCTCAGTCGGGGGCCAGTTCTCCTCTGGCGTTTATGAACTAGAGACCGGATTTAACTGTAAGATTAAAAATATTATATGAATGCCTGGCTGAAGAGATGCGTCTTTAATCTAGTTTTAAACTGGGAGAGCGAGTCTGAGCAACGAACAGTATCAGGAAGGCTATTCCAGAGTTTTGGAGCTAAATGTGAAAATGTGGAACAGTTTAAATGTTCTTGGAACATGACCTAAAGATAAAGACGAGTTAATAATATTGAGGAGAGGCTCTTCCACTACAGGTAACACTTCTTTCAGTAGTTTAGTTGGTATAGGATCTAATAAACATGTTGTTGTTTTAGATGAAGTGATAAGTTTATTTAACTATTTATAGTTGTAAAGCGCTGTAGTTGTTCTTGCGGGGGGATAATTGAGGCTGAATTATAAGGCGCGATTGAGGATTGAACGTTTACAATTGTGGTTCTGATACTTTATATTTTCTCAGTGAATAAGTTCATGAAATCATTACTACTGCACTGTAACAGGATATTTTGTTCAGGTGAGGCTTGTTTATTTGTTAGTCTAGCCACGGTGTTAAATAAAAACCTTGGATTGTTTTGGTTGTTTTCTATTAGTTTGCAGAGATGCTCAGCCCTGGCCGCTTTTAGGGCCTTTTTATAATGTGACATACTGTCTTTCCACGCGATTCTAAAGACCTCTAAATTAGTTTGTTTCCATTTACGCTCTAAATTATGGGTTTCTCTCTTTAGAACATGCGTAGTATTGTTGTACCATGGTGCTTTACTTTTCTCTCTGACCTTTTTTAATCTAATGGGTGCAACAACATCCAATGTTCTAGAGAGAATGGTGCTCATAGTGCTAGTTAGTTCCTCTAGTTCATCTGTTTGTTTGGGTTCAGGCAGCAGCTGAGACAGATCAGATAAGCAATTTGAGAAATTATCTATGGTGGATGGAAGGATTGTTCTGCCTGGTCGATAACGCGGCGCAGCATGACATATTACAGCAGTACGTAATATACAAGTTACCATGTAATGGTCAGTGACATCATTACTTTGTGGAATGATATCTATATCGGTTGGATTGGTTCCATAAGATATAATTAAATCGAGTGTATGATTAAGACAATGAGTGGGACCAGTGACGTTTTGCTTGACCCCAAAGGAGATTAATAAATCTGTAAACGCAGCCCCTAACGCATCATTTGGATTATCTACGTGTATGTTAAAATCTCCAACAATTAATGCTTTATCTACATTGACCAATAGATCTGAGAGAAAATCTGCAAACTCTTTTAGGAAATCAGCGTAAGGCCCAGGCGGTCTATATACGGTAGCCAAGGCTAGAGATAATAGGGATTTTTTTCTTACATCTGAGAGCGTAACATTTAGTACAAGTACTTCAGAGACTGTAATTAGGACTTTTTGTTACTAGTCAAACAGTATTTAACATCTTGGAGATGTTATTAGACAGAAGATCCACTCCGATTTTACTTGGGTGTAAGCCATCAGCGCGGAAGAGCTTAGGACGCTCCCAAAACAGATTCCAATTATTTACAAAGAGCAGTCTCTGCTCATTGCACCATGACGTTAACCATTCATTTAGCGCGAATAATCTACTGAACTTTTCATGCCCTTGTCGGTACGTGGGAAGCGGTCCAGACACAATGATCGTTGTTTCAGGCGATGTGCTGCGTACCATCTCGATCAGGCTCCTGAAGTCTTTCTTCAGAACCTCCGTCTGCCGCAGCCTGATATCGTTCACTCCCGCGTGCAACACGACAGCTCGGACGCGCTCGTCAACGTTCAAGATCTCGGGTACCCGTGCAGCGATATCGAAAACACGAGCACCAGGAAAGCAGTGACTGTGCACCTTACTTTTACCTAACGTAGTGTGGACGTGCCGGACGATGGAATCGCCGATGATCACAGCATCGCGTTCCGTTTCGCGAAGAGGGGAGAAGCGGTTCTGGGTGGAGATCTCGAAAACCGGGAAGGGCGGAGAGATTCTTGCTCTGGTCCTGGACCGCGTCTTCCGCTGCGGAACCACCCAGGCTCCGTGGTGGTGTGTCGGAGCCGGAGTGAACGAAACCATGGCTGACCGTGACCTGAGCGCTCGGGACCAATGCTGAGAAACGCACGGAGTAGACGAGGTCGGAGTCAGCGGGTTACTAAAGTACTAAATCACTGATTTGTGTGCATCGGCGCGTGATGTTTCATGAGCTAAACGCTGGTCTCTCATCGACGCATCGGTGCGTGATGTTTCAAGAGCTAAATCACGGATCTGCTTCTCTACAGCTTCCAGCTCAGACTGCACCGCGTGCAGCTCGATTGTCACCAAAAGGTAGACAACATACATCTGCGGTGATATATTCGCCATTTTAACAGATGGACAGTAAGTTAGCAACGACGCTACCAGTGATGCTATCAATATTTATACTAATTTATGACTGAAGTCTTGGATATAATCCGTCTTTTTAGTGGTACGGGCGTAATGTAGACGCACGATAGGCGAGAAAATGTTCGTTTGTGAGTGTAAAGAAGACGCGCTCAGCCGTGACCCACAGGTGAAAACCGATTTATCACAAATCGGCTTGAGACGCGTCTGCTCAACAGTCCGCGTTGTAACTATGAGGTTTAAGCAGCAGTGCTTCTCAGTGAGGAAAAGTAGAAAATGCTTGTTGTAAGTGAGTTTAAAGAGAAAAATCACGGATTATGAATCAAATCGGCGGAGCTCCAAACAACGCATTCAGACGCGACGCATGCGCAGATTTTAGTGCCGTCCGAATCCATAACATCAGTGTTTTTTCTCACCCAACCCGCGTAAAAATCCCTGTCCAAATTAGTACCTATTGTTTTTTGACAAACAGGTCGTGCGGTAATTTAATTGCCGTCTGAATCCACATCTCTGAGTTTACAGGAAGAGATTCAAAATTCACTGTTTAAATCCTTTTTGATCACTGCCAAGCACCTTACGTAAGATGTAAACTTTTATTACTGAAATGCTAGAAAGTATTTACAAGAACAATATTTCATCGCAGCTCCACCTCAGTGAACAAAAATGGGAAAGAGATGAAGCACGTACATTTTTTGAAATGGTTATTGTGGCAATTATAGGCTATTATAGTTTGGATTATTTTTTATAATATCCAATGTAGTCCTAATAAATGTAATTTCAACTATTTCTTAAGTGCTTCTATTATAAAGAACACCACTTTCTAGCATAAAGCAGTGAAACAGCCCATGGACAAGAGAATAATTGATTCTCGAGCCATCGATATCAACCAATTCAGCAGCATTGCCACGGACAGCACCGGGTAACGTCGCACGTAAGAAGGTATATCTTAAGCAGCTTTCTAAGGTATAGTTCGGGGAACACGCCTAGTAATGGTATACCTTTAGTTAAGTTATACCTTACGAGTCTTCGTAGCGCGCTAAGAGACAACGTTATCGGGAAACCCAGCCCTGAACATTAATGAGTAAATGAGATAATAAAGTGCTGTTAACAAGCAGAATCACTGAAGGAAAGGGAACAGAAAAGAGAAGAGATGAGCAGAAACACAAGAACTACAACTGACTTCCAGTCATTACACATCATTACATTTATTACTAACCAGTTTGACTTTATTTCTGTTTTACGACAGAAGCTCTTATTGAGAAAAAGCAGAGGTTTAAATATTGACGTTTAGTTGAAACTGTTTAGTTCAGCTCGTGACCCTGGACCTTTTTAACATATTTTTTTCTCTGGCTGCTTTAACTGTGTGTTTAAAAGGGACTTTTATGGCAGAAAAGAGAGAAAATGTGATCAGTGAATGCTGATTGTTATGTATTGATAATGACATATTCATCTTGTGGTCTCTTGATTCATTGTTGATGTATGTCTCTAAGTGACTAAGAAACATGTAAAAAAAAACTATCCCCAGGCTGCCATATTTATTTACATAAAACATAAAATAACAAGAAAACAAGAACCTCGGATGAGTCTCTTGATCTCATCCAGTGTCCAATCCTTTATCACAAGTGTTACATTATTAACACACTTAAACTTTATGTATACCACTGTGAATCAACAGCAAGAGTTCCAACAGCATTCAGTTATAATGAAGCTATTAAAAACACATCATGAACAAAAACAGAGTTATAACATCAATGACATCAAATATTAGCCCATGAACAATGGTGACAATCAAAAAAATAATAATACTCTGAACATCACAAAACAGGCTACAGAAAGTCAACAAAAAAAATAGCAAAAAAACAAGCAAACACAGAAAATGGTAAGACCATTCAGCTGTATAATTTATTCATGCTCCAATGCATGCTGGGAGTTTTGTACTATGCTGTCACCCAGCATGCACTGCGACATGAAACTTTTAATTGTCAAAATTGTTGAGATTCATGTGCTGATTGTTGATGTCTGTGTGTGTTTCAGTTATGCAGATGATTATAATCTTGCCATATTTATTTACATAAAACATATAAAATAGTAAGAAAACAAGAACTTTACCTCTGTTTTTATAAGCGAACACAGCTATCAGTATTCCAGCAATCACAACAAGCACAACT
The DNA here is from genome assembly GCF_963993115.1 of Abramis brama. Taxonomy (NCBI): domain Eukaryota; kingdom Metazoa; phylum Chordata; class Actinopteri; order Cypriniformes; family Leuciscidae; genus Abramis; species Abramis brama. The sequence goes on along the minus strand of NC_139963.1, from coordinate 42,313,202 downwards.
ATAACTAAAATCAGGATGACTGACATCCTCCAAGAAATAAAAATATTACCTGTAAAACAAAACAGTAAATAAGCACATCGTGTAGTTTACATAATGTTCAGGGGCCGTATTCACAAAGAATTTTAAGGCTAAAAGTAGCTCCTAACTGGCGAATTTAGGAGCAACTCCTAAAAATAATGGGCGTGTCACTCGTAACTTTAGGACTCCTAATTTTTTTGATTAAGAGTAATTCACGAAGCATTTTAGCCCTAAAAGTAGCACCTAAGCCTGGGACAGCTTAAAAGAAGTCGAGAGGACTCCTAACTCACTAAGACCTATTCACAAACCGCTTTTTGTGGCAGTTCACGTTGCGATGTTTTGAAATGCGTATGCGGCGGCTACAGGAGCTTCCAATCGCGAGGGAACAATTTTGCATTGTAGGCATAACTAGGGATGCAATAACGCCACCAACAACAACCAAAACTAGGCTACTCATTCATTGCATGTAAACTAATCGTAACGTTTGATTGTGAATCAAATTAAAATGTTCTTCTCTTTGCAAACGTAGGCAGAAACATATAGTGACAGATTAATCAATAATGTTGCAAAGATATTGCATCAATCCATATGTTTCATTAGGCTACTAGGCTATTTGTTTTGCCTTACTCTTTATTCATTTAGGCTATTTATTCAGTTACTATTCATCATCTTCCGTCCTTCGCACTACTTGTGTAGCGCACGCATTCTCAGACCTGTCACTCATCATCGTAGGGGAGGTGTTTGGAATCATTCCCGCGTTACAATCATCAGCCAATCAAGGTGGTCACTTCAGTCCAGCTCGTGCATGAGTAATGACGTCATCCATAGCAACGAAGACTCACTCTTAGTTTAGGAGTTGTCATTTTTCTTTACTAAGAGTAGGTCTGAAAGGCGTTGTGAATAACTTTTAAGAGAAAACTCCTAGCTAAAATCTTTTAGTGCGATTTAGGAGTACTCCTAGTGGTAAGATAAAATGCTTTGTGAATACGGCCCCAGATCTGAATGACACATACACAGTAAATGTTGATACAAAACTCTATTATAAACCTAATGCTGCTATTGCTTTTACTTAGCTTCACACAATAAGCTGATAATCATTCATTCTTTTTACTGCTGCATCAAAAATATCATGAAAACGTGATAAACAATTACAGTAACAGATGCATCTACTCCCTTGAGCTGATAATCAGTGTCTCCAGCATGTGATGCTTCAGTTTGACTCTGCAGAGAATCTTGCCACTGTGATAAACAGTGATGGTGTGTTTGACACTGAATCCGTCTGAGTTTCTGTGTGTCTCTGTTTCTGAACTCAAACTGACTCCTTCACTGTCCAGCCACTCAAGATCAGGTTCAGGATACCAACCTTCAGATTCACACTGTAGATGAAGCCCTCCTGAACGATCAAACCCATCTACAGTGATCACTGGAGGACGTCCTACAACAACTACAGCTACAAGGAGTTTTCTCTTAAAAGTTATTCACAACGCCTTTCAGATCTACTCTTAGTAAAGAAAAATGACAACTCCTAAACTAAGAGTGAGTCTTCATTGCTATGGATGGCGTCATTACTCATGCACGAGCTTGACTGAAGTGACCACCTTGATTGGCTGATGGTGACAGGTCTGAGAATGCATGCGCCTACACAAGTAGTGCGAAGGACGGAAGATGATGAATAACTGAATAAATAGCCTAAATGAATAAAGAGTAAGGCAAAACAAATAGCCTATCCTAATGAAACATATGGATTGATGCAATATCTTTGCAACATTATTGAATTAATCTGTCACTATATGCCTCTGCCTACGTTTGCAAAGAGAAGAACATTTTAATTTTATTCACAATGAAACGTTACAATTAGTTTACATGCAATGAGTAGCCTAGTTTTGGTTGTTGTTGGTGGCGTTATTGCATCCCTAGTTATGCCTACAATGCAAATGCAAAATTGTTCCCTTGCGATTGGAAGCTCCTGTAGCCGCCGCATACGCATTTCAAAACATCGCAACGTGAACTGCCACAAAAAGCGGTTTGTGAATAGGTCTTAGTGAGTTAGGAGTCCTCTCGACTTCTTTTAAGCTGTCCCAGGCGTAGGTGCTACTTTTAGGGCTAAAATGCTTCGTGAATTACTCCTAGTCAAAAAAAAATCTAAAGTTACGAGTCCTAAAGTTACGAGTGACACGCCCATTATTTTTAGGAGTTGCTCCTAAACTCGCCAGTTAGGAGCTATACTTTTAGCCAAATTCTTTGTGAATACGGCCCCAGATCTGAGCTACACATCCTAAAGGTTTTTACTCTAATGTTGTTCCAGACGAACATATGTGAAATAAATATAAAGTATTATTCACAATGATGAATAAATAACCTGGGCCCGTATTGATAAAGATTCAAAGACTCCTCTCAGAAAACTCTTAATTTAGCTTAAAAACTTTTATGTAGGAGTCTTAGCTTAAGAGCGATTCGGGACCGATCTGAGAGCAACTCTGAGTAAGGAAAATACAAAAACTTTTATCTTAGTGATGAGGCGGGGTTGACCCCGTTGGTATGTATGACACAATCTTTTGAAGACTGTGATTGGTTGGTTGTCCAAGAAGGAAAAAAAAAAAGTGATTTTAAGTATAGGGTCTATTCTTAGCCTCCACTTTGAACTTACATGCGTAATTTTTCCTATTTGATCGTTCTCACACACACACATTATGTGTATATAAATCCTTTTTTTATTTACCATGCTGTTGATTTCCTATAAGGTATTTGATTGCTTAGAATGATAAAAATTGTTCCACTCTTTCCAGTTACACTGATTGCTGGCATGTCTATTTAAGAGGTGGTTTGAATGTTGGTTTTAATGTATCAAACATGGAATTTTCCCAGTTGCCAAATATCGTAATGTAGTGATTACTTTCATTTCAGGCGCTATGGCATTTCTGCGCTGTGTCGGAGATATTAGCGTGTCTCTAAAAAGATCAGTCACAAACATGATCCCTGCACGATCTAATCTATAGCGTCTTATTAACTCACTGTCATCCATTGTCTGCAACACATTTCTTCTCCCTCTTCGTCTTTCAGCCATTTTCTCCTCTGCTAAAGAAACTCTTAAGCCTCTTAAAAGTCCTTGTCCGTGCTCCTAACAATTTTGACCTTAAGACCTCTTTTAAGGGTTAAGATGCTTTCTGAATTACTTTTTTCTTTACTAGGAGTTTTTCTTTAATTTTAAGAGTAAACGCCCACATTTGTAAGAATTTTCTTAGAATTTTGTCACTAGGAGCTACTCTTTGCATTAAGATTCTTTATGAATACGGGCCCTGATCTTGAATCTGTAATTCCACTAACTAGAAGGAGAGTCAAACAAATGAACTTCATCTCTGAGACACAGATGCTAAAAATAAAATATGAAAAAAGAGAAAACATTACAGAAAAGTGTGTCAGCATACATGCTTTTTGCCTTAGAATAATACTTACACTTAACCTCCTGTCTAAAAGCGAGATAAATATTTACAATCTCTGTCTGTTCAAAGAAAACTGGTTTAACCGGATCAAGACAAAGCAGGATATAAATGTGAATCTACATGTAGCACTTATAAATACATATAAACACATGTTGAATGTTGTTGAATCAGGATTTTTCATTTTCAAAAATGCAAATCTATAATTTGATTAAAAAACCTTTCATTTATTTACAAGATTAAGTATTATATTCATTATTAATTATATTCACTGTTGAACTCAAACATGGTCCTCAAGTCACACTCATGTCAGACTTCAGGTAAATGTGTTTCAGATTCTTCCATGACTTACCTTCAACTCAACATTCACTGTGTTCTCAAGAGTGTCTTAATAAATTGTGTCCATATGAAAGTTTGTACGATCGTGAGGAGATCCTTCCTGGTTTATTTCCACTTTCTCTTGTAACCGAACACCTGAACAGACACAGTCCCTCCCATCATTCAGGCTGATAAACCTGCTGGAGCTTCTTCTGTCACACACACTGACACTCCTCACTTTAATATGATTTGAAATATGGCAGACATGTTAATCAAAAGAAAACACAATCAAGTGAACACAGATGTGGATGATGACACAATATACACATCCACAAATATAGGGAGAACTGTGACCCCACTACTGACAATAAACCATAAATAAATGTCAAAAGACAGTTTATCAATATCATGTGGTGAGTCGTATGTGATGATAGCAAAACCAGAGATGGGACCAGGTCACACATGTGCAAGTCTCAAGTAAGTCTCAAGTCTTAACCTTCAAGTCTCAAGTAAGTTGCAAGTATTTTTTTTGGGGGCAAGTCAAGTCAAGTCAAGTCACCTTATTATTGTAATTTTACCTGCAGAATCTGATCTTAATAAAGTGAAAAGACATGATATAAATAACTGTCAATAAATTACAATAATTTGGATTTGCATTGTAAATGCTCATGTTCAGTAAAATACATCATGGAATCAAACAAAATTGTAACTTCATAAATTTATATTATTTTTCACTTCTGCCAACAGTGTTTGAAATGTTTCATCCAACAGACTCCTCTCTGAACACCTCTCTCTCTCTCAAACACAGTTTACGTACAAAATTAAACTTTGTTACATTTCTCCTCTCACACACTTTCTCTCTCTCGCTCTCACACACACACACTCACTCTCTCAAACTCACTCTCTCTCTCTCACACACACTCACACTCACACACGCACACACACACAGAGAGTATATCCAGGGCCGTGCACAGATATTTTAAGGGGCAGTGGCCTAAACCAAAAAAGGGGCACTATTTTGTTTTTTTGGGGGGGTGAACAGAAAATTTTGTTATTTGTATTAGATCTGATCGAGAGTACAATAATTTGATTAGACAAGCAGCTAATTCTAAGAACGTGGATATGTTGTACACAGGGCTGGACTGAAAAAAAAAAAAAAAAAAAAAAAATCGGCCCTGGCATTTTGGCCCACTATATGATCATAAACACCACCCATCTTTGCACGCCCTTAAATATATGCATACCAACTCCTATTCCTTAAAACCACTAATGCCATGTAATGAGTGAGTATATGAACGAGTGAGAGTTAACAGATGAAATAAGTAAAATTTTGACATTTATTAATACACTGATGAAGCCTAAAACAAGCTATAATCTGCATTAGCATAGCAATACCAGTGTTTCTTACAGGATTTTTGGTAAAACTGTGGTGGGTGGACCTCAGTCCTTCTAGGGGGGTTTGGGGGCATGCCCCCCCCCCCGTGAGAAAATTGTGTGCATTTTAATGTTAATTCATCAATCTGGTGCACTTTGAGAGTTCAAAATTAAAAGCTCCAACCCATATTCAGTGTGCAAATTAAACAAAGAAATATTCAAACCTCTTTTAGTTACAGTGTCTATTTACATTACACCTACTACATAATAATAGTTATAATATTAATCCAATGACAGTAATAGCCATATTTTGTAAAACAAATGCACTAAAACAATAAAGGAAACTTTCATAATTAGTTTTGTACCAATTTCTATACTTGAAAGAGATAAGCACATGATCTTTTATTTTGACGCAAACTGCATCAAGCTTTTATTTTGGCGGAAAACATGGTTTACAAACGCCTCTCATTAGATTTCTAGTGAATTGCGGTAATTGTCAACTATGCAGATGTGGAAATAATCTGTAACTGGGTTATGGGTTCCTACACTCATGACATGGCCTAAGTGTTTTGAAAGTAGTTCTGCTTACCGCGGACTCTACACTCTCTCATCTCTCTCCTGATCCTCCTCACTATCATCATCATCACAGGAGCTGATGAAGGGCAGAAAATATACACTACCGTTCAAAAGTTTGGGGTCAGTAAGATTTTTAATGTTTTTAAAAGAAGTATATTCTGCTCACCAAGGCTGCATTTATTTGATTAAAAATGCAAACAAAAACAGTAATATTCTGAAATATTATTACAATTTAAAACAGCTGTTTTCTATGTGAATATACAGTAAAGTGTAATTTATTCCTGTGATCAAAGCTGAATTTTCAGCATCATTACTCCAGTCTTCAGTGTCACATGATCCTTCAGAAATCACTCTAATATGATGATTTGATGCTCAAGAAACATTTATGATTATTATTAATGTTGAAAACAGTTATTTACATTTTTATTTCAGGATTCTTTGATGAATAGAAAGTTCAAAAGAACAGCATTTATCTGAAATCTAAAGCTTTTGTAACATTAAACACTACCGTTCAAAAGTTTGGGGGCAGTAAGAATTTTATTTTTATTTTTGGGGGAAAGACATAAAATAAATTAATACTTTTATTCATCAAGGATGAGTTAAACTGATCAAAAGTTACAGTAAAGACATTTATAATGTTAGAAAATATTCTATTTTAAATAAATGCTGTTCTTTTGAACTTTCTATTCATCAAAGAATTTTGAAAAAGAAATTACACAACTGTTTTCAACATTGATAATAATAATGAATGTTTCTTGAGCATCAAATCATCATATTAGAATGATTTCTGAAGGATCATGTGACACTGAAGACTGGAGTAATGAAGCTGAAAAACATTTTAAATTGTCATAATATTTCGCTCGCTCACTCGTTTAAAGTTGTGATTGGCCCAGCCCAGTGTCAATCAAGAAAAGAACCAATGGGCCGCTGATCTACGTGTTTCATGGGCTAGTCTGTCAGAAGAAAAAAAAAAACAACTAACGCTGACTTTTTCTGACCAATGCATTACACCGGCACAAACCCAGCACCGCCAATTAAGCAAAACAAAACAAAAGGAATGGGCCGCCGATGTACAAATTTTATGGGCCGTTAAAAAGAAAAAAAAAAAAAAAAATAATAATAATAATACAAATAATGTATGAGTATGACATGTATCGGCCCAAAAAGCACGTCGGCCCACCGGGAAAGTGCCCGATGGCCAGTCCAGCCCTGGTTGTACAAGTTGTTAGCACTAGTAGAAAGAGCCAGAAGCCAGAAGACCAAGAGCAAGAGCAAAACATTAACGACATAAATACAAAAAAACCCAAAAACAAATGACTAATTTCGCAGATTCAACCACTGTCTTGCATAGCCTACCTGTTAATGCGACAGCTTTCGTGAACTGTCGTATGCGGAGCTGCGGAGCGAGCGGGAAAACCTGGTGCGGATTAGCGGAATCAGCGGAATGCTTTGAGCGGAGCGGAGCGGTGGGGGTGGGGAAGAGGGGCACCTCAGTCGATGAGGGCAGAGGGGCAGTGGCTCTAGCCACCGGGCCACCCCCCTGTGCACGGCCCTGAGTATATCCATAACTAAGTCATTACATCTTTTACAAGGTATTGCACTTGAAAAATATTAGATTCGAGAGGGTCTTGTCTGCAAGCCGAGCACGATGTGCCTCATGATGATCCCACAATGACTGAAGACCTAACGTGAAACTGAATGACTGAAAACCTAACGTGATTTATATAAGTCCTAACATGAAAAAGCTTTATGGTTTAATGTACCAAAACACCCACATAGCAACATTGTGTCGGCCCAGATCCGGCCCACATCTGGCACACGTGGAAAGATGATCTGGCCCACATGCAGCATGGATCTACGGCACTTGGGTGGGCCACTCCTGTTTGCCAGATCTGGGCCACAAGCAGGCCATAGCAATGCCACATGTCAGCCAAGAGCAAAGAAATAAACCAGAACTGGACCTTATCTGAGCCACAACATCTGTGTATATTAAATATGAAGTCATCTCAGCCTTAATAAGCCTGTTAACAAGCAGAATCACTGAAGGAAAGAAGAGAACAGAAAAAGAGACGAGCAGAAACACAAGAACTACAACTGACTTCAGACACAGTCTAAGATGAAATCAACTGAAGAGAAAAGAAGACATTAAATCTGTGAAGATCTCAGCAGAGGAGGATTAAACAACTCCACAAACAGCATTACCAGCTTCACTTATTACTAACCAGACTGACTTTATTTCTGTCAGACGTCTACAGAAGTTTTATTGAGAATTAACAGAGTTTAACTCTAATGTGTTTCATTTGAAGTCACCATAACAGTGATGAGTGCTTCCATTAGTTGGGCTCTTAACTCTTAGCATATCTTTTATCTTCTTTGGCTGCTGTGACAGTGTGTTTATCAAACACATTTGCAGCAGCAAAGAAAGCTAAAGTGAAATGAGATCAGGTGATGATGGTTACCTGTTGATGGTTTTATAATCATCATGATATAACCTGTTTCACTGATGTCTTTGAAATCTAAAAATTATGTTGTTCAACTAATATATTCACATTACATACATACGTAACATCTGCAGCGTGAGGTCCAGCAATATTACAATCAGTTAGCAGACTTTAACAAACATGAGCATGAAACATTACTGTTCGATGACAAACACAGACATCAATAACCAACGTATGAATCTCAACAATGGTGACAATCAAAAGTACCTTGCTGCAATGCATGCTGGGTACCATCATAGTACAAAACTCCCAGCATGCATTGCAACATGAATAAATTATGCAGCTGAATTGTCCTATAATTTTGTTTGATTCTAAATATTTGCTTTTATTTTTTTGCTGTTGTTTTTGTTGTGACATTTAGTAGCTTTTCAGTGATGTTCTGAATTATTCTGTTTATTTAAAAAAAAAAATATTGTCACCATTGTTGAGATTCATGTGCTGATTTCTCATATCTCTGCGTGTCACCATTGCTTCATTTTTCATGCTCATGTTTGTTAAAATCTTCTAACTGATTGTTATAATATTGCTAAATCTCACGCTGTAGTAACACAGGGTTTGTGATGAGAATATATTAATGGAACAAAACAATTGTTAGATTCCAAAGACATCAGTGAAACAGGTTATTTCATGATGATTATAAAACCATCAACAGGTAACCATCATCACCTGATCTCATTTCACTTTAGCTTTCTTTGCTGCTGCAAATGTGTTTGACAAACACACTGTCACAGTGGCCAAAGAAGACAAAAGATATAATAAGAGTTTAGAGCCCAACTAATGGAAGCACTCATCACTGTTATGGTGACTTCAAATGAAACACAGAGTTAAACCTCTGTTAATTCTCAATAAAAACTTTTGTTGACGTCTGACAGAAATAAAGTCAGTCTGGTTAGTAATAAGTGAAGCTGGTAATGCTGTTTGTGGGGTTGTTTAATCCTCCTCTGCTGAGATCTTCACAGATTTAATGTCTTCTTTTCTCTTCAGTTGATTTCCTCTAAGGCTGTGTCTGAAGTCAGTTGTAGTTCTTGTGTTTCTGCTTGTCTCTTTTTTCTGTTCTCTTCTTTCTTTCAGTGATTCTTTTTGTTAACTTATTAAGGCTGAGATGACTTCATATTTAATATACACAGATGTTGTGGCTCAGATAAGGTCCAGTTCTGGTTTATTTCTTTGCTCTTGGCTGACATGTGGCATTGCTATGGCCTGCTTGTGGCCCAGATCTGGCAAACAGGAGTGGGCCACTCAAGTGCCGTAGATCCATGCTGCATGTGGGCCAGATCATCTTTCCACGTGTGCCAGATGTGGGCCGGATCTGGGCCGACACAATGTTGCTATGTGGGCAACGATCACCAAATTTCTCTCTCATATTGCCAACCACTGAAAACTGTAAAAAAAATCTAACCCATGGACGTTAAGTTAAAAGTGGTGGGTACAAAAAATGATGAAATCTGGTGGGCACGCGTCCCCACCGAAATCGACGCCTACCCAGCAAACAGGGGACGTCTCCCGGACGTTTCGAACGTCCCCTTAGGTCCGCATTAGGTCCGCTTTGTAACGTTCCCGAGCGGACGTTCGGAGGACGTCCGCATTTGGTCCGCTTTTTAACGTTCCCGAGCGGACCCTCGGGGGACGTCCGCATTTGGTCCGCTTTGTAACGTTCCCGAGCGGACCTTCGGGGGACGTCCGCATCTGGTCCGCTTTGTAACGTTCCCGAGCGGACCCTCGGGTGACGTCCGCATTTGGTCCGCTTTGTAACGTTCCCGAGCGGACCTTCGGGGGACGTCCGCATCTGGTCCGCTTTGTAACGTTCCCGAGCGGACCTTCGGGGGACGTCCGCATCTGGTCCGCTTTGTAACGTTCCCGAGCGGACCTTCGGGGGACGTCCGCATCTGGTCCGCTTTGTAACGTTCGCTGATGGACGTTCTGAGGACATTTGTCCGTGCCAGTTTGCGAACGTCTCCCTCACATGCCATTTCCATGACAACACAATCCAGTCGCCCATGCCTTTGATTTGTATCATTAGACCGGACATCTTGCAACTCAGACAAATGAATGATTAAACTAAAATAAAAACCCATATTGGATTTAAAAGGGGATTTTTTTATCCATTAAATTAACTGTGATAATGGATTTTATCTAAAAAACATGTTTTTTGTTTTGCAGATTGACGTTATAGTTTATTAACTGAAAATAAACTATAGTAAAAATATTATTTAAATTAATTGTAAAATTAAGTTAATGTTAAAAATGTTAGTGTTTTAATTGTAATGTTAAGATAATAACTTTCATGTTACTTATAACTTCTATCACTAATTAAAGATGTAATCAAATCACGAGTCTGTTTTCAGCCAATATAATTTAAACATCAAAAACATGAGAATTGATTCAATTGAATAGCCTACAATTTATTATTCCACATGAAGAAAATAAGGTTGAATCTTAGGAGCTCTAAAATAATGCATCGACTTAACATGATGAATGCAGCCAAGGAAAATGCGAAGAATGGAAAAGCACATGCTGGAAAGAAAGTGGAAAATAACACAGGTAAGACAAATGTATCCTAATTTAGGCTACCTGTAAAAATGTTGGTCAGGGCTGGTTTTATTCAAAATAAGTTATTTTAGAAAAATATATGCGCGCATCTCGTCGGTTATTGGTTGGAAAGAACACTTGTTGGTTGCAATTGTTTTTGTGTACAGATCTCGGAGCCTAGGCTGCCTAAAGAGTTGCGTTTTTTTTTTTTTTTTTTGATGGCCTGCTTATGGGGTGGCCAGCTAGCGGATCGTTAGGAAAGATTAGATGAATGTGATCATTTATGTTTGGGCCTTATTTTGGGACTGAATTCGTTGATACAACCTTTAATGGCTACGTTAGCTATTATTACATTAGCTTACTACCAGATAACATTAACAAATTGACAAGCACTTACTGGGCAGAATGGCTCAAATGACGGACGAAACTGGAGGTTGTCGTCTGGCTGTCCGCGATGTTAATGTTGCATGTCTATAATTATTGCATGTTGCATGTAAATAATTATTGAAGCCGAAAGCGATGACCCTCGGTACCCCTCCGGCTGACATGTTGATGTTGTATCTGATCTAAGTGGGCGTGGTGTGCGTAAGGTACGAGAGGGCATGACTGATTATAAGCTGTGTCCCAAAGTGAAGGCTGCGTCCTTTGAAGGCCGTATTTGAAGGCCGATTGCGTCACCGCGGCGAGACGAAACATCACAGCGGCGCGACGAAGGACGTCCCAATTCAAAGGCTGCATCCTTGGAAGGTCGCATTTGAAGGCCGATTGCGTCACCGCGGCTCGATGAAGGCTGTCCCAATTCAATTCTGCATCCTCCGAAGGCCGTGTTCGAAGGACGGTTGCGTCATCGCGCCGCGACGAAGGCTACACAGCAAAAACTCCAGTGTTAAATTAACACTCCTGGGAGTGTATATGAGTCCACACTCAAGAGTGTAAAGTGTTAAAATATGAGTGTTAAATTAACACTCAAGAGTGTTAAAGTTAATGAGCTAATTAAGTGATTAATTTAGTAATGATTGATCATTAATGAAGACACCTGATGTTAACAAGCTGAATCACTGAAGGAGAAAATCACAAATTGTAAGCTACCGTTATGGTGATGGGTGTTTGCTTTAGTTGGGCTCTTGACCATTATACATTTACTTTAGATTTTGTTTGGCTGTTATGTCTTATAACTGCCAGATGAACAAAGAAAAAAGTGATCTGATGGTGTTGGTTATATTATGACATTCATCATTTGAACTTGATCACTGAACTCATTAAGATCCATATTTCGGACTTAGATTTATGTTGTTGATTATAGTATAATGACAGGTGATACTGCAAAATATACAGAATTTTAGATATAATACAAAGGATTTCTTAAAAGTTGTTTTGAAAAAAAAATCTTTCTTTTAGGCACACACAGACGTCAAGATTCAGTCTATGCATCTCAACAATGGTGACGAGCAGAATATTCAATTAGGAAAAGTAAATTACATAGACAATTCAGATCATAATTTATTCATACCGCAATGCATGATGGGAGCCATTAATGAGTTGTGATTGGTGGCAGCCACTGCAACATGCTTTATTATTGTCACCATTGTTGAGATTCACAGGCAGATTATTGATGTCTGTGTTTCTAAATAAATTCATTTGAAAGTCTTTTGATCAGAACAATGTTTATTAAATATCTTTGAATTATATGAAAAATACTGAAAATCATATGTTGTGGAATCACAGAGCTGCTGTAATTGACAACTTAAACCAAACTATCTCAATAAGTTTTGTTTTACGGATCACAACATGATTATGTCAAAACATAACCAACACCATCAGATCACATTGTCTCTTTGTTCATCTGACTGTTATAAATCAATAACAGCAGACAAGCAAAATTTAAAGTAAACATAAAAGGGTCTAGAGCCCAACTAAAGCAAACACCCATCACCACAATGGTAACTTACAATTAGGGATTTTCTCCTTCAGTGATTCAGCTTGTTAACATCAGGTGTCTTTAATAATGCTCAATCATCACTAAACTAATCACTTAATTATCTCATTAACTTCAACACTCTTGAGTGTTAATTTAACACTCATATTTTAACACTTTACACTCTTGAGTGTGGACTCATATACACTCCCAGGAGTGTTAATTTAACACTGGAGTTTTTGCTGTGTACCCTGATTCAAAAGCGACGCCAAATGCGCCCTTCGTTTCCCCGTGAAAAGAAGGATACATAAATGGACACTTAGCGGCCTATCCTACCCCATAAGTCATTGCGCACCGTTGACGACAGGCCGGCGGCCGAGAGATCGGTGGTGGACAGCAAATTCACATTTAAATGTAAGTAGCCTATTATGTTTTCATTTACTCAAATAGCTAGCGAAACCACAGTTAAAGTTTATTATAAACTTCATCTTAACTCCTTCGTCATCATTGCATGGCTTCATTTGTCAGGTAGTTTTAGCCAAAACTTGTGGTAATAAAGTTATTAGTTTAACGACCTATTTGTAATATTTGCACTTGTCTATCTCACTTGTGTATTATAAGAAATATCACTCACCCTAAAGCCTAAAACAACCAACCCCCAAATTTGTTTTTTAATGTTGGTCTAAATTGGTCTTGATGTGTCATATTTTGCAGTGTTAACAATGCACTTAAGATTGCACCCCTGTGTTAAGTACCCTTTTCTGCTTTTTTAGAACAATTCAGGGAAAAATGGGTCTGGGGTATGTAACACCCATACAGGCACAAAATAATATATATATATATATATATATATATATATATATATATATATATATATATATATATATATATATATATATATATATATATATATATAATTTTGTGCCTGTATGGGAGTTACATACCCCAGACCCATTTTTATATGGGTATATAATTTCATATATATAAGAAAATGAATACACACATCTTTGCTGAAATGTATTGTGCTGTTGTATTGTGCTGTTGTTGTTAACAAGCCATGGTTAATTTGCTCTGCCTTAGATTGCACGTGTCCTGGGACAGAAGAGGGTGTGAGTGGGAAACCCACTGCTGAAACTTGGCCCTGGTTTGTCCTCATGGATGAGGTGTTGGGACAGAGGCATTGCACCAACCCCCTGTCCTCATATCCTCAATCCCCGAGGACAGACCAGGGCTGAGTTCAGCAGTGGGTGCCCAAGAAGAGGAGGAGGCAGGACCAGCACCAGCACCAGCACCAGCATCAGCACCCGCAACAGCATCAGCATCAGCACCAGCACCACGAAGAAGGCGAGACAGAGAGGAGGAGTTTTTGGACTTGATTAGAGAAGACATGGGACTGCAGAGGCGAGGAGAGCACTGGAGAGTAGGGAGAGGATGGACAGGCTGTTTTCTCTTCTTGAAAGAATTATTGAGAAATATATATATATATTCTTGTTTAACTTTTTTTTCACCTATATTTTTAAAAAGGAAAAATATAAAAAAATCTGTACATTTATTTATTTTTATGCAACTTTAAATGTGTAAATAAAAGAGAATTCATTGCTCTGGACATTGTTTATTTTTGTAATGACAGTCATAATTTCTACATGAAACAAATTCTTCTATACCTTTTCCCCCCCCAACTATTTACAACATACGTTAAACATATCAAATTCAACATAAACATTTAAATTTACAGTACATAAAATAAGAAAAATAATGTAGACTTTTATTCAGCGGGAGTGGGAGTCCCTGGTGTGCTGCTGGACCGGGATGGGCTCCACAATAGAGACCCTGGTAAGGCCTCCTGCTGGTGGGACATCATCTGGGATGGTCTCCAGAGTGTTTGACTGCATATTTCCACTATCCACTAAGTTGTCTACCAACAGGTTTGCAGGGCTGAATCATGGAATAAATATTGAGATACTTTATTACACTAAAGTACTTTTAATAACCACTAATACCACATTGGTGAAAAACTACTAGTCATATATTTTAAACCTTAGTTAAGCAATTTTTTTATTTTTATTTTTTCATTATCTTGCATACTCTAATGTAGCCTATAAGGTATCAAGAGTAAAAGTAAAGGAATTCTGCATTTCTATTACTGCATGTTGCATTTTACTTCAGAATATTTTCAAGGTTGATACATTTAAACTATATACTTTTGTGTAGTTTAATGTAAAACAATGCATCATGTTGTAAAATAACAGTTTTGTAGTGTTGCTGTCCCATGTGGGAAAATTACTTCGAGTATTAACGAAGTATGTAGTTCCTTACATACCACCACTGGTTATTTTGAAAATTAAAGTAACAAAATGTAGGCCTGTTGTCACAATATTAACAAATTGTTGCTAACTACAGCTCCGTCCCATTTCTAAGGGCGCATCTGAAGCGCTCGGACCGGTCTAGCCTACGGAGGATTGTTCTTGTCGCCTAGCAACAGTGACTGACAGCTGTCGATGACGAGCGGGAGTAACATTCGCACTGGACTTTTTATATTCAGCTGGGTTTATTGAGAATAATATATTCAAATGGGGTTAAAAACCTGTGTAAATATATTTACCATGGTCCATTTATGTGCATAATAAAAAGAATACACTAGCCTACAAAATCGCATCAAGGTAAGATATAGGCTAAATGAACATTTGAATCTTCGGCTAAGCCGAAAGTATGACCTGAAACATCCTTAATACCATGTCCTCCAGTAAAATATAAAACATAAAAATGACAATAGCCAGTTCTGGCTCCATAGCATATCAAATGAATTGTCAGGATGGCAGCATACTCTCGCACCGTTGCTTGGCGCCTGGAGCGGTAATCGGGAACACCTGGCTGCGCAATTAGGAAATCCTACGGAGGCTACATGGTGCGTCCTTCGGAGGACGCATAGGCTGCATCCTTGAAGTCTTCAGTCCTTCGAAGGATGCAGCCTTCACATTGGGACACAGCTCTCAATTTGCGGGTCTCTTCTTCCCATGACACAAACACACGCGCGCCTCATCTGAACATATACTGTGACTGGTCGCTTGACTTTGACCTGTCAGGTGAATGACCGCGCGCGCGTATATGTGTGTAACGGACCGTTACACACATATACGCGCGCGCGGTCATTCATCTGACTGGTCAAAGTCAAGGGGTTAAAAGTATCGGACCGCTCTTAAGTTTCGGAGTTGTAAAAGCGCTGCTCGGTGAAGTTTTAAGAAGGGCTTGAACTGGAAATGAAGATGATGTTTGTGAGATTTGCGTCCACGGAGCGCGAGCGGCCACACAGAGCTCCACCACGCGCGCTTTGGGACACGGGCACGCGCGCAGCCTCAGCAGTGACACAGGTCTGTTTACATCCATCTCTCTCTGTGTGGAGAGACACACAGGTTTAGTGGTAAAAGTGCTCTTTATGGATAAGTTAGGACAGGGGAAATTAAAAGTAGCCTACCATGACAGTAGCATTTTTTTTTTACCTTTTAGCGTGGAAATAACATATTCAAGGATGTGTACCAGTAATGCTTCACTAACAACGAGTAAAAAAGACTGGAGTACGATGAGTTTTGTACACACCACGCGAGTAATACCATGGTAATTTTTTATAGTAAGGTTGTATTAGATTTGAATCACATTGCTTTTCCATGGTAGCCTACTTTTTGTAAGGCTGATTTTGGAAACATTTCATGGTAGGCCTAACTTATCCATTGAAATACCTCGACGACCATGATATGAATGAATTTGATGATTTTAATATTATGCCACGCTGTATAAGCCTATAGGCCTAAACGAATGTACCACGGTATATAACCATTTGATACAAGCATCCAGTTTTATCTCTATGATAAAAGTATATGTGCTCTGTCCTCAGGCGATCAGTGATTGGTTAATTGTGTTATTGCGTCCTCACGTGGGTGAGTGCTGACTACATTAGGAGCTCGGGCAAGTTGTGTCGTCTCACACTTAATAGATTTAGTTGCACAGGTCAAAATTGCACTGGCTTTCTGTATCACTCACTGAAACTGAAATCAAAGACACAAACTACACACGAGCATAAAAATACTCACATCTCAAACTTCAAACTCCTTCAACTGTAATCCACCAAAATGTATGCACATATTAGGCCTACTACATTTCAGTTAAATGAAATAAAGCTGGGGGAAAAAAAATAAAACTGAATGAAAACAAGAAATGTTGCCTTGGTAAAAAACTAAAATTATTAAATAGAAATACAATAGTCAACATTTGAAGTGGATCAAAAAACTTTCTTCAAAGTTATACATGAATTTTGAACAATACCCGTTCTTGTCTTAGACAACTTTGATGAACTTATTTGATCCACTTCAAATGTTGTTGACTACTGTAAATACCTCTAAATCTTAACTAAAACTGAAATATTAATCTTAAACCTAAATAGCGATATTTAAAAAAACCTAATAAAATGAAAAGCACAGAGGGGAATTACTAACAATTAAACTCAAATTAACATGGAAACTGTACAAATAAAAGCTAATTCAAAATGATAAAACTAAAATGACATTACATTATAAATAATATTATATTTAATTAATACATATAGGCCTAAAGGTACCACAGTATTACCACTGTATACATCACTGTACTGTGGTACTGTTAAAGACTGGTACTATGGCAAGCCATTTTAACATTTAACAGCTAGACTGGATATTAGAGCTGCACGATTCTGGCTAAAATGAGAATCACAATTTTTTTTTGCTTGGAATCAAGATCACGATTCTCTCACGATTCTGAAAAGCTTTATTATTTTAAAGATCTACAAATCCTGAACATTAGGTTACCAAACAAGATGGAAACAAAATAAGACATAATACTCTTGCTTCAGTCAAATTTAAATAAATGCAGTAAACAAAAAGAATGTAATATTTAAATAAATAAATAAATAAATGACAATTAAACATTGACAACATTCAAAGGTATTACGCCTGCAATCTGCAATTGAATTGTAGATATCTGTAATTCTAGTTTGAGATATCTTCAATTTGATTCTGAATAGTCATAACTCCAGTTCAAGATATCTTTAATTCACCTCAATTCAAGATATCTACATGTTCCTTTTCAGATATCTTAAATTAAGTTTTGACTAGGCGAAATTACGTTGTAGATATCTGTAACTGGAGTTATGACTAGTCAAAATGGCTTTGTAGATATCTCAAACTGGAGTTAGGGATAGTCATAATTTAATTGGAGATATCTATTATCAAGTTATAGATATCTTGAAATTAATTTTGATTAGAGATATCTGAAATTTGATATGTCTGTAACTTTCATTCTGCCTAGTCAAAATGTAATTACAGATATCTTGAATTAGAGTTTTGACTAGGCCAAATGACGTTGCAGATATCTGTATGCAAATTAGGCCAGCATCACACTTTAGGCGGGAGCAGAGCGTGTTGTTCAAATCATCAAATCACATAGCACCTGTTAACTGCTAACTTTTAATTAGCACTGATTAGCACCATGTCGGAGCAACCAGAGTTTTTAATCGTCTTTTTAATGCTGTTATACTGTTTCAAACTGAAAAAATTAAATAAAAAATAAGAACTAATCTGAACTAAGAACTTTTTTTCTCATCTAAGGAAGTTAATGTTATTGTACTTCCATGGCAAGAATAGCATGCATGTCAGCATCTTTATTAAAGTGAATTAGTATGAATCTCTTTCACGCATAAATCTTACGGCAACAATAACCTACGTAATTTTAAGCATGATCATAAACATAGCATTGCAACATTTTTTTTTTTTTTGTATATAAAAAACATTTTCTGGTGTTTTTTTTTTCGATTACAGCCAACCATGACTGCTTCTTTCTTCTTCCATTCATAGAAATAAGGAAATGAACCCACTTCTTCTTTGATTATGGCGGGGAGGGGAAATTACTTATTTATGGATATCTAAAATAGAGCAACGTCATGCACAATAATTTGCACTAGTCATAATGACATTTGAGATGGTCCGTGTAACGCTTTGCAGTTCTTTGTTCAATTTTAAATTTAATAATCAGAAATGAGAAAACGGCCACTTTATTCGTTTTTTCGTTTTTTCAAAAAAACGATAAAACGAGATTTCGGCTTGATTTTTCGTTTTTTGGTTCACAGGCAAAAAAAACGAATAAATGAATTCAAAATTCGTTTTCCACATCTGGGCGCCCTGACACGCCCCCTTCCGCCGATTGGTCAAGCAAATCTGAGCATGTATTTGCTATTTGCTAAACACTTTTTTTATTTATGTTTTTGTTAACATAAGTTCTCTTGCGCCTTTAATTGCCTCCGCTATCGTCCTGTCAATCATCTGTCTCATTCTCGCGGGTCGCGGCTATGTTTCAGTTTCAGTAAAAATGTATTTCACCATCATCGGTACCCACCCTCAGCCGATTGGCATTACAGTATTTGCAATCACCATCCCGTGGCAAAACGGAGCGTCTAAAAGAAAAGTTCTGACTGCTGACTGAACATTAGTCAGTGAGCCTCTCCCGCTCGCGCTGTCAAGCGCAGCTTCACCACACACAGCTAAATAAAACAGGCTGGTGGCAGACTAATAATTAATATTTCTGATGTAATGATTTCTGTGAAACGTGTAAAGTTGCACAGAAGAAAGCCCAATAGGACCTGCCCTGTACAGTTTAAGAATCTGTAGCCATAGTAGAGACTATTATTTTGTTGAACAGACCTGAGCGACAACTGATGACGTCACATGCTCAGATTTGCTTGACCAATCGGCGGAAGGGGGCGTGTCAGGGCGCCCAGATGTGGAAAACGAATTTTGAAGTCATTTATTCGTTTTTTTGCCTGTGAACCAAAAAACGAAAAATCAAGCCGAAATCTCGTTTTTTCGTTTTTTTGAAAAAACGAAAAAACGAATAAAGGGGCCGTTTTCTCATTTCTGATTATTAAATTTCAAATTGAACAAAGAACTGCAAAGCGTTACACGGACCTGAGATGTCTTTAACTTTCATTCTGCCTAGTCAAAACTGAATTACAGATGTCTGCAATTCTCATTTAAGATGTGTGACGAGTTGAATGTCGTTTTCAATTACGTCATTGCAGATATCTGTAATTCAGTTTGGCCTAATCAAAACTGAATTACAGATATCTCTATCTGTCATTTCGACTAGTCACAATTACGTTAAAGATACCTTGAATGACAATTCCAACTATCCAAAATGTAATTATGACTAGTCAGAAAGACATTGTTGATATCTACATTGTTAATTCCGGATAGTCAAACTTAGCTTTTAAATGTTAAAAGGGCTTGCCATACTGGCACTGGTTAGACCTGACTAACTGTGGTGACCTCGAACTCCCTCTTCACAGTGCGTGTGATTGGTCCATCTGAAGGCCAATGCGAGTCAGTGTGTGTCTGTGTGTGAGAGAGTGAGTGTGTGTGTGTGTGTGTGTGTGTGTGTGTGTGTGTGTGTGTGTGTGTGTGTGTAACCACCTTAATTTGATCAAGCTTCAAGGAACGACTGTAAGTGATCGCGTGTCTGTCACGTTTGCTGGAACTTTTCTTAATAGAGACTGTTATTATTCCTGTAAGAGATGGTCAGGTGATACACGTCATTTTCCTGATGATAGCAGATGAAATATCACTCTGTTCCTGCAAAGAATATTCAAAATGCTGCTAAATTACCAATATTGAGAGACAATGACAATATTAATGGCAGGACGCTTTTAGCAGGGACGTGCAGAGAGTTCTCAGGGGCTCAATATATATACTATGCTGTTGTCTCACCCTTGGTCAGTAGATGGCGCTGTTTGCTTAACAAATTTATCATTAATCTGAAAAAATAAAAAATAAATAATGTGTGTAGTTGCCATGAAAACTGACATGTATTGACATGTTTCTGAACGGCTTTAGATTTGTCGGGCATTAGAGAACGCACTTTGGTCGCTGTGAAACCTGATGGCGTTCAGAGGCGTCTGATCGGTGATGTCATCAAGCGCTTCGAGCAGCGAGGATTCCGATTGGTGGGTCTGAAGATGCTGCAGGTGCGTGATACACACACAGAAGACGTTCATGAGTGTGTGTGACGTGTTTGTACATCATGTGTCTGTGTGTGTTTCAGGCTTCTGACAAGCTTTTAGCTCAGCATTACATCTCGCTGCGGAAGAAACCCTTCTACTCCAGCCTGCTGTATTACATGACCTCTGGCCCTGTAGTCGCCATGGTAGAGTAACCACCAGTTATGAATATCATACAGCTGCAATACTATAATACTACAGTATGAAAATAAGAGTACTTTGATTTCCAATGTGATTTATGAATATTTATGAACATCCAAAAGTTAGTTTTACCCAATTTCTTCAAAATGCAAAATTACATTTTAAATAAAAACTAGATGCCACTCGCCTAGTTAAATATGCAATGAAGAAGAAAAAGGTATAGCATACTACTCTCTGAAACTGTGTTCTTCAAACCGTTACACGTGTCACATACTGTCATAAAGACTGAGGAGTTCTGATTGGCTTGTTTTCAGGTGTGGGAGGGGCATAATGTGGTGAGGTCGTCCCGTATGCTGGTGGGAGACACTGACCCTGCTGAAGCTTCACCTGGAACTATTAGAGGAGATTTCAGCGTTCACATCAGCAGGTGCTTACACACACTTGAACAGTCCATGGCTCGTTTTCCTTTCAAAAGAAAATCTACCTTTATTCCATCTAAGAATAGAAATTCGTCCTTGGATACCTATTGTAGGCTTGTGGAATTTGATGTAAAAAACTTACTTAAGAACAAAAGGCAATAGAAAGTCTACAATAACTTGTCGAAAATGGAGAGGGATGCTTTATTTGATCTTAGCAAAGACAATACTGTGATAGTGCGTCCTGCAGATAAGGGTGGAGCGATTGTACTTCAACGAGCTTCAGATTATGAAAAAGAAATTCGCAGACAATTGAATGATCATGTTTTTTATGAAGCCTTACCTGCTGACCCTACTAATAAAATGAAAGCGTGTATTCATTCCAAGTTATTGTCACACTTTGAAAACGGTGAGTTCAGTAAAAATGAATTTCTCAAAGTAGATTTTCCAATTACACCCATTATATATACCTTGCCTAAGGTTCACAAAGGACTAGATACCCCCTTGAAAGGTCGTCCTATTGTGAGTGGTATTGGTAGTCTCACTGAGAACATTTCTTCTTATGTGGATTTTTATATCAAATCATTTGTACCTAGGTTGTCATCTTATGTAAGAGATTCTATGGATTTTATTGAATCATTATATGGTGTTGACTTTTCTGTTGATGATGTGCTTCTTGCTACTTTTGATGTTCAGAGTTTATATACCAACATTCCTCACACTGATGGTTTACTTGCTCTAGAACAATTCTTAACACAAAGATCTGTGGATGAAAAACCCAGCACAGCATGTTTATTGGATTTAACTAATATTGTCTTGACTAACAATTTTTTTCGTTTTCAAGATGATTTTTATTTACAAGTGAAAGGTACTGCGATGGGTAGTAAAATGGCACCTAATTATGCTTGCTTATATATGGGAGTTTTTGAAAATGACTTCATTTTAAACGAGTCAAATTCTTTTTTTCCTAAGATTTTGCTTTACAAGCGGTATATTGATGACATTTTTATGATCACGAAGGCTACACCTGCAGAGATGTTGATGTTTTTGAATTATCTTAACTCAAGGACTGAGCATGTGAATTTCACTATGGAATGCGATCCAGTAAGCATTAGTTTTCTTGATGTTCGTGTGTACATATGTGACGGGAAACTCCATACCGATCTGTATCGAAAACCAACGGATCGTAATACTATTTTAAGAGGTGATAGTTTCCATCCTAGACCTTTAATTAGGAGTTTACCTATCAGTCAATTTAAGCGTGTGCGTAGAGTTTGCAGCACAGATGAATCTTACACTCAACAATCTACTGATTTAACAAAAAGATTTTTGAATCGTGGTTACCGAAAAGAATGGATTGAAAATGCCAAAAAGAAATTCGACGAGACATCTCAAATGCAGTGTTTACGAACAAAGCATGATAATAAAACGCAATTTTTTAATGCTCCCATTTGTACTACGAAGTATTCCGCATTAGGTGCAGAGTTTCGCAGAGTCTTAAATAATCATTGGCATATTATTTCAAGTGATCCTAAATTATCAGGTGTCTTTAAAAATGGTCCGAAACTAGTTTTTAAACGTCAAAACAATCTTCGTGATTTGCTTGTAAAATCTGAATATCCTTCACGTATAAAACAATGCATTCCTACTCTTCCTCCAGGTAATTACAGGTGTGGTAATTGCGCCCAGTGTGCTTTTACACATAAATGTAAATCTTTTAGTCATCCACGCACTGGTCGTAATATTCCGATACGGGGTACTATTACCTGTGCTTCTACTCATGTGATTTATTTAATCCGTTGTCCTTGTGGTCTTGCATACGTGGGTAAAACGTCCAGACAATTGCGTACCCGCATTAGTGAACATCGTAGCAATATTAGGACTGGAGATATACGTAGTCCTATAGCGTCTCATTTTAGACAAGTAGGTCATAACGTCAGCGTTTTGCAATATATCGGTATAGAAAAGGTCATAAAACCCTCAAGGGGAGGAGATTATGAGAGGAAATTATTACAAAGGGAATGTTTTTGGATCTACACCTTAAATACTTTGTCACCTTCAGGGTTGAATGAGGATTTTGATATTAAGCCTTTTTTATAGTGACTTATCTTATCTGTTGATACTAATTTCCCTTTTTTGACACTATCCCTTTAGTGAATAGACTTAATCATTTATTATTATTATTATTATTATTTTTTTTATTTTTTTTTTTTTTTTTTTTTTTTTTTTTTATTTTAATATGATTTGTATTTGTCACTTGATCTGTACTTGTCACATGATCTGTACTTGTCACATGATCTGTACTTGTTACATGTTTCTGTGTGTGTGTGCCCAATTAGGGTGATCACCTGTGTCTATTTAAGGTTGTTTTTACTTCACATTAATATTGTGCCTGATGAAGACCTGAGGGTCGAAACGTTGCCTTGTCTAATAAAATCCATTTGGAAGCAGTTAACATCAGTGTGCGGACTTCACACTTCTTTATTTTTGCTTACACACACACACACACACACACATTATGAACACTAGTGTACTGCATACTGCACACTATATATTTATAGTGGTTATATATATTTTTTAATGTTCAAATATTACGTTCAATAATAAACAGTTTTTAAAATTTGTTTAAAGAAAAAATAAACAAATGAAATATAAAAAAGAAAAAAAAACATATTCAAACAGTAGTGTACTATATTGTTGCCACATGAGCTCACCACATTTCATGTTGTTAAATTGACCGAGTTGCATCTGATTATCATCTCAGAAATGGTTGTTTTGAGGGTTTTATTTTTTTTTTGCAAAAACTTTTGGTAGTGACATTAAAAATAGTTTTCATTTTCTTTTTATTATTTACTATTTATTTAATTTTTTTCACTTCCTCTCTCTTTGGAATTTATTTAATTTAAGCATGAACCGTCTTCATGTTTTAACACTCAAGTCACATCTCTTTTTCCTGTCTCTTCCGCCCCTCACAGGACCTGCCGTCGTTTTCTCAGGGAGTGTATCGTATCGTGAACGATCTGCGCTTCTACAGACTGTGTAATGGAAGTCTTCCACCGGGAACATTGAAACTATAGCAGCGCATCACCCCTGTCACAGCCAAACCACGGCCCGACTTCTTCTTGAGGACGCGCATCACTGCTTCAGTGGTCATGTGTCGCCTTTCACACGGGCCAGCCTGTGATCTCAGAGAGCTGCAGGGCTTCTAGCGTCAGCTTGTTTTATGTTTATTTCAGATAGATTTTACACGTTGCCAATGATCAAGAGGCCAAAGTGGATGTTGAACAGATGCTGTCGAGAAACTCGTCCAGAATCAGCCGATGCGGTTCGGGTTTCACTGTTGTGTTATTAAATACGAGCAGTGCTTTCCCAGTGACCTGTTGTTTTAAAGGACTGGTGTCACTGAAAGCACACTTACTTTGTTGAAATGAACAGCCGGCGTTTGAAATTCAGTGGTGTAGAGTTAAACGAACACGTCTCAAGACGGCTTCATGTGGATGTTCATACGGGCTGTTGTTGAGCTCTGAATGCTTTTAAAGTGAACGGGTGCAACGCAGAGCACTGGATTTTTCTTTCTCTTAAATGTCTGGTTTTATCAGCCTCTGGCTCTCACATCTTTTTCATATCATTCCATCCTGATCCAGGAGAAACAAACCTTCAATAAAGTTTTATAATAAAATGCATTATTTGTCTTTCTCGTTCTGTTATCAAATCAAATCAAATCAAGTATATTTGTATAGCGCTTTTCACAATACAGATTGTATCAAAGCAGCTTCACAGTATTAAAATAAAATAATACAACAAAGTTTGTTTCTAGTGGAATTTATTGATTGATAGAATAAAATTAAATTAAATATCCCCAACTGAGCAAGCCAAAGGCAACAGTGGCAAGGAACCGAAAAACTCCATCAAGTGACCTAATGGTGTCCTAAAACTCCATCAGGTGACCTAATGGAGAAAAAAAAACCTTGGGAGAACCCAGGCTCAGTCGGGGGCCAGTTCTCCTCTGGCATTTATGAACTAGAGGCCGGATTGTAGTTTGAAACTGTGAAATTAACAATATTATATGAATGCCTGGCTGAAAAGATGCGTCTTTAATCTAGTTTTAAACTGGGAGAGTGAGTCCGAGTAACGAACAGTATCAGGAAGGCTATTCCAGAGTTTTGGAGCCAAATGCGAAAATGCTCTCCCTCCTTTGGTTGATCTGGATATCCTAGGTATGACCAAAAGCCTCGAATTTATTGATCTTAAAGGGCGTGATGGATTATAGGGTGATAGAAGATCCGTTAAATAGACTGGAGCTAAGCCGTTTAGGGCTTTATAAGTCAATAGCAATACCTTATAATTAATACGGAACTTTATAGGTAGCCAATGTAGTGATGATAAAATCGGTGTTATATGATCATATTTTCTTGATCTAGTAAGAACTCTAGCGGCTGCATTTTGGACTAACTGTAGCTTGTTTATTGAGGATGCAGGACAACCGGCTAATAAAGCATTACAGTAATCTAGTCTCGAGGTCATGAATGCATGAACTAACCTTTCTGCATCAGAAACTGATAGCATATTACGTAGCTTAGCAATGTTTCTAAGGTGGAAAAAGGCTGTTTTTGTAACATACGAAATATGATTTTCAAAAGACAGGTTACAATCGAGTATAACACCCAGGTCTTTTACTGTAGAGGATAAAGTAACAGGACATCCTACGATGTCAAAGTTGTATTGTGAGAGGTTCTGTGGGCGGTTTTTTGAACCGATAAGTATTACCTCTGTCTTGTCTGGATTTAATAAAAGAAAATTACGCGTCATCCAATCTTTTATATCTTTAACACACTCTGTCAATTTGGATAATTTAGCGTTTTCATCTGGCCGTGATGAAATATATATTTGAGTGTCATCAGCATAACAATGGAAACTAATTCCATGTTTTCTTATAATATTTCCAAGTGGCATCATATATATTGAGAATAACAGAGGGCCCAACACAGATCCCTGCGGCACTCCATAGTTTACTGGAATTATGATCGATTTTTCTCCATTTAAATAGACAAAATGGTAGCGGTCTGATAAGTATGATCTAAACCAGCTTAATGCTTGTCCTTGAACACCAGTATAATTTTGTAGTCGATCTAAGAGTATTGTATGATCTATAGTATCGAACGCAGCACTTAGATCAAGTAAAACTAGTATTGAGATGCAGCCTTGGTCAGAAGCTAAGAGTAAATCATTTGTGATTTTAACGAGCGCAGTTTCAGTGCTATGATGCGGCCTGAATCCTGACTGAAACTTTTCATAGATATAATTTTCTTGCAAGAAAGAGCCCAGTTGAGTGGACACAACTTTTTCTAGTATTTTAGACATAAAAGGTAGATTTGAAATGGGTCTATAATTTGCTAGATTATGCGGGTCTAATTGTGGTTTCTTAATGAGAGGTTTTATCATTGCCAGTTTAAATGTTCTTGGAACATGACCTAAAGATAAAGACGAGTTAATAATATTGAGGAGAGGCTCTTCCACTACAGGTAACACTTCCTTCAGTAGTTTAGTTGGTATAGGATCTAATAAACATGTTGTTGTTTTAGATGAAGTGATAAGTTTATTTAACTCTTTTTGTTCTATAGTTGTAAAGCACTGTAATTGTTCTTGCGGGGGGATAATTGAGGCTGAATTATAAGGTGCGATTGAGGATTGAACGTTTACAATTGTGGTTCTGATGTTTTCTATTTTCTCAGTGAAGAAGTTCATGAAATCATTACTACTAAACTGTAACGGGATATTTTGTTCGGGTGACGTCTGTTTATTTGTTAGTCTAGCCACGGTGTTAAATAAAAACCTAGGATTGTTTTGGTTGTTTTCTATTAGTTTGCGGAGATGCTCAGCCCTGGCCGCTTTTAGGGCCTTTTTATAACGTGACATACTGTCTTTCCACGCAATTCTAAAGACCTCTAAATTAGTTTGTTTCCATTTACGCTCTAAATTACGGGTTTCTCTCTTTAGAACATGCGTAGTATTATTGTACCATGGTGCTTTAATTTTCTCTCTGACCTTTTTTAATCTAATGGGTGCAACAACATCCAATGTTCTAGAGAGAATGGTGCTCATAGTGCTAGTTAGTTCTTCTAGTTCATCTGTTTGTTTGGGTTCAGGCAGCAGCTGAGACAGATCAGACAAGCAACTCGAGAAATTATCTATGGTGGATGGAAGGATTGTTCTGCCTGGTCGAAAACGCGGCGCCGCATGACATATTACAGCAGTACGTAATATGCAAGTTACCAAGTAATGGTCAGTGACATCATCACTTTGTGGAATGATATCTATATCGGTTGGATCGGATCCATATGATATAATTAAATCGAGTGTGTGATTAAGACGATGAGTTGGTCCGGTGACGTTTTGTTTGACCCCAAAGGAATTTAATAAATCTATAAACGCAGCCCCTAACGCATCATTTGGATTATCTACGTGTATGTTAAAATCTCCAACAATTAATGCTTTATCTACATTGACCAATAGATCTGAGAGAAAATCTGCAAACTCTTTTAGGAAATCAGCGTAAGGCCCAGGCGGTCTATATACGGTAGCCAAGGCTAGAGATAATATGGATTTTTTTCTAACATCTAAGAGCGTAACATTTAGTACAAGTATTTCAAACGAAATAAACTTATAACCCGTTTTCTGAGTAACATTGAGAATATCTCTATAGACCACTGCAACACCGCCGCCACGACCAATCAGACGGGGTTCGTGCTTATAGGAGTATCCTAATGGAGTAGACTCATTTAGACCGAAATAATCATTAGGTTTAAGCCAAGTTTCAGTAAGGCAAAGTACATCGAAGCTATTATCCGTGACTATTTCATTTACAATAACTGCCTTAGGTGTGAGTGATCTAATGTTTAGAAGACCTAGCTTTAGAAATTGTTTTTGGTTACTAATAGCAACATTTTGTGGTTTAATAACAATTAGATTTTTTCTAGATCCTGCAGTAGATTTATTATTTGATCTCACTAAACGAGGAATAGACACAGTTTCTATGCAATGTTCTACACTATTTATATCAGTTAATTTGGTGCAGCAGAGACTATGATTTGAACTTTTGGTTACTAGTCAAAAGGTATTTAACATTTTGGAGATGTTATCTGACAGAAGATCCGATCCGAATCTGCTTGGGTGTAAGCCATCAGCACGGTAAAGCCTAGGACGCTCCCAAAACAGATTCCAATTATTTACAAAGAGCAGTTTCTGCTCATTGCACCATGATATTAACCATTCATTTAGCGCGAATAATCTACTAAACTTTTCATGACCTAGTGGGAAGCGGTCCTGACACAATGATCGTTATATCAGGCGATGTGCTGCGTACCGTATCGATCAGATTCCTGAAGTCTTTCTTCAGAACCTCTGTCTGTCGCAGCCTGATGTCGGCCCCTCCCGCGTGCAGGACCAGTTCCGACGCGCTCGTTCAGAATCTCGGGAACGTGAGCAGCGATTTCAGAAACACGAGCACCAGGAAAGCAGTGACTATGCACCTTACTTTTATTTAACGTAGCTTGTACGTGTCGAACGATGGAATCACTGATGATCACAGCATCGCGTTCTGTTTCGCGAAGAGGGGAGAAGCGGTTTTGTGTGAATATCTCGAAAACCGGGAGGGTCGGAGAGAGTTTTCTTGGTCTAGACCTGACTCGCGTCTTCCGCTGCGGAAATATCCAGGCTTCGTGGTGGCATGTTGGAGCCGGCGTAAACGAGACCATAGCTGATCGCGGCCTCGATGCTCGTGACCGATGCTGAGTAACGCACGGAGTAGACGAGGTCGGAGTCAGCGGGTTAGTAACGTTGATCACTGATTTGTGTTCATCGGCGCGTGATGTTAACCGCCGGTCTATCAGCTCGGCTTTTCTCACTAAAAGGTCGTGGATCTGTTTCTCAACAGCTTCCAGCTCAGACTGCAACGCGTGTAGCTCAAATGTGTCCTCACCTGCACCAAAAGGTAGACTACTTACATCTGATATATTCGCCATTTTAACAGATGGACAGTAAGTTAAGTTAGCAATGACGCTACCAGTGATGCTATCAATATTAATACTAATTTATGACTGAAGTCTTGGATATAATCCGTCTTTTTAGTGGTACAGGTGTAGAGTAGACGCACGATAGGCGAAAAAATGTTTGTTTGTACCGTAAGTGAGTGTGGAGAAGACGCGTTCAGCCGTGATCCACAGGAGTAACCTATAAGAGTATCCGACGTTGGATCACTAATAGGCTTGAGACGCGTCTGCTCAACAGTATGAGGTGAGGAAAAATAGAAAATGTTCGTTGTAAGTGAGTTTAAAGAGAAATCAAGAATTATAAATCAATCGGGAGCTCCAAAGACAACAACGCGTTCAGACGCGACGCATGCGCATTCGAAAACTGTATGCGTTACCTTGTTTCTCTTACGAGAGTTCTCTCGTACTGCGTTTTATCAAAACGCTGCGGGGGAAAGTCTCTTTTAACGAAACACTGAAGCAAAAATTATCCTTTAATTTTTCATATATGTAAAACGCGTTGCGGCAGCAGCAGACAGCTGAAGCAAGACGGCTTGTCTGCTCATTGGCTGCTCTGCGGCAACTGCATAAGCCTATCGAGCGCTGGCTGATGCAGCGGGACGAGCCCTCGAAGCCGCTGGCCTACGCCGCCTTCTACAGCCGTACCTGCTGCGCTTTCCGACGCCCATATCCTTTATTGTGCTCTGTTTTGTGTGTGTGTGTGAGTGTTCTCGTAGCACTCACCCCCTAAAAGAGCGGCGTCTTTCTAAAGATGCCTAAATCCTGCGGCTCGTGCAGAGCCCCACTCGCCGGGGGAGACGACCACGTCATCTGTGTTTCCTACCTCGGTGAGGACCATGCAGCGCTCGCGCTCGCTGACGGCGGCTGCCCTCACTGCGAGCTTTTGCCTATGGTGGCTCTGAGGACCCGCCTGGCATCCTTCTCGAAGCCTGCATTCTCCGCCGCGATGCCGCGCCGTAAGAAGCGCCGCTCGCAGCGGGTCCCGGAACCCTCTCCACCCCGACCAAGCTCGCCGGTTCGCCCGCCAGCTTCACCGACCTCCCCCGAATCACTTCCTGATGCTCAGCGCCCGCAGCCTGCCGCCGCTTCATCAGAGGAAGTTGTTTCGGAGGCCGCGTCGGGGGAAAAGGATTCCTGTTCTCTCCTCGCTTCAGGCAGCGAGGATTGGGCGAGCTCTGAGGACCTTGCGCCTCCTGCCCGAAAGCCCTCAGTGAGAGCCAACATTGAGACGGAGCTCATGCGAGTACTCGCGTTGGCCGCGACGAGCCTCGGCCTCGAGTGGTCTGCACCGGAGCCCCCCTCTCGCACCCGGCTCGATGGTAGCTTCCTCCCAGGTGAGCGCAATACTCCGGAATCTAAGCCCGCTCCTTTTCTTCCTGAGTTACATGAAGAAGTTGCGAAGGCCTGGAATGCGCCCTACTCTGCGCGTACGCGCTCATCTGTGTCGCCTGCATTCTCCTCACTGGACAAGGCGAATGAACGAGGCTACCTCTCTCTGCCGCCGGTGGAACAGGCTATAGCGACCCATCTGTGCCCGCCCTCTGCTGGACGGCGGACTAAACCGGTGTTGCCTTCTAAAGCCTGCCGCATGACGTCGACGCTGCTCGCGCGAATATTCTCCGCCGCTGGGCAAGCCGCATCAGCGCTACACACCATGGCTACATTACAGATTTTCCAGGGTGATCTCCTCCGTAAATGGGACGAGGTTGGACCTGATGCTGTCTGTATTGCGGATTTGAGGAGTGCTTCGGACCTCACGCTCCGAGCCACCAAAGCTGCCGCACAAGCCATGGGACGCTGTATGGCTTCCGCCACTGTCGCTGAGAGGCACTTATGGCTGACGCTCACGGAGATGGCCGATTCCGAGCGCATCGCGTTTCTCGACGCCCCGCTGTCTTCCGCTGGCCTCTTTGGTTCTTCTCTCTCCGAGTTCGTGGAGAGATTTACCGAAGCCCAGAAAGCGTCTCAAGCCTTCAAGCACTTCCTACCGAAGCGCTCTGGTTCCGCGGCGGGTCGAGACAAACGGACCCCGCGAACCTCACAGCCTCAGCCCCCGCCTTCGGCCTCCTCTTCGCAGCAGCCTCAACAGCGCAGCTCGAGACCCCGCTCTCGATCGAGCACCCGGCACCCCGCGCGCGCGCCGCAACTGAGGATTGTGGTGAAACCAGAGGCCCCGAAGAAGTCCTAGCCCGCCTAGGAAAGCGCAGCTGTGTGAGTCCCGTTGCGGCCGGCCTCCCACCCAAGCGCCTCGCTGTCTCAGCCCCAAGCTTCGCGGCTGTCCCAGCGTTCTCTGCAAAGCGCAAGCCTGTACAAGTGCCCGCTTGCCTGCACTCAAAAGCCGTTTTTACGGCTACCCAGATATGTCTCGAAAAGAGTGTGATTTCTGGTGTCCCGGCCACGGCCGATGGTGCTATAAATGTAGTGTCGATGCCCACTCCTCTGTGCCCATCCATACACATAAGCACAGCCCTGCACTCAGGGCTCGCGCAAATAAAATCGACTCAGGTCGATTGCGCCCCCCACATAGTAAAAGTGCCCACTACTCAGTGCCCACGAACACTATGTCTATCAGATCACAGGCTCTCTGTAAAAACGAGACCTGTGAGCGCGCGCGCTGCTTACACAAGCAGCGCGCCCCAAGCAGTAAATGTGCCCGCTCCCAGCCCACATCTACTCGCACACATGAGTCCCACGGGGCTCGCGCAGCCCTCCCTCACTCAGTCAAACACTGTTGTAAGGTCGAGGGCGAGCGCTCCGCCCGCTGTATTAAGCGCGCCCCCCGCCTCAAATGCCGCAGGCATAACGCCTATGTTTGTGAGCCCCGTAGCACCTCTGTCGCACGGCGAACAGAGCGCGCTCTGTATCCGGCCCTTAGCCAACCATGCAGATGCATGGGCAGCGCTTCCAGGGGTTTCGGACTGGGTCTTAGGCATTATAAAGAGAGGCTTCTCGCTACAGTTTTATCGACGCCCTCCGCGCTTCACAACGCGCGTCGAAACTTCGGTACCGCTGAATGTAGCACACCTACTTCGCGCCGAAATATCAAAACTGATAAGCAAAGGGGCGATAGAGCTTGTTCCCCGAGTTCAAAGCGAACAGGGGATATACAGCAGATACTTTCTAGTCCCCAAAAAGGACGGCGGTATCAGACCCATTCTGGATCTAAGACGACTGAACAGAGTATTAGTGAAACGCCGTTTCAAAATGCTCACAACCAGCAAAATTCTCGCGCATGTTCGCCGAGAAGACTGGTTCATGTCGATAGATCTGAAGGACGCGTATTTTCAAATACAGATAGCGATTCTTGAGATTCGCCTTCGAGGGTCAGACATACCAGTATACAGTCCTGCCTTTCGGCTTGTCCCTGGCACCTCGTACTTTTACGAAATGCATGGACGCAGCGCTCGCTCCTCTCAGACTCAGAGGCATGCGAGTGCTGAACTATTTGGACGACTGGTTGATCCTAGCCCAATCACGATCTCAGCTCATAGAGCACAGAGCCATTTTACTCGATCACCTCGAGAATCTTGGTATCACGGTCAATTGGGCGAAGAGTTCACTGAACCCCAGCCAAACGATTCCGTTTCTGGGTATAGTTCTGGACTCACAGTCTATGACAGCGCGGCTGTCGCCACAGCGCGTGCTGAACATTCAGCGCGCGGCGATGTCCTTCCGCCGCGGCGCTTTCACCCCGCTCAGAAAATTTCAAAGGATGCTGGGTCTCATGGCCTCAGCATCGTCAGTTCTCCGACTGGGCTTGCTCCGCATGCGCCCGCTGCAGTTCTGGTTGAAAGCGCGGGTTCCGCGCAGAGCGTGGGTGTCCGGTCATTTATGCCTCAAGGTCGATCAGGACTGTGTCACAGCCCTGGTACCTTGGATGGCGAACGACTGGTACCAATCAGGTGTAAGCCTGGGGACTTCCTCGAGGGTGAGGATGGTGTCTACGGACGCATCCACCTCGGGATGGGGAGCGCTGCTCGAGGGCAGACCGTCCTTCGGCCTATGGTCGGAACGGGAAAAGCTCCAACACATAAACTGCCTAGAAATGCTGGCAGTGCACAACGCGCTGACGCGTTTTTGTCCCCACATCAAGGACCAACACGTCATAGTCCGTTCGGACAACATGGCAGTGGTGTCCTACATAAATCGCCAGGGCGGTCTGAATTCCAAACCCCTGTACAGGCTGGCGAAACGCCTCCTGCTATGGGCTCAGCACAACCTACGCTCGCTGAGAGCAGTACATGTGCCCGGGCTGCTGAATGTGGGCCCGGACAGACTGTCCAGGAACAACGTTCCTACGGGCGAATGGTCTCTACACCCACAAACAGTCCGGCTGTTGTGGGAGAGATTCGGCAAAGCGGAGGTGGACCTATTCGCGTCCCGCGAAAACGCTCACTGCCCCGCATTCTTTTCAAAGACCGACAGCGCGCTGTCCCAAAGGTGGCCACGCTGCCCGCTATACGCTTTTCCCCCCGTCTCCCTCCTGCCTCAGGTGTTGGAGCGGGTCAGGAAAACGAAATGCCCAGTGCTGCTTGTAGCACCGTTCTGGAAGAACCAGGCATGGTTCCCAGTTCTGATGCAGTTAGCAGACCATGGCTCCATGGCCAGTGCCGTTGAGGAGAGATCTCCTCTCGCAGGCCAGGGGCTCGATCTGGCACCCACACCCGGAACTATGGTCCCTTCATGTGTGGGCGCTCAACGGATACCCGTTGGTCTCGCAGAGGGAGTCATGAATACCATCACGGAGGCTAGAGCGCCGTCGACCAGGCGACTCTACGCTTCAAAGTGGTCGGTTTTCTCCGGCTGGTGTACAGCTCGGAGCCTTTCACCCCTCAAATGTGAGGTAACGGAGGTTCTCTCCTTCCTACAAGAGCTGTTGGATAAGGGCAGATCCCCTTCCACGCTCAAAGTGTATGTGGCGGCTATTTCAGCGTTCTCCGGTTCAACGCTGGGTCAGTCACTAGGAAGGAATGATTTAGTCATCCGCTTCCTCAGGGGAGCTAGGAGACTGAATCCACCCAGACCTCCGTCAGTCCCTATGTGGGACCTTTCTACGGTCCTGGCGGCCATGAAAGGTGCCCCTTTCGAGCCTATCCAGTCAATCAGCCTCAAACATTTGTCTTTCAAAACAGTGTTTTTGATGGCTCTCGCTTCAGTGAAGCGCATAGGCGATCTGCACGCGCTCTCCGTGAGCCCGACGTGCTTGGAGTTTGGTCCTAATGACTCTAAAGTCATACTCAAACCTAAGCACGGCTATGTGCCGAAATCCCTCAACACGCCTTTTTGGGCTCAGGTCATTTCCCTGGCTGCCCTGCCGGCGTCGAGTGAGGAAGGGGACTCGAGTTTTCTTTGCCCTGTTAGGGCTTTAAGAACTTATATGTCCCGCTCTGCTGCCTTTAGACAGACAGAGCAGCTCTTTGTCTCGTTCAGCGGACGTTCCAAAGGAACGGCTGTTTCGAAACAAAGTCTATCCAGATGGATAGTTGACGCCATAGCGCTGGCTTATACTGCCAAGGGCATTAAATGCCCGTTGGGAGTCAGAGCGCACTCTACGAGAGGCGTTGCCTCCTCGTGGGCTTGGTCCAGCGGGATTTCCTTACAGGATATATGTACGGCGGCAGGCTGGGCCTCTCCGTCTACATTTATCAGGTTTTATAACCTAGAGGTTCCCGCCTTACAGGCTAAGCTTTTGTCGGTGTAATACTATACCGACTATACTGTGCTGAACTGTGTAAGACCCACGTTTTCCCACATTAGTGCAGGCTCCCTACCCTGGCTATGTGATGTCATATTCGCGTCTGTGGACATGTCTATATAAGGACGGAGGAAACCCCTCCTGTCCTGTAGACTCTCCCTGTGAGGTCATGTTAAGCCTGCGGACGCTACAGTATAGGGAATTAAGGCTTCCCCCCCTTATTCCCTGACTCTGTGTGAGTCTATCTCGTGATTATGCACTGTATGCCTGAAATAGCTTCCGGTGATCAGTGTTTTTATCCCAGCACGCACGGCGTTTTGCAAGGGGTTCCCGTAGCGTTTTGATAAAACGCAGTACGAGAGAACTCTCGTAAGAGAACGTACTCGGTTACTAACGTAACCTCGGTTCTCTCTAGAAGAGGGAACGAGTACTGCGTTCCCTTGCCGTGCGTTTGGTTCACTCTGGTTCGCTTCGGCGATCAAAATCAAGTGAGTCAGCCTTCTCGAGCTCCTTTTATAGAGGTAAGCCACGCTGTCTGCTGCTGCCGCAACGCGTTTTACATATATGAAAAATTAAAGGATAATTTTTGCTTCAGTGTTTCGTGAAAAGAGACTTTCCCCCGTAGCGTTTTGATAAAACGCAGTACTCGTTCCCTCTTCTAGAGAGAACCGAGGTTACGTTAGTAACCGAGTACGTTTCTCCCAGCATGCATTCATTTGCACATTATTGATGTCTGTGTGAGTCCAAATGAATCAGTGTTTTAAAAAATTCTTCAAACAATTAAAGTCAATGTACAGAACTACAATAAATATATACACATAGAAAAACAGACAGCCGGAGGGGGAGGCTAAACATATACATATATCCAAAACTGCCAACTTTTGAGTTTAGCTTGGAGTAAGAATTATGGAGGGGATGTAAAAAAAAAATAATAATCTTGCATCACAATAAGTGTATCGTGAATTGTCCAAACATTTTAGTAACTAAACTGAATTTTATTAGGTTTAGTGACATGTTACAATGTTTACATGGTACAATTTCTGGTAGTCTAAGCTAAGGTTTTTTTTTTATTATTGCTTGACACAAATTTCACGATTTCAGTTCAATTCAATTATTGTGATTTGATTCAATAGGTACACAAGATAGCCGTTAATTTTTCTCAAGAAAAAAAAAAATTCTCACCTAATGATGCAAACATACAGAGAGCCCTATCAGCTGGTAGTATTTCAAATGGACTCTTTTTTTTTTCTGCCCAACTATGGTGCTATAGGCTATATTATGGTCATTAAATGGCTTTCCTGAGAGAGTGTGAAAAGTGTAAATTGCTTGAGTCTCACAGTGAATGCAGAGCTGCCAACTCTCACGCATTCACCGTGAGACTCATGCAATCGACACACTTCACACGCTCTCAGGAAAACCATTTAATGACCATAATATAGCCTATAGCACCATAGTTGGGCAGAAAAAAAGAGTTAGAGAGTATTTTGCTAAATATGTGTACTATATATTACATATTTATATTTTTACTTGGTGTACCAAAATCTTGTGTAACTAATATTAATCCAAATCAGTCAATATTAAATCAAATCACAAGAATGTAATTGAATTGAAATCGTGAAATTTGTGTCAAGTAATAATAAAAAAAAACTTAGCTTAGGCTACCAGAATTTGTACCATGTAAACATTGTAACATGTTGTCACTAAACCTAATAAAATTCAGTTTAGTTACTAAAATGTTTTGACAATCACAATACATTTATTGTGATGCAATCATTTTATTTTTACCTATATATATATATATATATGCATTTATTTTTCGAGAACCAAAAACAAAGGTTGGGTTTTAATGTACTTACATTTATGTACATGGAATTTAGCAAAAAAAATATTTATAATATAGTATTCTTTCCTTTTATTTGAGAGGATATTAGTAAAAGTGGGGTCAATGTTGTCAATTTTAAATCTAGACAAATCTTTCCAAAATATTCGTACATGAGGCGCAATGCCAAAATAAATGAATCAAGGGTTCAGCCAATGTATTGCAAAAAGAAGAGTTCAGATCAATGTCCTTTTTAAATTTCACAAAAACTACTGGGTAGTGCCTGTGTACGATTTTGAAAGTTATTTCCTTAATTTTATTTACCAATAAATATTTGCTTGGTAAAGTCCAGATGGTCTTCCATAACAAACTTTTTACCAGTCTATTCCAATAAACAATACAGTTTGGCCTGGTGACAATGTGTTTTTGAAATAATGAACATATAGTTTTATTAACATTTAAGACTCCGGGGGCAAAACAAAGTTTCCCAATTGCAGTATCAAATAAATCAAAGGAAGAAAGAGGCGCAATACTGGTTTGGGTTTTGGTTCTGAATAACGCCAAGACTCCTGTGGGAATCACATCCCACAATAGAAAACTCTCCTGGTGTCACTGGAATTTATGGAAATCTAGAAACTCAGAATAAAACATCCCTTCTTGATTTAGTAATTGATCTACTCGTATTATACCTGCTGAAAATCATCTTTCAAAAAATAATTATTGCAATTGTTCCAAATGAAATATCTATGGGGTGAAAAATGATGCTTATATAACAGGGACCAAGCAAGCAACAGCCAGTTAGAAATGTAAAATGTTTGATTTTAAAACTCTTATATCATGTTTTATGTGTTTAAATTATGTGTGAATATTCCCAAATATTCTCCATAAGGGTTATTTGATTGTTAAATATAAAAAATATATAAAAAAATGTCTGTAATTAAAGTAAAAAGGAGTCTTTTGACAAGTCTTTCGAAGGGAAATAAATAACAGTACTTTGGGTGTCTTGTTCATTATATTTATTTTCATATAAAAGCAAAAGAACTTAAATTGCATCATCAACACCGTACATGAGTGTGAATCCCGTGATATCCGTCCATTAAAGACATTATTAACTCAGATCAAACACATGTTATTATGAGACCCATTTAGTCCTTCAAGAGCTTGACAGTAAAAATCAACTGTGTATACAATGGCTCAGACTGATAACATCTCAATATTTTGTTTAATAGAACAATAAAAACAGGGTTGGAAAGACATGAAAATTTTCTTTTTGGGTGAATGATATCCATCCTAATAATAAAAGAATGAAAATGAAGAATACAAGTGATTGCTTAAGAATTTATGAATGCATGAATAAACTTAAACTCATCTATTCATCTGTGTCGGATCAGAAGTTTGGACACGGCTAATTCTTTACGCTATCCACATACAAGTCATGAAAACTGAATAACACAAATGGCATTGTGGGAATGATGTAGTGAGCAAAACGTTACACACATGAACATGTCTTATATTTGAGCTTGTTCTTTGATTCCAGCTTTCCTCAATCTGGACATTCATCAACAAACACAAACACTATTGAGGGAGAAACAGTGAACTGTGCGATCAGCACTTCATGATGACTTTCATTCACTATCTAGTGGAGATGAGGAGGTGCTGATGGAGAACAGTGATCAGATGAACCCCTCACACACACTTCTGTGTCCACATTTGGGAATAATAGTTTGTATCTGTGGCTGTTACACTTATTGTATTGTACTGTATTTCCTTTTATTTCACTTGATCATGTAAATTCATTCACTGAAGTCATTATTAATCATCACAGATATTCAGTGGTGTGGAGTTATCATTCCCCCATTGCCCCAAACAAACAAATGGATAAAGTTTTTCATTAAAAGACTGATGAGTGTAAGAGTAGATATGAGACATGGAATTCACATCATAAAAGGAGACGAGACCCTCATCAAAATCCACAAACACACCGATCCTCTGAGGCTCCACTCTCAGAGAAAGAGGGACAGGTGAAGAGTCACGAGCCCAATAACTCTCATGTCTCCGTCTCACAGTCCAGTATCCATCATCAGGACTCAGACTGAACAAGCCTTTCCTGTTACTGGATTCTCTGGTCACTCCTAAATCCCACTGAGTTTGTTCCTTCACCTTCACCTCATAGTAAAAACTCCCTGAGGAGAATCCGCCCTTCCCGAGAACACCAAGATATTCATCAAACATGTATTTTTTCCCATCCACTGCGTTCAGTTCTTTCTTTCCATCTCTCACTTGTTTCCCATGATGAGACACGATGAGACGTGGATGAGCCGTATCAGCATCCAGAGTCACCTTCACTGCAGAAAATATTGAAAAGTCTGCTTTACAGATGAGTAAATGATAAAATAAAGACAATTATTTATTTTTATAAGAATCATGGTAACTTTAGAACAAGATAATAAAATAAAAAAATACTGCATTAATTGTAAACTAGATTAAAAAGTTTAAGCCAACTTTGAAGTTGGCTTGAGAAAACCTGAACAGAAAGTTTGAAGTAGTTTAAAAGGTTTGAAGTTGCTAGGGTGTTCAGGGTTTTTATCTATGTGGTTGCCAGGGTACTTGAGCTGGTTGCTGTGCGATTGCTATGGGTGGTTGCTAGTGTGTTTAAAGGTGGTTGCTAGGGTGTTCCAGGTGGTTGCTATGGGGTATTCTCGTTGGTTTCTTGGGCATTGTTACCAGGCTTTTTTTACAGTCAAATACTGGCAATTACTGTAAAAAGTTAAATAATTAATTTAAAGTTAAAGTTAAATAAACTAAAATGTATAATGCACTAATAATGTGAGCAATTATTTGATTTGAGATAAATAATAAATAAAGAGATTTCCACTAGACCAGCAACTACACAATCATCGCATGTTAAATAAAGCAACATGCAGCATATCATCAATGTAGATATTCCCCTAGACTGAAGCACAGGCTCTACTCTTCAGCACAATAGTGACCCAAAAAAAACAAAAATTTACAGTAAACTACTGGCAATAGTGTTGCCAGTATATACCTGTTTTATAACTTACAGTTTATTACTGTTAAAATACATTTTGTGGGTGTGACTTTTTATCTTACATTTTCAACTCCACTGGAAAATCCACACTACAAAGAGTAAAAAGTAGCATTGACGCAGTGTTGCAGTGAGATAATTAAGAGAATATGTAAGTGATTGTTGAGCATTAGTGATGAACACCTGCTGTTAACAAGCAGAATCACTGAAAGAAAGAGGAACACTAGAACACAAAACGAGAGAAACACAAGAACTACAACTGACTTCCAGCCATTACACATTATTACACTTATTATTAACCAGTATGACTATATTTCTGTCTTTTTTTTTCATACTGGGAATTTTATACTATCCAAGAACCCAGCATGGGTTCAGCATGTTCACCAGTGTGTGAAGTCACTCACTTTTTTTTCATTCAAGTGCACTGTTAAAAAAAACCTGTGAAATTTACGGTAAAAAAACGGCAGCTGTGGTTGCCAGTATTTTACCGTAAAAAATAAGGTAGCAACCTTTTATGTTTTACGGGATTTCAATTTACGGGCAAAAAAACACAGTGTAAAAAAAAACCTGTGAAATTTACGGTAAAAAAACGTCAGCTTGGTTGGCAGTATTTTACCGTAAAAAATATGGTAGCAACCTTACTTAAAAAAAAAAAAAAAAAAAAAACCTTCAGCAGGATTTAAATGTGTGGTAAAAAAAAAAAAAAAAAAAAAAATCAGCTGTGGTTCCCAGTACTTTACCATAAAAAATACAGTAGGAACCTTTTAGTTTTCACGGGACAACCATTATATTACATAAACCAATAAATGTTATCATTAAATTTCACTGAAGTATTAAAGTCTGCTTTATATCTTTGTAATATACTGATAACCATCATAGTAACACAAGTGATAAAAAAGAAAAACACACGATGATTTAAATATCCCATTAGTTTCCCACAAACTGAGGCACATGTTAATATTGAGAAGGTGCACAGTGTCATACACACAAACACAAAACACCATCATGGTGACACACACACGACTCCAAATAATGCCATAAACATTCATTAAACAATATATGATGTAATATAAACCCCAAATGTATAAAACTGATAACAAAAACCAAGAAGAAACATAATTATTTAAATGAAATAGCATCAAATGTGAAGTGTCACACAGGGAATTCTGGGAATGTCCATTTAGAGAAACAACAAGAACAGAAAAAAGAGACGAGCAGAAACACAAGAACTACAACTGACTTCAGCCACAGCCTTAGATGAAATCAACTGAAGATAAAAAACATTAAATCTGTGAAGATCTCAGTAGAGGAGGATTAAACAACTCCACAAACAGCATTAGCAGCTTCACTTATTACTAACCAGACTGAGGCTACGTTTACACGTGGATGGCTATTTTCATAAACGGACATTTCTCCCCTCTTCGTTTTCAAAAATAACATCGTGCACACGAACCTGTGTATATGCTGTCAAGAGCATGCCAAACCTGTAGGTGGCAGTGTAACGAGAAGCTCAAGCCCACCTTAGCCAATCAGAATCCCGAAAATGGTCACATTCCGTGACGTCGCTGCCTAAAACTCCGTTTTTCTCTGTTTACATGCAAACGTGCAAACGAAGATTTTCAAAATCTCCACTCTGGCCGGAGTTTTTAGAAAGAATCGGTTTCATTGGCGAATCCTCCGTTTGCGTGTAAACGAAGGGTGCAAACGAAGGGAAATGTCTCCGTTTTTCAAAATAACCATGTACGTGTAAACGGGGCCTGACTTTATTTCTGTCAGACGTCTACAGTTCTGTTTGAGAATTAAGATGTTGATGTTTATTGTTTCATTTGAAGTCACCATGATGGAGATCAGTGACTGCTTTAGTTGGGCTCTTGACTCTTGACTTTCTGACATTAGTTTTTCTCTGCCTGCTGTAACTCTGTGTTTATAAGACATATTGATTATGGCTAGAAAATCAGAGAGAAAATGAATCATGTGATGGCGGTTGTGTATCAGTGATGGCAATCACCATGTTTGAATCACTGAACTCTTGCCTTTATTTATATGTGTTATTAATTTTTACATTATTGATTTCAGTAGCCCTATGATTCTACAGCATGTGATCTATCATTGCTGTTATAATCAGAAGAATTTTTTAAACATTGTGTACAATAACGGTTTGAACAGCTGTATCTTTTAGACACACACAGACATCAAGAATCAGCATATGAATCTCAACAATGGTGATGATAAAAGTGCAGTGCACTTGATGGAGCCTCCAATCAAAACTCATCAGTATCTCCCAGCATGCATTGCAGCAGGAATACATTATGCTGAATTGCCTTAGTATTTTCTTTTATTATTATATCTGCTTTTATTTTTGATGTTGTTTTTGTTGCAGCTTTTTAGTAGCTTGTTTTGTGATGTTCAGAGTTTTATCTGATTATTGTGTTGATTGTCACCGTTGTTGAGATTCATACGCTGAATCTTGATGTCTGTGCTGGTTTAAATCAAACAATAGTTGAAAACCTTTTTTCTACACCATGTATTTTTAAAGTTCTTCAGAACTTTAGAAGTTCAGAAGTTCTTTTTAATGTTATAATTAATAATATCACTTTGCTTAAAGTGGGAGATAAGACTCTTTATGAGATCAGTGAATCTGGCCACAATATGACGAGTATCTCATCATCACCTGGTCACATTTTCTCTCTGATATTCATGCCATAATGTTTGTGTTATATAACCACACAGTTAAAGGGATAGTTCACTTTGAAATTAATTTTTGATATGTTTTAGCTTACCTCAAGGGCATCCAAGATGTAGGTGTCTTTGTTTCCGCAGTAGTTTCAATTTTGATATTTTTAGGTCAAACCGTTCTTGTCTGTCAGTCATATAATGCAGGTCTATGGTCACTGTCTCAAAGATCATGCACAAAGTCCAAATTAAAACAATTCCCCATCGTCCAAATGAAACAATTCCCCATCATAAGTACACATTGATGGCCTAAGACACGAAACGAGCGGTTTGTGTGAGAAAACGAACAGTATTTATATTGTTGTTATCTCTTGAAAACAGCACAAGTCCAAATGATCTGACAGCGCGGGCGGGTATAGATTTATACATAGATGTCGCCTTGGCTACTGCAGTTCATTGGAACGAAACCGTAGCCAAGCGACATCTAGTGTATATATCTATACCTGCCCGCAGGCGGGTATAGATGTATACACTAGATGTCGCCTTCGCTACTGCAGTTCATTGGGACGAAACCGTAGCCAAGGCGGAATCTATGTATATATCTATACCCGCCCGCGCCGTCAGATCATTTGGACGTGTGCTGTTTTCAAGAGATAACAACAATATAAATACTGTTCGTTTTCTCACACAAACCGCTCGTTTCGTGTCTTAGGCCATCAATGTGTACTTATGATGGGGAATTGTTTCATTTGGACGATGGGGAATTGTTTTAATTTGGACTCTGTGCTTGTGTTTTGAGACAGTGACCATAGACCTGCATTATATGACTGACAGACAAGAACGGTTTGACCTAAAAATATCAAAATTGAAACTACTGCGGAAACAAAGACACCTACATCTTGGATGCCCTCGAGGTAAGCTAAAACATATCAAAAATTAATTTCAAAGTGAACTATCCCTTTAAGGCAGTCAGAGTAAATCTAAAGTTAAAAAGTCAGAGAGCCCAACTAAAGCAAACACTCATCTCCATAATGGTAACTTCAAACTTTATTATTTTCAATAAAACATCAACGTCTAAACCTCTGGTAATTCTCAATAATTAGATTACAGGAAACCACAGCTGGCAGGTTTTTATTTTTTATTTTTTATATAAAAATTCAGTTCAATGTTCAATGCCATAAAACCTAAAATATTACTACCGTATTTTTTACGGTAAAGCACTTGCAAGCTGCTAGTTTTTTTACCGTAAACTTTAGTTCAGGGCCGTAAAAGCAAAAAAAAATTCTACCGTATTTTTTACGGTAAAGTACTGGCAACCACAGCTGCCAGTTTTTTTCCGTAATATTTAGATCACTGCCGTAAAACCTAAAATATTACTACCGTATTTTTTACGGTAAATCGCTTTCAACCAGCTGCCAGTTTTTTACCATAAACTTTAGTTCAATGCCGTAAAACATAAATATTTATACCGTATTTTTTACGGTAAAGTACTGGCAACCAGCTGGCAGTTTTTCACCGTAATTTTTAGTTCGATGATGTAAAACTTTGTAAAATTAGTAAACATTTGCTACCGTATTTTTTACGGTAAGGTACGGTAAATGCAACGGTAAGTTTTTTTTTACAGTGTA
Organism: Abramis brama; assembly: GCF_963993115.1. Taxonomy (NCBI): domain Eukaryota; kingdom Metazoa; phylum Chordata; class Actinopteri; order Cypriniformes; family Leuciscidae; genus Abramis; species Abramis brama. The sequence continues at coordinate 42,268,994 of NC_139963.1, read as the reverse complement.
CTTCCAAAATCCGTACATTTAACAGTATATTAATGTAAAATTACACAGCAAAAACTCCAGTGTTAAATTAACACTCCTGGGAGTGTATATGAGTCCACACTCAAGAGTGTAAAGTGTTAAAATATGAGTGTTAAATTAACACTCAAGAGTGTTAAAGTTAATGAGCTAATTAAGTGATTAATTAAGTGATGATTGATCATTATTGAAGACACCTGATGTTAACAAGCCGAATCACTGAAGGAGAAAAGCACAAATTGTAAGCCACCGTTATGGCGATGATTGTTTGCTTTAGTTGGGCTCTTGACCCAATATGTTTACTTTAGATTTTGTTTGGTTGTTGTATCTTATAACTGCCAGATGAACAAAGAAAAAAAGTGATCTGATGGTTTTGGTTATATTATGACAATCATCATTTGAAATTGATCACTGAACTCATTAAGATCCTTATTTCTGACTTAGATTTATGTTGTTGATTACAGCATAACTGTGAATCTGCATAAATATCCAGAATTTTAGATATAATACAAAGGATTTCTTAAAAGTTGTTTTGGAAAAAAAAAAAAAATCTTTCTTTTAGGTACACACAGACGTCAAGATTCAGTCTATGCATCTCAACAATGGTGACGAGCAGAATATTCAATTAGGAAAAGTAAATTACATAGACAATTCAGATCATAATTTATTCATACCGCAATGCATGATGGGAGCCATAAATGAGTTGTGATTGGTGGCAGCCACTGCAACATGCTTTATTATTGTCACCATTGTTGAGATTCACAGGCTGATTATTGATGTCTGGGTTTCTTAATACTCATTTGAAAGTCTTTTTTATCAGAACAATGATTATGAAATATTTTTGGATTATATGAAAAATGCTGAAAATCATGTGCTGTAGAATCACAGAGCTGCTGTAATTAACAAGTTAAGCCATCTCAATAAGTTTTGTTTTACGGATCACAACATGATTATGTCAAAACATAACCAACACCATCAGATCACATTGTCTCTTTGTTCATCTGACTGTTATAAATCAATAACAACAGACAAGCAAAATTTAAAGTAAACATATAAGGGTCAAGAGCCCAACTAAAGCAAACACCCATCACCATAACGGTGGCTTATAATTTGAGATTTTCTCCTTCAGTGATTCTGCTTGTTAACATCAGGTGTCTTCAATAATGCTCAATCATCACTAAACTAATCACTTAATTATCTCATTAACTTTAACACTCTTGAGTGTTAATTTAACACTCATATTTTAACACTTTACACTTTTGAGTGTGGACTCATATACACTCCCAGGAGTGTTAATTTAACACTGGAGTTTTTGCTGTGTACATGAAATGTCCCGTGAGAGCTATTACAGTTTTTCACTGTATATAGTAAGGGTACATACCGTTAAGGAATTAAAAAAAAAATTCCGTTGCTTTGTTACAGTTTTTTACTGTTAAAATTACGAACATTTTTAACAGTGTGGACTATATTAGTGAACTAATGTAGGGAATAGTGAATGAGGGTATAGGGTGTGATTTGTAATTGATCTACTTCTCAGTAATCTGTATTTTATTTCGACGCGTAACTACATTAAATAACAGCCGCGTGTGATTATTATTCTCGCAGTTTTATTGCACTTAAAGCATTGGCTCCTATCAGCTAGTTTCTGGCCCATTTTCTGGCCCATTTTCGCTTTATTTACTTAATTGCTCGGCAGATACAGCAACTGTAGGAAAGATATAAAACAGAGGAGTTTCAGTTCAGTAATCCAGGACAGCCGGGCAGCAGCGGACCAGGCAAGAGCGCGCTAGTGTTTTTTTCTGAATACTCAGTTTCTCCTGTTATTCTGCGATTTCTTTGACTCGAGGTAAGCCTATCTTCGATTCTCTGCTTACTTTTTATATTTAACTTCTCAGTAATCTGTATTTTATTTCGACGCGTAACTACATTAAATAACAGCCGCGTGTGATTATTATTCTCACAGTTTTATTGCACTTAAAGCATTGGCTCCTATCAGCTACACTGTAAAAAATAAAATCGTAAAAAAACGGTCATTGACTGTCAGCTACGGCTGCCAAACAAAAACCGTAAAAATAAAGTAAAATATCCTAATTTAAATTAAGTGCAAAAAACTTTTACAAAAATTTTCCTTAAATGTTTTACAGAAAAACACTGTTATTTTACAGCTATTTCCTGAATTATTACGATCAAATGCCTTCATTGTAAAAAAATCCCATAAAAAACAGTCAAATGACTGTCAGCAATGGCTGCCATACAAAAACCGTAAAATTAATGTAAAATATCCTAATTTAAATAAGTGCAAAATACTTTTACAGAAATCTTCATTAATCTTTTTTAACAGAAACACACAGTTAAAACACAGTTAATTCACATTTTTTCAGATTTTTTACTGAAAAACATGCAGTTAATTATATGCATGATTTGGTGTGACTATACATCACTACATCAGCAACTACACAGTTACTGTCAGTTAATTAAAGCAACATGCAGCATTTCATCAGTGTTTCTCTGCTCATCCTGGACTGAAGCTCAGGCTCTACTCTTCAACACAATGGTGACACATGAAACACACCATACAGAAACACTTTAAACCCCAACAGAACATTAAACACTAACAGATCTCTCAGGATCTCAGCATCTTCACTTATTACAATCCAGACTTTATTTCTTTCATACTAACATTCTTATTGAGAATTAACAGAGGTAAGTTGAAGCTTTATTGAAAAGAATAAAGTTTGATGTCACCATGATGGAGATCAGTGTTTGTTTTAGTTGGGCTCTTGACCTTTTAGTGTTTAACTTAAGTTTTTCTCTGGCTGCTTTAACTGTGTGTCTTTGATGCATATTTGTTATGGTGGGAATCCAAGAGAAACTCAGGTCAGATGATGTTGATCTCTTTTTAGTGATATTAGTCATCATGTAGTGTCCTGCTTCATTGATACCACCTGAAGTGTAAATCTGATTAAGTAATTGAATATTAGTTGTTAATTTTTGCATGATAAATCTGCTATAGAAGATCCTGCAGTGCTGTGATACTCAGATTTTATGATGTCATTATACAGAAAATGTTTTGACAGGATCATATAGACTCACTCAGACATCAAGAATCAGCGTATGAATCGCAACAATGGTGACAATGAAAAAAAATCTGAACTACTATAAAGTCACAAAAAGGCTTTGTTGGTTGTCACCATTGTTGAGATTCATATGTTGATTCTTGATGTCTCTATACTACTTAAAAAAAATTAACCAGCTCAAAACTTTTTCCATATAATACATATCTTTTTAAATTTCAGATTATTACAATATTGTTGCCAAGGATCATGTGAGAAATTATGACATTACAGACTTCGTATAAATCTAAATTTTATCTACATATTATGTAATCTAAAGTAACATATTCAGAGATTTGACTGTCATATCAGTGAATCAGATCATCACGATGACTGTAACATCACTGATGAATGACCAAGATCATCTGATATTTCTCCTGCATTTATTGCTATAACAAATGTGTATTAAATACACAGTTAAAGCCAGAGAAAACTAAAGTTAAAAAACTCACGGGTCATGAGCCCAACTAAAGCAGACACTGATCTCAATCATGGTGACATCAAATTTATTTTAAAGCTGTCATCTGCGGCTGTCAAACAAAAAACGTAAAAATAAAGTAAAATATCCTATTTTAGAAGTGCAAAAAATTTTTACAGAAATTTTGCTTAAATGTTTTACAGAAAAACTGTTATTTTACAGCTATTTTCTGAATTATTACAATTGTAAAAAATTATATGCATGTGAGAAATTGTGACATTAAAGACTTTGTATAAAGCTAAATTCCATCTACATGTAATCTAAGATAATATATTCATATTTTTGACTGTCATATCAGAGAATCAAGCCATCATATAATGACATCATCAAAGAATGACCAAAACCATCTGAAATATTCTCCAGCATTTATTGCTATAACAAATGTGCATCAAATACACAGTTAAAGTAGCCAGAGAAAAACATAAGTTAAAAATTGAAGTCATGAGCCCAACTAAAGCAGACACTGATCTCAATCATGGTGACATCAAATTTATTTTAAAGTTTTTTACACTTTATTTAAATTAGCATATTTTACTTTCATTTTATGGTTTTTGTTTGGCATCCGCAGCTGCCAGTCATTTGACCCTTTTTTTACGATTTTTTTACAATGAAGGTATTTGATCATAATAATGCAGGAAATACCTGTGAAATAACAGTGTTTTTTCGGTTTATTTAAATTACCATATTTGACTTTAATTTTAAGGTTTTTGTTTGGCAGCCGCAGCTGCCAGTCATTTGACCCTTTTTTTACGATTTTTTTTACAATGAAGGTTTTTGATCGTGATTATTCAGGAAATACCTGTAAAATAACAGTGTTTTTCAGTTTATTTAATTTAGGATGTTTTACAGTTTTTTGGGGAGCTGACAGTCATTTGACCATTTTATCATTTAACTGTTTTCTTTCTGTTAAATTACAGATTATATTTGTAATTTTACATACATTTTTATGTAATTTAAGAAAACAGAAAAAATACTGTATGAAAAATACAATAAATTTTCTGTATAAAAAGTGTGAATTACTGTAATTTGTCATTAATGTCACAATACCTAAAATAACAGCTGAATTTTTATTTTACAGATATTATTTGTAATTTTACAGTGTTTTGAGTACAATTTAAAATTAAAGAAAATGATCGTAAAAAAATCACAGTTATTTTCTGTAAAATTAGGATTTTTTTTTACAGTGTAGTTTCTGGCCCATTTTCGCTTTATTTACTTAATTGCTCGGCAGATACAGCTGTCCTCACTCAAGCGGTAAAAGCATTATCTCTATGTAATTTGCACGCTGTCGCGGAAGCGTCAGTGGAAGCATTCAGCTCTCGTGTTCAGCCTCCTCGTGTGAAGACTGACTCGGGTAAAGACCATCGACTCTACCTGCGCGACTCCACCAAGCAAGGACACCAGAAAGGCACTTAAGTATCTCCTTCTCCCTTTACTTACCCACTTCTATTTATTTTTCTCTTATTTTCTCCTCGATCAACATGTGCTTTCAATACATTCTTGTTATCTCTCGGCAACGCCCTTTCATCACGCGCAAAAGGGAATGCAATACTGCTAATCTGCGTCCCATTCTCTCACCCTCACACACACCTCTCTCTCTTTCCGTGGGTCTATGGAATCGTCAGTCAGCAGTCAATAAAGCTGACTTTATTCCAGCCTTTGCATCTCATTCTACTCTTAATATCTTGGGCTTGACTGAGACCTGGATTCGTCCAGAAGACTCAGCAACCCCTGCTGCTCTCTCTAACAACTTCTCTCACACCCCTCGCCAGTCTGGAAGGGGTGGGGGCACAGGGTTTCTCATTTCTAACAATCGGAAATATTCAGCGCTCTCTTCTCTATGCAACAACAACTCATTTGAATATCATGCTATTACACTTACAACTCCCAATAAGATCCATATTGTAGTCATTTATTGCCACCCAGGTGAGCTGGGAAACTTTGTAGAGGAGCTGGATGTGCTGCTGTCCTCCTTCCCTGAGGACGGCACCCCACTTGTAGTCTTTGGTGACTTCAACATTCATCTCGAGAAGCCGTATGCAACAGACTTCATCTCTCTCCTAGCCTCTTTCGATCTCAAACGACTCATCACCACTGGTACTCACAAATCAGGCAACCAACTGGACCTGGTTTACACACGCAACTGCATCACAGACAACATTTTGGTGAGACCTCTCCATGTTTCAGATCATTTCCTCATTACTTTCAGTCTACAACTCTCTACCCTTGCACCACCAACCCTCCCACCAGTCACTTGCAGACGAAACCTGCGTTTACTTTCTCCCGCCCATCTTTCCTCTGCCGTGTCATCTTCTCTTCCCTCACCAACACAATTCTCATCTCTGGATGTGAATACTGCAACGGATACCTTATGCTCCGCTCTAACCTCTTCTCTAGACAATATCTGCCCTCTCTCCTCCAGGCCTCCTCTAACCCCTGGCTGTCTGAGGTTCTTCGGGAACACCGGACCGAACTCAGGGCAGCGGAGAGGAAATGGCACAAATCAAAAGACGCATCTGACCTGAGTATGTATCAATCTCTCCTCTCTTCCTTTTCCGTTGATGTTCATGCTGCAAAATCTTCCTACTTCCACAACAAGATCAACAGCTCCTCCAACACACGATCACTATTCAAGACATTCAACTCTCTCCTCTGTCCACCTCCACCACCATCCACCTCCTCTGTAACTGCTGACGATTTTGCTAACTTCTTCACCAACAAAACAACATCTATCAGCAGTCAGTTCTCAGCTCCACACACACAGGAGCTCAGACCGACCCCCTCCTCAGCCAATCACCCTCTCTCCTCCTTCTCTCCACTAACCGAGGAAGAAGTATCTACACTTCTCCTCTCCAGTCATCCTACCACCTGCCCTCTAGACCCCATCCCTTCACACCTTCTACAAGCCATCTCTCACACACATCTACCAGCTCTCACACACATCATCAACTCATCCCTCCATACTGGCATTTTTCCTACTGCATTCAAGCAGGCTCGGGTAACCCCACTGCTGAAAAAATCAACACTAACCACATCACTTGTAGAGAATTACAGACCTATCTCTCTACTTCCTTTCATTGCGAAAACACTTGAAAGAGCTGTTTTCAACCAAGTAACATCCTCCTTGTCTCTGAACAACCAGCTGGATGTCAACCAATCTGGCTTCAAGAAAGGGCATTCAACCGAGACTGCATTACTGTCGGTCACAGAAGCCCTGCGGATCGCAAAAGCTGCTTCCAAATCTTCAGTTCTCATTCTCCTGGATCTGTCTGCTGCCTTCGACACTGTGAATCATCAGATCCTTCTGTCCACCCTCTCATCTCTGGGAATCACAGGTACTCCTCTCCAATGGTTTGAATCCTATCTCACAGGTAGGTCTTTCAGGGTCGCATGGAGAGGCGAGGTATCAAGAGCACATCAGTTGACCACAGGGGTTCCTCAGGGTTCAGTTCTTGGACCCTTGCTCTTCTCCATCTACACCACATCACTGGGACACATCATACAAGCACATGGTTTCTCTTACCACTGCTATGTTGATGACACACAGCTCTTCCTCTCATTTAAACCAGATGATCCCACAGTAGCTGCACGGATCTCAAGTTGTCTGGCAGACATCTCGGCATGGATGAAGGAACATCACCTACAGCTCAACCTGGCAAAGACTGAGCTTCTCGTCCTCCCTGCCAATCCGTCTCTACAGCACGACTTCACTATCCAGCTAGAATCATCATCAATCACCCCATCAAGGTCGGTCAGAAATCTTGGAGTAACATTCGATGACCAGCTGACCTTCACAGATCACATTACAAAGACAGCTCGATCATGCAGGTTTGCACTGCACAACATCAGGAAGATCAGGCCTTTCCTAAATGATCATGCAACACAACTTCTCGTCCAGGCCCTGGTCATATCTAGGCTTGATTACTGCAATGCTCTTCTGGCTGGACTTCCATCATGTGCAACTAAACCTCTACAAATGATTCAGAATGCTGCAGCTCGTCTTGTCTTCAACGAGCCCAAGAGGGCCCACGTCACTCCTCTGTTCATCTCTCTGCACTGGCTACCTCTCGCTGCTCGCATCAAGTTCAAGGCATTGACGCTTGCTTACAGATCCATCACAGGCTCAGCTCCCTCCTACTTTCACTCACTCCTACGAGCCTACATTCCCACCAGAAGCCTGCGATCGGTCAACGAACGACGTCTCGTGGTTCCATCACAGAGAGCCACAAAATCACTTTCTAGAACATTCTCATTTACAGTTCCATGCTGGTGGAACGCTCTCCCCACCCTCATCCGGAATGCAGAATCCCTGGCAACATTCAAAAGACAGCTGAAAACCCATCTCTTCCGTGAGCACTTAACCTCATAAAAAAAAAATAAAAAAAATAAAAAAATAAAAAAAAAGTCCCCTTCCTTTTTCCTTTAAATCCTTGCCTATCGGGCTTATGTTACTCTGAATAATGCCTGGACTTTGTATTTTGAGCACTTCTTGCGTTCTTTTTGCCTCTACACGACGACTCGCCTAATGTAGTCCTAATCTGTACGTCGCTTTGGACAAAAGCGTCTGCTAAATGACTAAATGTAAAATGTAAATGTAAATTTGGAACACAGTCTGTGTGTCGACTTTGAGCGCTGTTAATTCACAGTATATTCCTGTAGGCTACTTTCGCGAAAACTACAAATATAACCCAAAATACATTGTTTTCTATGGTATATTACTGTTTTAATGGAAAATGGTATGAGGGTGTTCAGGTTTGTTTCTAGTGCAATTCTAGGTGGTTGTTATGGTGTTGTTGGTGGTTGCTATGGTGTTCCCTGTGGTATTATGGTGTTGCTAGACAGTTGCTAGTTGTCACAGGTGGTTACTATGGAGTTTTTATAGTTTTTAACTAGGGCTGGGCGATTTAAATCGCGATATTGTTAAAAAAATATCGCGCATCTCGTCAGTAAAGCCGGTTCCTTGATTAGTAGTAAATCGCCATCACCTGCTTTCAGATGGAGCGGCATTTACTACAAAGAGCCGTACACTGTTAGACCTTACCGTTTTTTTTTACAGTAAAATACTGGCAACACTGTTGCCAGTAATTTACTGTTAATTGTGCAGTTCTTTACTGTAATCTACAGTATGTTACTGTAAAATGCACTAAAACTCGAGTTAACTAATTTCACTTGCAGAAACCTTAAATTGACCAACTGTCATTTACATGTATTAAACTAAAATATTAATAACGTGAGCAAAGTATTACTGTGAACTTATTTCATTTGAAACCACAACAAAACTTTTGTAAATAAAGATATTTCCACTGGACCAGCAACTACACAGTCACCGCCTGTTAAATAAAGCAACATGCAGCATATCATCAATATTTGTAGATCTTCTCCTGGACTGAAGCTCAGGCTCTACTCTTCAGCACAATGGTGACCCAAAAAACGAAATTTTACAGTAAACTACTGGTAACAGTGTTAGAGAAAATAGAGAAACACAATAACTACGACTGACTTCCAGCCATTACACATTATTACACTTATTATTAACCAGTATGACTTTATTTCTGTCATACAGAAATTGTTATTGAAAATGTTTGTTTGAAGTTACCATTATAGAGATCAGTGCTTGCTTTAGTTGGGATGCTGATGCTAAAACATTCATTTTTCTTTTGCTGCTTGAGCTGTGTTTTCGCAAGTCACACTTGTGCGCACACAGTTTATGAATGATTGTGGTTGTAATGCTTATGATGACAAAATCATCATATTGCCTGTTCATTCACTAAGGAATTAATTCTTATTCATTCAGAGTTTTATTCTCGATCAAAAGTGTTACATTAGCACTACTGTGAACCTACAGCAATAAATTACTATGACTCATTTTTTTTAACACATCATGCATAAACCAAAAAAAAACAGAGCTACACTATATTTTAGAAACACAGAGATATCACAATTTAGCACATTAATCTCAACAATGGTGGCAATATTTTTTTAATTATTATTCATGCAGCAGTGCATGCTGGGAGTTTTATATTATCCTGGAACCCAGCATGCATTGCGACATGAAACTTTTCACCATTGTTGAGATTCATATGCTGATTGTTGATATCTGTGTGTCTGAACCAAGTAGGAGTAAAATAAAATTGAATGCACTATATGATTGTTATTTTTCAGAAGACTTGATTACAGATATATCGATTTCATTTTGTAGATACACAGATTTTTGCTAAATATGACATACCCATAATTTCAATTAATATGCAGGAAAAATCTGAAAATCAGATAGTCCAAGATGATTGTGACATCTTCATAAAAGAATAAAAACACCTGATCATCTTCCTCTTGACTTTTTCTTGCCACATCAAATGTGTTTTATAAACTCACTGTTACAGCAGTCAGAGAGAGATGAATGGTAAGAAGTTAAGGGACAAGAGACCAACTAAAGCAAATACTGATCTCCATCATGGTGACAACAAATTTTATTATTAACTAAATCTCTGTTAATTCTCAACAATAACTTTTGTACATGTATGAAAGAAATAATCATAAACTGGTTTGTAAACTGGTTTCACACTCAGTGTTACTGGAAGTCAGTTGTAGTTCTTGTGTTTCTCTTTTTTCTGTTCTTTTTTCTCTGTCCTTCAGTGATTCTGCTTATCAGTGTCTCAATTCACTCACTTCTTTTCATTCACTCTGTCAAGTGGACTATATTAGTGAACTAATGAAGGGAATAGTGAATGAGGGTATAGGGTGTGATTGGGAAAACAGCCTCTGAGTGTCGATTTTGAGCACTGTTCATTTACAGTATATTCCTGTAGGCTAGTTTTGTTTTCTAGGGTATATTACTGTTTTAATGGAAAATGGTATGATACTGTCTGAATTACGGCTTTTTTTTACAGCAAGGGTTAACAGTGTAGTTAACTGACAAGCTGAGCCAAATCACATCAATATCGCGGACGTATCGCCAGCAAAAACTCCAGTGTTAAATTAACACTCCTGGGAGTGTATATGAGTCCACACTCAAGAGTGTTTAAAGCAGCACTCAGTAGCTTCGGGATTTCTTCGCTGTATTCTCGCTTTTTGCTCGCAGATTTCTCTCTAGAGCTCCCCCCACAGCTTCGGAATAGATATTTGACATTACTGTTGTAAAAACTCGTTGGTGATTCTCAGACACCAGAGGCTATAGATCAACGACATCAAAGCAGATGGGACATTCTTTAAAACGTCTTCTTCATTCGGGTTCGGACAGCGTGAGGGAGCGCAATAATGACAGCATTTTAGCAGATTTCTTTTGGCCGTAAAGCAATTGTTTACATCGCGAGACCTGATATCACGCGAGACTTCCTGACGCGGCGGCCGGCGGCCCGCCGGCTCAAAGTTGCAAGTGCGTATTTTCCGCTCACGGGCACCAGGGGGGTGCGAAACGACCACCATTCAACCCGAAATAAGTAATATAACCATTCCAATGACTCCGAAGCTGTTCAGTTAAGGTAAAAAAAGTTACTTAGTTCACCTTTAAGTTAATGAGATAATTAAGTGATTAATTTAGTGATGATTGAACATTATTGAAGACACCTGATGTCAACAAGCAGAATCACTGAAGGAGAAAATCTCAAATTGTAAGCCACCGTTATGGCGATCAATGGTTACTTTAGTTGGACTCTTGACCCATATATTATTAACTTTAGATTTTGTTTGTCTGAGGTATCTGAATTATAATCGCCAGTTGAACAAAGAAAAAAGTGATCTGATGGTGTTGGTTATATTATGACAATCATCATTTGAACTTGATCACTGAACTCATTAAAATCCTTCTTTCTGACTTTTATGTTGTTGGTTACAGCATAACTGTGAATCTGTGTAAATGCCCAGAATTTTTGATATAATATAAAGGATTTCTTAAAAGTTGTTTAAAAAAAAAGGTCATTCTTTTAGGCACACACAGATTTCAAGATTCAGTCCATGCATCTCAACAACGGTGAGGAGCAGAATATTCAATTAGGAAAAGTAAATTACATAGACAATTCAGATCATAATTTATTCATACCGCAATGCATGATGGGAGCCACTGCAACATGCTTTATTATTGTCACCATTGTTGAGATTCACAGGCTGATTATTGATGTCTGTGTTTTAAATGAATTTATCTGAATGTCTTATGATCAGAACAATGTTTATTAAATATTTTGACTTATAAGTAAAGTACTGATAATCATAGAATCACAAAACTGCTGCTAACAAATTAAACCAAACTATCTCAATAAGTTTCCTTTTCAGATCACAGCTATGGAAGTAAAATAATGTCAAATGTTTTTGAAACAAAAAGCCTGTTGAATTGCACTACTTGAAAAAAAATAGGCATTGCATTAACCATGCTTGCATTTTAATGCATTGTATTTTTAGGGCTTGCATTTTTATGGGCTGAAATTCAACATGGTTGAATATTTAAGCTGTGAATATTTCAATTAAAAACATTTCAAACACATTTTCATTATTAAAAATTCAATAATCCATATTCACCTTTCATATCTCACCTTCAAAATATTCAAACTGTTTAAAAATACAACCTATAATATTCAACAGGCAATTTTCGGTCCATTTTATTTCGCTTTGCAAAATTCGCTTCCACAAATTCAGTGGTTCAAATTCGACAGTAAATTCAAAGGAACTGCAGGAAAAGCAATAGATTACCGAGATACTCTCCATCTGCTGTTAGTCGATCTCACCAGCAGGTGGTGCAAAAGCGTGTGTTGTTGACGAAGACAGAGCAACAGTTAGAGCAAGCCATTCATTCATAAAATGAAAATGATTATCTGTGTCAGTATATATGCGGAAAAGATGATAAAGACACAAAAGCTGTGTTTATGTTTCATTCAATAACTTCATTGTTACTTTCCCTGTGTAGCATTTCATCAGCTTTCTCTACATGAACAGGATTATAATCGGTTTCCCTCAATACCTCATACTCAAGGATTCCCCTTCTGTCGGGACAAAACGCTTAACGTAGTTTATGGACTAATACAGTGATATGAAAGACCAAACGCGCACCTTATTGGGGATGTAGGCTATAGCTACTATATAGGCTAGATGGACTAAGAATATGAACGTAACGCGCAAAGTTTCATGCTGAGCGTTTCGTGATATACTGGCATAAAATCAACACTTGATCAATACTACTTTCTCTTCTCTCTTCTCTTTTCTCTCTCTCTCTCTCTCTCTACAGTATATATATATATATATATATATATATATATATATATATATATATAGGCTATGCCTACGTGTATTGCATTAGCTTAAACTGGGAAGAGTATAGCACTTGCATATTGTTGTCCTCCTATTGTTAGTTTAACTGTAAATCGCTTTGGATAAAAGCGTCTGCTAAATAAATGACTAAATGTAGCCTAATAAATGTAAAATTAGCTTGACATTGGACGTTCGCACATTTAGGGACCGTCTCAAAAGTTGCATAAAACATTGGCATACACGTTTCTAACTTCAATAGCAAACTTTAATTTATTTGAATAAATATAAAAAATCCAAAGGGTGCGCATTATACCTGACACTAAATGAACACTTTACAGTTGGTTTTATGACTGTAAGTCGTTCTATTCAATGCTATTGAAGTTAGAAACGTGTATACCAAAGTAGTATACACTTTAGAGACGGTCCCTAAATGTGCGAATGTCCAACGTCAATGCCAGTCTATCACTGGGAAACGCTCAGCATTAAACTTTGCGCGTTATCCTGAGTCAATCTGCTTGCCTGCGAGTTTGGTCTTTTATATCACAATTAGTCCATTAAGCTATACGTTAAGCGTTTTATATGTCCAGCTGGGGAATCCTTAAGTATTGAAGGAAACCCTAAGCTTGCATGCAGCACATCGCCACAATATAAAGTTAAGGCAACTAACCAACCAAGAGAAATATATGTCAGCCTCAAAAATGTAATATTGGATCTGTATATCTATTTTTTTACAGTCTATGGTATATTCACGGTAGAGAAAGATGCTTGTAGGCTACCCAGGGAAAGTAACCGTGAAGACACTGAATTTAACATAAAACCGTCGTCATAATGATCACAAATACACTTGCATTGCTGTTAAATGAGTTTTATGAATGAATGGCTTGCTCTAACTGTTGCTAGTCTTCGTCAACAACACGCGCTTTTGCACCACCTGCTGGTGAGATCGACTAACAGCAGATGGAGAGTATCTCGGTAATCTATTGCTTTTCCTGCAGTTCCTTTGAATTTACTGTCGAATTTGAACCACTGAATTTGTGGAAGCGAATTTTGCAAAGCGAAATAAAATGGACCGAAAATTGCCTGTTGAATATTATAGGTTGTATTTTTAAACAGTTTGAATATTTTGGAAGTGAAATATGAAAGGTGAATATGGATTATTGAATTTTTAATAATGAAAATGTGTTTGAAATGTTTTTAATTGAAATATTCACAGCTTAAATATTCAACTATGTTGAATTTCAGCCCATAAAAATGCAAGCCCTAAAAATACAATGCATTAAATTGCAAGCATGGTTAATGCAATGCCTATTTTTTTTCAAGTAGTGCAATTCAACAGGCTTTTTATTTCAAAAACATTTGACATTATTTTACTTCCATACACAGCATGATTATGTCAAAACATAACCAACACTAAGATAACATTTTACTTTGTTCATTTAACTGTTATAAATTAATAACAGCAGACAAACAACAGTTAATATTAAAATAAACATATAATGGTCTAGAGCCCAACTAAAGCAAACACCCATCACCTTAATGGTAACTTACAATTTGTGATTTTCTCCTTCAGTGATTCTGCTTGTTAACATCGGGTGTCTTCAATAATGCTCAATCATCACTAATCACTTAATTATCTCATCAGCCCTAAATGCCGCTCCATCTGAAAGCAGGTGATGGTGATTTACTACTAATCAAGGAACCGGCTTTACTGACGAGATGCGCATAACAATATCGCGATTTAAATCGCCCAGCCCTATTTTTAACATGTTTTTATAGTTTTAACACAAAGCTAGGCGATACTAACATGAGTTATGAGTTAGCATGTTGTTAGCTTTATGCTAGCATATTTTGAGTTGTTTTAATCATGTTTTCATAATTAGTTAGTGTTTTAGCATGTTTTAACACTTAATCCCTATTAGCATGTAACTACTCACTGCTAGCATGTGTATTAAGTTTTGCTTGTGAGTCAAAGAGCCTGAGACATTTGATTGCATTTATGCAGTGCATTATACCAAACTCTCAAAAACATTGAATACTTATATTAATACATATTTGACATGATGATTTGGGAAAATACAATTATTAAAATAAATAATTATGTCAAAGAACATGCATAGATTTTACTCACCCATGTGTGCTCTCAAATGTTGGACAGCTAAAAACAGAAATTATGAAATTATATGCTCATAACAGAATTAATCTCTAGATCAATAATGAAATCAATAATTTTAATCACCACATGAAGAGCAACAAAATCCAAGAAGACTTTATATCTTATAATAAATGTATCTTATAATAAAATATAATGAATAGTGTAGACATATGAATGCACAGTATATTCATTAATTGTTTTGCTAAATAATTAAAAAGTAATTCATATTTTAATAAAACTATAAACAAATTCACCTTGTGTTACAATAATCTTCTGACTTTGTAAAAGTTGATCACGTTCTAAAGAAAAATCAGAAAAATAGTGAAAAATATGTTAAAATAACATTGAAATTACATAATTTTTATAACTCTGACAAACAAATCATTTAGTTGTTTAAGGGATGTGTTAACATCACACAAGTACATCTGTGACTGAATAAATATTCATTATATAAACCACTGGTAACCATTTACAGGACCCAAGATATACACAAACTAAATGAATACACATTTGTCTGTTAAGAAGATATTTTATGGCTGAAAACAGACTTTAAATAAACAATTAATTAATACCTGTCTTATGCCTGTACTACACTGTCAACATTTGACTTAACTGAAAAAAAGATAACTCAAAAAGTTAAGTTGTATTTACTTAGTATTTTAAACATGACAAATTTAGTTATTTTAACTTATACATTTAATTTAAATAATTTTATGAAAGTGAACTTACTTTTTACATTTTCAATACCAAAGTTCATGTTCATTTCACATAATTTTGCTTATTTTCTTAGTTCGACCAAATAAATGATTATTTTATTTCAATTGTTCTTTTATTTCAATTGTAATTGATTATTTTATTTAAAATGTTTTCAGTCATGTTTCGGTTGACAACTTTTTTCATTCCCATTTAAAATTAATTTCTACGGCAAATAATAAGCAATCTGACGTCAGCCATTGAAACATATAAACTACAAATCAAATCAATGAAATCTGTGAAGATCTCAGCAGAAGAGGATTAAACAACTCCACAAACAGCATTACCAGCTTCACTTATTACTGATCTGCCTTATTTAAGGTGGACGATGATGCAATTTTCTTTTAGAAACAAACTTTGTTGTATTATTTTCATGTTATCACTGTGAAGCTGCTTTGATACAATCTGTATTGTAAAAAGCGATATATAAATAAAGGTGACTAGACTTGACTTGACTTATTAATAACCAGACTGCCTTTATTTATTTTGACAAGTTTATAATAGCTGTTTCTGATGATTAACAGACTGAGCTATATGTTGATTTTTTTTTCTTGAAAATAATATATATATATATATATATATATATATATATATATATATATATATATATATATATATATATATATATATTTAATTCATTATGATTATTGGTGTTTTGAACTATTATTTAGACACACACAGACAAAGAATCAGCATATGAATCTCAACAATGGTGACAATCAATAATCAGCTTCATGCTGCAATGCATTCTGGGTGCACAAATCAAAGAATCATAAGTACATCAGTGACTGAATAAATATACATTATAACTGATAACCATTTATAGGACCCAATATATACACAAACTAAATGAATACACACAGTTTGTTGAGTAGATATTTTATGGCTGTAAACAGACTTTAAATGGAAAATGAATTAATAACTTATTAAAGACAGATTCACCATGTTGTATTCGGCTCTTCTCATCCTGCAGTTGATCGTGTGCTGAAGAAAATTCAGAATAAAGACAAGAGAAAACAATTCAGACAACATGAGCATTAATAAGATATAATTTCTGATTGAGGAACAATAACTACAAATTGCAGGAGATATACAAGTGTGTGAATGCATAATGACTGTTTATTAAATATTCTGTGGATAAAAAAAAAAACAGACTTGACATTAATACTGAATTAAATGAGTTAATAAAGACAGATTCACCATGTTGTATTCGGCTCTTCTCATCCTGTAGTTGTTTGTGTGCTGAAGAAAATTCAGGATAAAGATATGAAGAAGAGAAAACAGTATTAAATATAAAGCTTATATACATCCTTCCATAGTGTTTGAGACAAAGACATTTTCCTCAGTTCTTCACATCAGTGAAGATGATGCGTGAGCCAATACCTGTCTTACATGCACTACACTGTCAACACTTTACTTTTGGGGTTATCTTTTTACATGGACTCAGTTAAACTGTATTTACATAGTATTTTCAACTTGAAAATAAAATGTTTTTTGAACTTATAAATTTAGTTTAAATAACTATGAAAGTAAAGTGAACTTTTTAAGTTTTCTATACCAAAGTTCATGTTCATTTCGCCTAATTTGGCTTATTTTCGTAGTTCAACCAAATAAATAATTATTTTATTTCAGTTGGTTTTTTATTTTAATTATAAATGATTATTTTATTTTAAATATTTCAGTTGACAACTTTTTTATTACACTGTAAAAAAAAAATTATATGCTGACTTAAAAATTTAAGTACAATCAACTTGGATGTTTACCTTAAATTACATTAAACTGACTTGAAAAAATTTTTTTATATAACCTAATTATTATTAGAGTTATATACTAGAGTTATAGCAATGCAAAAACATATGTTGTCATAACTTATTGGTCATATATTTTTTTTTACAGTGTACCATTTAAATTCATTTCTAACAGCAAATAATAAGCAATCTGATGTCAGCCATTGAAACATATAAACTGCATATAAACTGCAAATCAATCAAATCTTTTGAATCCACAAAAAAATATTATAGTAAAGTGAACCAAATTAAACAAAAACATTAAAACAATCAATTTAGCTCTAATCTCTTTCAGATAACAGCACACATGTATGAACTAATATAATTAGAAAACAGCTTATCACTGCGTCAGCAACTACACAGTTACTGGTTTTAAATAAAGCAACAGGCTGTGTTTCAATCAGTGTTTCATGATCTTCTGCTGGACTGAAGCACAGACTCTACTCTTCAGCACAATGACCCACAACAACTCAGACAACAGAAACCCTTTAAATCCCAACAGAACATTAATGAGTAAATGAGATAATAAAGTGCTGTTACAGTAACAAGCAGAATCACCGAAGGAAAGAGAAACAACAAGAACAGAAAAGAGAAGAGATGAGCAGAAACACAAGAACTACAACTGACTTCCTGTAAACCCTAACATTCAAAAATAATTAATTGGTTTGAGTAGGACAAACTTAAATTTAACTAATTAGTTCAGTCAAATTAACTTGTATGAGTATTTAGCACTTTCTTTTTCTTTCAAGTTCACAGAACTGATTTATTTTAAGTAAACTGAACTGTTTCATTGTTTTGAGTTTTATGAAATTATTTATTTTAATTTAGACAAACTTAAGTTTTACTGAAATGGCTGGGATGTCTATTTCCCAGCATGCTTTGCCCATGGCACTCGAAAGGGAGAGTAAATGCTAAAATTAAGTGTAATATGTTTTTTTTTGTGTGTGTGTGTGTAAGATTAATGTTAAGTGTGAGATTTAGTAGTGATTAATGTTTTGTCATGCTAATTTAGAAGAATTTCTGTTAATGTTGGCTTTACACCAGTGGTTCTCAACCTCTCCTGCAGGGACCCCCTGACAGGCCATGTTTCTGTTTTAACCCTGAAATGGCACACCTGATTCAATTAATGAGTATAGGAAGAGTAGGAATTAGTCACTTAATCAATTAGTCAACTACTCATTAAGCCTTTAATTATTTGAATCAGGTGTGCCATTTCAGGGTTAAAACAGAAACATGGCCTGTCAGGGGGTCCCTGCAGGAGAGGTTGAGAACCACTGCTTTACACTGTAAAAAAAATCCCATAAAAAAACGGTCAATGACTGTCAGCTAAGGCTGCCAAACAAAAAACGTAAAATTAACGTAAAATATCCTAAAGTGCAAAATACTTTTACAGAAATCTTCATTAATCTTTTTTAACAGAAACACAGTTATTTCACATTTATTTTCTGAATTATTTTACTGAAAAACATGCAGTTAACTACACGCATGATTTGCTGTGACTATACGTCACTATATCAGCAACTACACAGTTACTGTCTGTTAAATAAAGCAACACACATCATTTCATCAGCATTTCTATGCTCATCCTGGACTGAAGCCCAGGCTCTACTCTTCAACACAATGGTGACACACGAAACACACCACACAGAAACACTTTAAACCCCATCAGAACATTAAACACTACCAGATCTCTCAGGATCTCAGCATCTTCACTTATGACAATCCAGACTTTATTTCTTTCATACTAACATTCTTATTGAGAATTAACAGAGGTTTAGAAGTTGAAACTTTATTGAAAATAATAAAGTTTGATGTCACCATGATGGAGATCAGTGTTTGCTTTAGTTGGGCTCTTGACATTTTAGTGTTTAACTTGAATTTTTCTCTGGTTGCTTTAACTGTGTGTCTTTGATGCATATTAGTTATGGTGGGAATCCAAGAGAAACTCAGATCAGATGACGTTGGTCACTTTTTAGTGATAATAGTCACCATGTAGTGTCCTGCTTCAGTGATACCATCTAAAGTGTAATACCAGTCAATACATATTAGTTGTTAATTCTGCAGTGCTCTGGTACACAGATTTATGAAGTCAATTATACAGAAAATGTTTTGACAGTATCATATAGACTCACTCAGACATCAAGAATCAGCGTATGAATCGCAACAATGGTGACGATGAAAAAAAAAATCTGATCTACTATAAAGTCACAAAAAGGCTTTGTTGGATGTCACCATTGTTGAGATTCATATGTTGATTCTTGATGTCTCTATATTACAATAAAAATGAACCAGCTCAAAACTTATTTTTAAAAAATATTTTTTTTTTTAAACATCCAATTGTTGTAATACTGATGCTACAATATTTCAAGGGTCATGTGAAAAACTATGGCATGAATTATAGATTATGTATAAAGCTAAAATCCATCTACATACTTTGTAATCTAAGATAATATATACTCAGAGATTTGACTGCCATATCAGTGAATCAATCAGATCATCACATAATGACTTTAATATCATCATTAAATGACCAAGATCATCTGATATTTTCTCCTGCTTTTATTGCTATAACAAATGTGCATCAAATACACAGTTAAAACAGCCAGAGAAAACTAAAGTTAAATCTCACGGGTCATGAGCCCAACTAAAGCAGACACTGATCTCAATCATGGTGACATCAAATTTATTTTAAAAGTTTTTACACTTTATTTAAATGAGCATATTTTACTTTAATTTTATGTTTTTTGTTTGGCAGCCGCAGCTGCCAGTCATTTGACCCTTTTTTAACGATTTTTTGCAATGAAGTATGATCGTGATTATTCAGGAAATACCTGTAAAATAACAGTGTTTTTCAGTTTATTTAATTTAGGATGTTTTACAGTTTTTTTGGGGAGCTGACAGTCATTTGACCATTGTATCATTTAACTGTTCTGTTACTGTTTAATTACAGATTATATTTGTAATTTTACATACATTTTTATGTAATTTAAGAAAACAGAAAAAATACTATATGAAAAATACAGTCAATTTTTCTGTATAAAAAATGTGAATTACTTCAATTTGTCATTAATGTCACAATACCTAAAATAACAGCTGAATTTTTATTCTACAGATATTATTTGTAATTTTACAGTGTTTTGAGTACAATTTAAAATGAAAGAAAATGATCGTCAAAAAAATCAGTTATTTTCTGTAAAATTAGGATTTTTTTTACAGTTTTTACGTAGGATAGTTACCATCATGGTGACAAGTGGTGCATGCAGCTTGATTTGAGAGCAAATAAACTTTTTATATTGTTGCTCTCATACAGCAAGTGCTTTTATATATCATACTATTGTTAATATGTTAGCAAGTTAGTATGTTAACAGATTAGCTTTTAAAAGCTAAGCTTATACTAATAAAAGTGATCCCATTAAAATTACATGAAAGTTTTAAGTTAATTGTATGAATTAATGTAGGCAATTGATTGCCTTAAATGTTTTGAGTTCTGACAGCTTATTCGGGTTTACAGTGTACTTCATAGATTTGAGTTATATTAATTGAATGGACTTAGTACTATTTACTTTATTTACCCAAGTTATCTTAACAATAAGTTATTGAGTTACTTGGACACAAATCAAATATCTTTTTATGCTTAAATTGTTTGAGTTAATAAACTTTGATGAATTAAGGCAATCGGTTTCCTCAAACGGTTTGAGTTGAACTAACTCATCAGGTTTTACAGTGTACTGTTAAGTTGTAAAATGTATATATTTGAGTACAGGAAACTTAAAAAAAACAAGGCAATCAGTTGCCACAAAATATTTAAGTAACATTACTACTACAATTTAAGTTACGTAAATTATATAATTTAATTTAATAACACTTAAAGTTCTTTAAAGTAAGTTTAGATAAAAGTGTTGATATATATTTGAGGGATATTTTAATTAAGTGAAATAATTAAAGTTGTCAGTACTCAAAACTTTGAGTTGCATTAAAGTAAAGATGAGCAATACACTAAATGTTTATTTATAATTTACAGGTACTCAAAGTAAGTAGCTATATGCTTACTGATGATATTTAAGTTTGCAAACTTACACAAATAGCGGCAATCAGTTGCCTCAATTTTTTTGAGTTAGTAGAACTTATCCGGGTTTACAGTGTACACATCATTACATTTATTACTAACCAGTTTGACTTTATTTCTGTTTTACGTCAGAAGCTCTTATTGAGAAAAAGCAGAGGTTTAATATTGACGTTTAGTTAAAAATGTTTAGTTCATTATGGTTATCAGTGTTTGCTTTAGTTCAGCTTGTGGCCCTTGACTTTTTTAACGTCATGTTTTTCTCTGGCTGCTTTAACTGTGTGTTTAAAAGGGACTTTTATGGCAGAAAAGAGAGAAAATGTGATCAGTGAATGCTGATTGTTATGTAATGATAATGACATATTCATCTTGTGGTCTCTTGATTCATTGTTGATGTATGTCTGATGTTCATAAATAGAAATAAGAAATCTAAGAAACATGTAAAAAAAAAAACTATCCCCAGGCTGCCATATTTATTTACATAAAACATAAAATATCAAGAAAACAAGAGCGTTGGATGAGTCTCTTGATCTCATCCAGTGTCCAATCCTTTATCAAAAGTGTTACATTATTAACACACTTAAACTTTATGTATACCACTGTGAATCAACAGCAAGAGTTCAAACAGCATTCAGTTATAATGAAGATATTAAAAACACATCATGAACAAAAACAGAGTTATAACATCACTGAGACAATCACTGACATCAAATATCAGCCCATGAACAATGGTGACAATCAAAAAAAATAATAATACTCTGAACATCACAAGTTACACAAAAAGTCAACAAGAACATTAGCAAAAAAACAAGCAAACACAGAAAATGGTAAGAGCATTCAGCTGTATAATTTATTCATGCTCCAATGCATGCTGGGAGTTTTGTACTATGCTGGCACCCAGCATGCATTGCGACAAAACTTTTGATTGTCACAATTGTTGAGATTCATGTGCTGATTGTTGATGTGTGTGTTTAAGTTATGCAGATGATTATAATCTTGCCATATTTATTTACATAAAACATATAAAATAGTAAGAAAACAAGCACTTTACCTCTGTTTTTATGAGCGAACACAGCTATCAGTATTCCAGCAATCACAACGAGCACAACAAAAACTGAAATCAGGATGATTGATGCCCTCCAAGAAATAAACCTATTATCTGCAAAACAAAACAGTAAATAAACTGTATTATAAACATAATGCTGCCATTACCTATAGCTTCACATAATAAGCTGATAATCATTCATTCTTTTTACTGCATCAAAAATATCATGAGAACATGACAGAGAGTAAAAGAAGTGTCAGTACTTACTTGTGGTGTTAATCAGTGTCTCCAGCATGTGATGTCTCAGTTTGACTCTGCAGTGAATCTTGCCACTGTGATAAACAATGATGGTGTGTTTCAGACTGAATCCGTCTGTGTTTCTGTGTGTCTCATTAGTTTCTGAACTCAAACTGACTCCTTCACTGTCCAGCCACTCAAGATCAGGTTCAGGATACCAACCTTCAGATTCACACTGTAGATGAAGCCCTCCTGAACGATCAAACCCATCTACAGTGACCACTGGAGGACGTCCTACAGCTGCAGATCAACAGGAAGAACATTCTGTTGTTATTCTGGCTTTTTTGAGTTAGTTTTAAAGTGAAAAGAGCATGTGATAGTTCTCACTGGTTTCCTCACCTTCAACTCTGACATTAACAGTGGCATCATCAGACCAGGATTTGTACCGAATTAAACACTTATAAAGTCCTTCGTCAGAGACTCGGACTGTTGAGAGTTTGAGTGATGCGTTTCCTCTCTGTAGTTCTTGATGGATCAGTTTTGTTCTTCCTCTGTAGGACTGAATCTGATCTGTGTTTCTGTCTTCATGATCCTCATAGAGATGCACTGGGTCTATCAGATCAAGTCTAAACCACTCCACTCTCATGTCCACAACACTGATGCTGGGTTTGACTGAACAGGGCAGAGTCACATCTTCACCAGGTACAGCAAATACAGGATCTGCAGGTCCCATTACTTCATACTGCTCTGTTACAAGAGAAAGAGCAGATCTGAGCTACACATCCTAAAGGGTTTTACCCTAATGTTGTTCCAGACGAACAGTAATGTGCAATAAATATAAAGTATTATTCACAATGATGAATAAATTACCTGATCTTGAATCTGTAATTCCATTAACAAGCAGGAGAGTCAAACAAATGAACTTCATCTCTGAGACACAGATGCTAAAAATAAAATATGAAAAAAAAAGAAAACATTACAGAAAAGTGTGTCAGCATACATGATTTTTGCCTGAGAATAATCCTTACACTTAACCTTCTGTCCAAAAGCGAGAAACACATTTACAATCCCTTTCTGTTCAAAGAAAACTGGTTAAACGGGTCAAGACAAAACAGGTTATAAATACACAATGTGAATCTACATGTAGCACTTATAAATACATATAAACACATGTTGAAGGTTGTTGAATCAGGATTTAATTTTCAAAAATGCACATATATCTATAATTTTGATTCAAAAAACCTTTCATTTATTTACAAGATTAACTATTACATGCATTAAACTTGTTGAACGCTAACATGGTCCTCAAGTCACACTCGTGTCAGACTTCAGGTAAATGTGTTTCTGATTCTTCCATGACTTACCTTCAACTCAACATTCACTGTGTTCTCAAGAGTGTCTTAATAAATTGTGTCCATATGAAAGTTTAGTACAATCGTGAGGAGATCCTTCCTGGTTTATTTCCACTTTCTCTTGTAACCGAACACCTGAACAGACACAGTCCCTCCCATCATTCAGGCTGATAAACCTGCTGTAGTTTCTTCTGTCACACACTGACACTCCTCACTTTAATATGATTTGAAATATGGCAGACATGTTAATCAAAAGAAAACACAATCAAGTGAACACAGATGTGGATGATGACACAATATACGCATCCACAAATATAGGGAGAACTGTGACCCCACTCCTGACAATATACCAGAAATAAATGTCAAAAGACAGTTTATCACATATAAAATTTATTCTGGAAATAAAAAAAAACATCAAAAACATCATTATAATATAAATCTCATCTAAAATGTTATGTACATTTAAAATAAGTTTAGATAATAGAAAAAAAGGAGACAAAGTATCACAAAGTTTTAGATATTCATCAAAATGAATCGATCTAAAGTCATTAGTTTGCGAATCGTCACATAAGTTCAGTGTATTTATTACACTAGTTTGCTGGAGCCATATGGTATTTGCTGTTTCTCATTGGACTTTCTCACATCATAACTTTTGGCCTTAAATACTTCAAAAACCAGTGGAATATTATGGGTGAGTCGTATGTGATGATGGCAAAACATAGTTTTATTTTCTTATTTAAAGCATATTCTTAACAAATTTATGTTTAAAGGAGACCTAGTATCATCTTTTCCAAAGTTGGTCTATTAGAATAGGTGTTCATGCTTGAATGTTTAAAAAAAAAAAAAAAAATCACACATTTTTCATTGTTTTGCCATTACGCTGGAATTGGTAAACGAACAAAATCATTACTGACAGAAATTACTATATATTTTTACTATTGCTATACTATTATTATTTAGATGTTTATATACTGTACAGTTGCATGAATAATGTTATGAGATTAGTGATCTAAAATTTTGCCAGTAGTGGCGGCAAGTCTTAATAAGTGAGTCAAAGCATCTGTTTCGGCATACGGGTCTGTGTGTTCATTTTTGCGTGTTTTCCTTGTGTTTGTCATTGGCTTGATTTGCTGTCAGCGCTGCGATGTAACTCATGGTGAGTTAATCAGGAATAAGGGTCTTATCTGGCAAAACAGTCTGTCATTTTCTAAAAAAAAATAAACATTTATATACTTTTTAACCACAAATGCTTGTCTTGCACAAGCTCTGCGATGCGCCACACATTACGCAATCATGTTGAAAGGTCACGCGTGACGTAGGAGGAAGTACAGACCTATAGTATTTACACAGCGAATGTACAAAGACTAAGTTTGTGCCGACTAAGACGGAATTTACAATAAATAAATAAATAAAAGGTAAAATAACGGTGTCGGACGATTTTGTAGTTGGAGGAGAAAAAGAGATGTTTTTTCACCCTACCCTACATTTTTGACCCAGAACACGCGTGACCTTTCAATGTGATTATAAAATGCGTGACGCATCGCAGAGTATAGTGTAAGATGAGCACTTGTGGTTAAAAAGTATATAAATGTTTTTCTTAGTTTTTGTTTTTAGAAAATGACAGACTGTTTCGCTAGATAACACCCTTATTCCCTGGCTGGGATCGTGTAAAGCCCTTTAAAGCTGCATTGAAACTGCAATTTGGGCCTTCAACCATTAGACCCCATTGAAATCCACTATATGGAGAAAAGTCCTGGAATGTTTTCCTCAAAAACGTTAATTTATTTTTGACTGAAGAAAGAAGGATATGAACATCTTGGATGACGTGGGGGTGAGTAAATTATCAGGAAATTTTAATTCTGAAGTGAACTAATATTTTAAGTCTTTAAGTAAATACCATTCGCTTCTGTCATGCTGATTTTGCGATCTAGCTAGTTTTCAGTCAACTGGTGAAATGGTGAGATTGTGTGGTTGTTCTGGAGGCGTGTTAAGGGCGAGTTTTAGGGTAGTGCTGCGGGGCTACCGGTTGCCAGAGGCTGCAGAACCAATGGGTGGAGCTTGACGTCCAGCTAGACGGTTCAACTAAACCCTAACCCCAATCACTGAATATAACTCCACCCATTAGATCCACAGAGGTAGAGCAGGTCAGTTGGACTAGGTCAAACTCCACCCATTACGTTCAGAGAGAGGGAGCTGGACTTCATTTGGCTCTGCAGCACCACTTGATTTTGGGCTCAGTGCTGGAGGTCTGAGGCCACTTTTTGTGTATAAGGGACAACATTTTATTTTTGTAACTTAATTCAATGCCCCGTTCGCCTGCCGGCGGTGCTTGTACCCGTTTAATGTAAATGCAGGCTCCCGTAGGAATGTTATTAACTAACATTAACTAAGATTAATAACTACTGCAATTTTCAGAGAGGCTAGCAATAACAAGCTATATAGAAAGGATTAGATCCCACCCTCCCTTCAGAGCGTCTCCAGACACGCCTCCTTCAAAACACATGAACACACACAGCAGGGAGCAAACAACAGCATCACAGAGACGCCGTTAAACCTTATCTCTACCATGTGTCTCAAAGCACATTACATTACAATAATAATGAACATAACTTAAAGAGCACTGACCTGTACCATCTGACTGCTGCGAATTCATATTGCCGTTGATAGTGTTGATATAGAAAAGCATACATTCGAGTCACAAACTGCTCAGAGTATAAAGTCACAGGTTTCCATCTCTTCCAAATGACAGTATTTATGGCATGAACACAGCATAAAGCCCAATTTATACTTCTGCGTCGAACATACGCCGTAGCTACGTCGTATAGGCTGTGTAGCGCGCGTACCCTTCGGTGTACCCTGACGTGCACCTCTCCAAAAATGTAACAACGCGTCAACTCTACGCGGACGCAAGCGCTGTGATTGGTCTGCTAGGACCGCTCCCTCGGGTTTCACATGCTCCCCCTGCGCGCGTCAACGCGGACAACGACGCAGAAGTATAAATGAAAACCAACGCGTTGCCTACAGCGTAGAGGCTCCGGCGTAGGTCCGACGCAGAAGTATAAATCAGCCTTAAGCTTGTTGTTTTAGTTCAGGGGGAACTGTAAAAGGCGGCTGCTGTTTTGGTTGCGGCGCCCTGTGACTGACGTCTGTCTAACATCTGTCTCTCTTCATGAAACGCGCTGATGACGAGTGATGTCTGCGCGAGCAGGTGCATGTATGGTGCATATTTACGTGTATGTAAATACACATATGTTGACAGGCAGGTAGGACATCATATCATTGCATTCGGACCGAACATTTTATGGTCCAACGCCTTCCTACAAAGACGATATAAATATACACATAAATACATTTAGAACACTTAACTTAGTGATTGCTATCAGGATGTGAAGAGACTTTCAACCAGCATAACTAAAAACAAAATCTGGACCAGATCGCCTACCCTGCCTTTAACTAACGTTAAGTAATGAGAGCTTGCAGTAAAGTGTTACCAGGAATCCTATTAAACTTCTCATTCCAGTGTGATGTCACTGTTTACATCGCCTTTAGGCAAGTTGAGGCCAGTTCTTGGGAGGAAAGACTTTTTTTCTTTTCTTTTGTGTGTTTGTCTGGAATTTATAATGCAATAGATCTTGACCTCGTTTAAAATTACACATCTAATCATAAAACCAGTCATACAGTCATGTTAATTACACATGCACCTTGAATATCACTTAAAACGAATGAGATTAAATTAAGTGAATTGTTACTAGTAAAGTATGTAAACCGCGACCTCTAGTGGTCAATGATGATGTGTATTTACATTCCCTCACGTCATTCACAAGATTTAAGATTACTGGAGTAAAAATGTTAAGTTTAACTGAACGTTAAAGTATCTTAATAACACTAACTGAATAATTTGTAATTTCCTTTATCTGCTGTCTGTCTCACATTATCAGTGATCAAGGCTAGTAGAATTATTCACTCGTAGCCTACATCTCTACTATCATTGCAGTTAATAGGATTGAATCCTCTGTTTGAAATGATCAAAAGTAGTCAGTTCTATTTGTGTTTGTTCTCCAAAGGCTAACATTTATTGTGTTGTCTCCCTGCCAGCAATCGATTAATGTGTGCTTGTCTTTTGACCTCAATTCACTTTTGGGACAGAATAGCTGAAACAAAATGTCCCCTGAAGTTAAAATAAAATCTGACAAAATATTCTTTCTAGAGAATAAAAATAATTTAAATAACAAACTGTTAATTCAGTTCTGTTTTTTTGTTTAGCTGTCTTTTTCATATGGTTTATGCATTTTTGTGCGTCTATCTTTCATGCCTCTCCAAACAGGAAATGGTGTTAATTAAGAGGTCCTGTTTGTGCACGTGATGAGCAGTAATTACACTGTAGTTTGCGGGTCTCTTCTTCCCATGACAAGCACACACACGCGCTCCTCATCTGCACATACTGTGACTGGTCGCTTGACTTTGACCTGTCAGGTGAGTGACCGCGCGCGCGCGTATGTGTGTAACGGTCCGGGGGTTAAAAGTATCGGACCGCTCTTAAGTTTCGGAGTTGTAAAAGCGCTGCTCGGTGAAGTTTTGAGAAGGGCTTGACCTGGAAATGAAGATGATGTTTGTGAGATTTGCCCTCGGCGTCCACGGAGCGCGAGCGGCCACACTGAGCTCCACGCGCGCTTTGGGACACGGGCACGCGCGCAGCCTCAGCAGTGACACAGGTCTGTTTACATCCATCTCTCTCTGTGTGGAGAACAAACAAGTTTAGTGGTAAAAGTGCTCTTTATTGAGAAGTTTTAGGACAGGGGAAATTAAACGTACCATGACAGTAGCATTTTATTGACCTTTTAGCGTGGAAATAACATATTCAAGGATATGTACCAGTAATGCTTCACTAACAACGAGTAAAAAAGACTGGAGTACGATGAGTTTTGTACACACCACGCGAGTAAAACCACGCGGGTAATTTTTTTTTTAGTACGGTTGTATTAGATTTGAATCACATTGCTCTTCCATGGTAGCCTACGTTTTGTAAGGCTGATTTTGGAAAAATTTCATGGTAGGCCTAACTTATCCATTGAAATACGAATGTACCAGAACCATATGATACCAGTATTTTGTTACAGCCATTACAAAAATATATCGAATTAGGCTATATTTTTTAAATCCAGTTTTATCTATAGGATACAGTATATGTGCTCTGTCCTCAGGCGATCAGTGATTGGTTAATTGTGTTATTGCGTCCTCACGTGGGTGAGTGCTGACTACATTAGGAGCTCGTGCAAGTTGTCTCACACTTAATAGATTTAGTTGCACAGGTCAAAATTGCACTGGCTTTCTGTATCACTCACTGAAACTGAAATTAAAGACACAAACTACACATGAGCATAAAAATACATCTCAAACTTCAAACTCCTTCAACTGTAATCCACCAAAATGTATGCACATATTACTACATTTCAGTTAAATGAAATAAAGCTGGGGGAAATTTTTTTTAACTAAATGAAAACAAGAAATGTTGCCTTGGTAAAAAACTAAAATTATTAAATAGAAATACAATAGTCAACATTTGAAGTGGATCAAAACCTTTCTTCAAAGTTATACATGATCAACACCCGTTCTTGTCTTAGGACAACTTGTGATGAACTTTTTTGATCCACTTCAAATGTTGACTACTGTAAATACATCTAAATCTTTACTAAAATATTAATCTTAAACCTAAATAGCGATATTTTAAAAAACCTAATAAAATGACAAAAGCACATAGGGGAATTACTAACAATTAAACTAAAATGAACATGGAAACTGTACAAATAAAAGCTAATTCAAAATGATAATACTAAAATGACATTATATTATAATAATATTATATTTAATTAATACATATAGGCCTAAAGGTACCACAGTATTACCATGGTATACATCACTGTACTATGGTTCAGCTACAGACTGGTACTAGTTAGACCTGACTAACTGTGGTGACCTCAAACTCCCTCTTCACAGTGCGTGTGATTGGTCCGTCTGAAGGCCAATGTGAGCCAATGTGAGTCAGTGTGTGTGTGTGTGTGTGTGTGTGTGTGAAAGAGAGAGTGAGTGTCTGTGTGTGTGTGTGTGTGGAACCAACTTAATTTGATAAATCTTCAAGGAACGACTGTAAGTGATCGCGTATCTGTCACGTTTGCAGGAACTTTTCTTAATAAAGACTGTTATTATTGACTGTTATTATTCCTGTAAGAGATGGTCAGGTGATACACGTCATTTTCCTGATGATATCAGATGAAATATCACTCTGTTCCTGCAATGAATATTCAAAATGCTGATAAATTACCAATACTGAGAGACAATGACAATGTTAATGGCAGGAAGCTTTTAGCAGGGTCGTGCAGAGAGTTCCTCAGGGGCTCAATATATATACTACTATTGTCTCACCCTTGGGCAGTAGATGGCGCTGTTTGCTTAACAAATTAATCAATAATCAGAAAAATAATGTGTGTAGTCGCCATGAAAACTGACATGCATTGACATGTTTCTGAACTGCTTTAGATTTGTCTGGCATTAGAGAACGCACTTTGGTCGCTGTGAAACCTGATGGCGTTCAGAGACGTCTGATCGGTGATGTCATCAAGCGCTTCGAGCAGCGAGGATTCCGATTGGTGGGTCTGAAGATGCTGCAGGTGCGTGATACACACACAAGACGTTCATGAGAGTGTGTGACGAGTTTGTACATCATGTGTCTGTGTGTGTTTCAGGCTTCTGACAAGCTTTTAGCTCAGCATTACATCTCGCTGCGGAAGAAACCCTTCTACTCCAGCCTGCTGTATTACATGACCTCTGGCCCTGTAGTCGCCATGGTAGAGTAACCAATTATGAATATCATACAGCTGTAATACTATTTCTGCAGGATGCAAAGAGTGCAAACCCCTAATGCATTTGACAAAATGTGTCCAACCAGAACATACTGTGTGCAATTTACTTTGATTTCCAGTGTGATTAATGAACATCCAAAAGTAAGTTTTACACAATTTATTCAAAATGCAAAATAACATTTTAAATAAAAACTAGATGCCACTCGCCTAATTAAATATATGCAATGAAGAAGAAAAAGGTATAGCATACTACAGTTTTTAACTGTGTTCTTCAAACCGTTACACGTGTCACATACTGTCATAAAGATTGAGGAGTTTTCATTGGCTTGTTTTCAGGTGTGGGAGGGGCATAATGTGGTGAGGTCGTCCCGTATGCTGGTGGGAGAGACTGACCCTGCTGAAGCTTCACCTGGAACTATTAGAGGAGATTTCAGCGTTCACATCAGCAGGTGCTCACACACACACTCATTATGAACACTAGTGTACTGCACACTGCACACTAAATATTTATAGTGATTATATATTTTTTAAATGTTCAAATTTTTAATGTTACGTTCAATAATAAACTGTTTTTTAAATTTTTTAAAGAAAAAATAAACAAATGAAATATAAAAAAGGAAAAAAAAAAAAGATATTCAAACAGTAGTGTACTATATTGTTGCCACATGAGCTCACCACATTTAATGTTGTTAAATTGACCGAGTTGCATCTGATTATCATCTCAGAAATGGTTGTTTTGGGATTTTAATTTTTTTCCAAAAACTCTTGGTAGTAACAATAAAAAAATAAAAAAATCAGAAAAAGATCTTGTAACACTTTACAATAAGGTTCCATTTGTTAACATTACAATTAGTTAACATGAACTAACATTTAAAGTTACTTCTAAAGCATCTATTAATGTTTATTTAAACATTTGCAATTATTAAAGTGCCCCTATTATGCAACTTTAAAAGTTTGTTTTGGAAGACTCCTACAATAGGTTTACACACATCAAAGGTCAAAAACACTTTAATTTTCTCATAATATACATTGCACATCACCTCGTTTTTCAAAGAGTCTTAAAATGGTTCATTCAAAGATTCATGCTGCAGCTGCGTATGAAAACTTCCATTCTATATAGTACGCGAAAAACAGTATGTGAGCCGAGGAGTGTCCAAATTCATGGTGTTCATATTAAAAGAGTAAGCGAAAAGTACCCGGATGACCAACTACTTGCAGCGTGATTCTGAAGTTCACATATGATGGACACTTTACTGTCCCATGAGGCCACAGGAGAGGATTTATGAATGGAGGTGGAGCTGATACAGCACAACTGCCTTTTTATCTAGCAGAGGCTGTGATTGGTCAGCTCCAGATCTTCCTCAGCACAGGATACACAGTGAGGGGAACAGTAACGATGGCGTCAGTTTTACTGTATCAATCCTTTGGAAATATGTAAAGTGGATTTGCTTCCACAGAGCAGAAAACAGCGTCTTGTCGACAACATGAACCAAACTCTTCCAGCCTCAGCTTCATCTACAGTGTTTGAGGGTCAAAGTAAATGTTGTTCACGAGCAACCAACGAAGACCATCGGCTGACATCAGGCAAATGAGTTACATTGTTAAGTAGATATGTAACAGTAAGTGAGCCTTTCTGTGGGATTACTGACGACTCATTTTGGCAGTTCAGAATTGATTTTATTTTTAGGAGACATTAACTTTATTTGTCGTTCACTTTGACCTTTGAAACTGACGAACAGCAATATTATTCACTACATGAAAAGTAATATTCAAAAAAGCATAATAGGGGCACAAACAAAAGTTGTATCTGTTAATATGAACTAATGGACATGCGGCATTAACGGACATAAACTAACAATGAACGGTAGTTTTACTTTAACAAAGATGAATAAATAATTCTGTAACAATTGTGTTAGTTAATTCTTCTTAATGCATTAACTAATGGGACCTTATTATAAAGCGTTACCAAGAATCTCAGCTGTAATTATGTGTTCAGACCCTAAATCAGTGGCATGGATGCAATGACTTTCATGACTGTTGAATTCTTCAGAAATGTGGTGCACGCCTCTGATTCTGTGGAAGGAGCGGAGCGGGAGATCTCGCTGTGGTTTCATTCCTCAGAGCTCGTCGACTGGGAGGGATGCGATCAGAAAAGCATTTACCACATTTAAGAGGGGCCGACGACTGTATGTGTGCAATTAACTTGTCTGATCACCCTCAGCTGGGACCATTTCAGGTCAATTTCCTCAATAGCACATAAATGCTGATGCTGAAGTGCACAAATGATGTAAAATTGTTGAATGTAAATAAATTGAAATGTTATATATTATAAATATTTGTAAAAATAGTAAAAAAAAAAAACCTTTTGGAGAAAATGCTTACAAAAGGTGGCCTTGAATATTTTAAAAATGACTTATTTTTGCTTTGCTGCACAAGTATTAGTCAAAACAAAAGCTTTAATAGTTCATAATTGTTTCTAAAAAGCAATTATTGTTACAATTTTAATTGGTTACAATCTTTAACCAGTGACCACACACACAGTGCTTTAACTAACTTCTGTAAACAATATATTTTAATGCTTAAAAAAAAAAAGAAAAGAAAGAAAAATCTAATAAATGACTACTTGCCTTTTAGCAGATGTTTGTGATCCGAACACAATCCCTTGGGGGAAATTCATTAAATAATTATTTATAGACTGTTAATTTAACATGAAATAAATACTTGCTGTAACTTAAAAATGGTTTGTTTGTGAATATATTTACATATTACATCAGTGCATGATCAATATGTCCCAAACCAGTGGTGGTTTTTACAGCCGTAGGCCGAACAATGCTGTGACATTTTGTGCATTGATTTGTAATGAACAGTTTCATAAAGATGGCGGACACGTCGACATGTCTGAAGCGGTCAATGTGGCTTCTATGTATACATTTCTACGGTTCTCAAACTTTTTGACTCCCCATCTTTTGGCCTCACATTGTCCAACAACAGACGAAGACCGCTTGCCTTTTCCAGTTGTTTGTGATTTTCTGGATAAGGATTGAAGATTATTTTTCCCCCTTCAGTTTCTATCCAATAAATCATTTGAGAGCTTTGCATGACTAAAAAGTATCTAGATGTATAAAAACACACATGGAGTTATAAAATACTATTAATTTACATGACATCTCCAGGTCTAGATAAGGCAACTTCATATTTCACAAGACCGTGGGAACCCTGGAAAATGAGAAAATAGTAGTTATGGGGTGAATGAAGAAATACCTTTATTTTTAGCTTATTTTAATGCTTGTTTTGGCTTGGAGGTCCCCTTGGAAGTTCGCTGAGGCTAAACTGGATCTGAAGATGAAAATAACCACACCGAGTCGTCTTTACAGTCAAGAACATCCTTTTATTCAATCAGTTAAAGGTGCTGCTCTTTCTTGTTTTTCTTATTATGGAAAAGAAATTGTAATCAACACATGCATTTCACCATGAGCTCTGGAAGGCGTGTGGGACTGAGACGGGCGCCGCTCGAGGAGTTCAAACCAGGACCGAATCCGCCGAGGGCTCATGCTACTCTAAACGCATTCCAATGCCCCGCGCAACAAAAGAGTACAAAAGTAAATACCAAAGAAAGAAAGAAAATGGACGGTCAGTACCAGGGAGGGACGATGAGAGCGCCAAACACGTGTCCGTCGCTATGGCTTTCACTTATTACAGTTATTAATAAATCGCAGCCAACGCGGACGCCGGCTTCACGGACTCGGGAAAGTGAAACAATTGCATATTTTGTTTGTGGGAGGAAGCAAGTTGTCTTTAAGCCCACATCGGCTTTTGCTGGTGAGTTTTCAAGTTAATTTTTAGGTTTTTTTTGTGGCGTGCGTCACTTTGGTCTAAAGGGTTTGGCTCGTAACGCTGGGCTTCGAAACTGTCTGTCGCTTTCCCTGGGCTGAAACCACTCCGTTTTTAAGGTGCTTTGTCTTGACAGGAACTTTTTTTATTATTATTTAAATTAAATATCTGGTCACGTACAACCATTCAAAAGGTGCATCATCAATACAGATTCTCAATGCAATATCAATACAAACAGATCATAGCAAATCAAATGAATTTGGTAACAAAAAAAGAAATAAATAGATCAAAAACTCGCCTAGTCTACCCCAGCGGTCGGCCTCTATCGTTCTCGCAGCCGAAACGCCCGTCTGTCCGTCGGACGGCCCACCAGAGCTCACCGGCGTAACTTGTTCACGTACATTAACTGTTCAATGGAGAAGCTGAAGAGATCGGTATGAATACAACGTGAAGCGTACAGACAAGAATAACATGTGAGCTAACTGCATTCTGCTCAGACAACATTTTTTTCTTACTCTTTTTTTATTATTTTAAAACCCCTCCGTTCAGAGAAAAGGGGCACAGGGAAGGGCGATGGTTTTGCAACTATAGACTACTCCAGTGTCCAAAAGAGGCAGAAGACAAGATTACAGAGGAAGGAAAAGCAAGACAGAAAGTTTTTTTTTTTTTGTCTTTTTTTTGTTTGTCATTTTTTACAGTTTTCTTAATTATTCAACAATAAAAAGAGGAACTAAGTCACACCGATTTCCTTTAGTACTATATATACTGCTTTGAAGAAGTCGCGGAAGGAGAAATACAGAAGTTTGAAGGAGGGGACTTTTTTGTTTTGTTTTTTTAAGTTTTTTTTTTCTTTTTTTTGAGATGGGCACTCAGGATTACAAGATGGTGTCTGTGAACAAAAGGCACTTTTTAGGGACAACCTTTATGATGCTCTGAGTCTAACACTAGATCACAAAACAAATATTTAGAGTCATTTACACGGAGGGCCAGGAGAGGGCGCTGCAAGTTCGGAGGGGGAGGGGTTCAGTTTCAACTCTCTTGTTCTGATTGGTCGCCGACGTTGTTTGGGGGTCTGTTTGGGTGAAGCTTATTAAGAAATATAGATTTTTTTTTCACTCCCAAATCAAAATAAATGATATTGTGTATAAAGTATAAAAATTAAGCCTATTTGTTTAGGACCATTAAGATATTTCTGCACTGACTGTTTTTGGCCAAAGATCTTTTTATTCTTTTGATTTTGGAGTGAAATATGACATGTTTTTGTAAGATTCACCAGTTTATCAAAATATAAAAAACAACAAATTCACATCACATCTCACGTCTCTTCATAGTTTCTAGCTTACGACGGGCATTTTAGTTTATTCCTGCTGCGTTAAAGCCTCTCCCATAAACAGGGAAGATCTTGTCATAACTTTCAAACGAATTCGAAATTTTCTACATACAAAAAGCCAGCAAATTTCCGGCGGGAAGTTGGTTAAGGACTACGGCGGTTCGGGCGACCCAAAGTATGGAAGTCCTACAAAACTGGAATGCATAGCGTGAAGTCAAAAATACCGCATTTTAGCTTGGTAAAAACCGTAAAACCTCTTAGGACGTCGTCATTCCTCGATCGCTTCGGAGAAAAGGTTGGAGGAAAAATGCCTTTTGTCACAACCTTGACCACAATGAACCCCCTCCCCCCTTTAGTAAATATAAAAAGGAAAAAGAGTAATGTACGTGTCCCCCCCTCCCCCCCTCCTTTAGTTTGTCTTGATAACACTTATTTTTTTGTCTTCTTATGTATAATAGAGATTGATCGTACTTTGATCCATA
Organism: Abramis brama; assembly: GCF_963993115.1. Lineage (NCBI taxonomy): Eukaryota > Metazoa > Chordata > Actinopteri > Cypriniformes > Leuciscidae > Abramis > Abramis brama. The sequence continues at coordinate 42,232,265 of NC_139963.1, read as the reverse complement.
AAAAGCACCTGTTTTATTTAGTGATATATTCTTACGTGTCGCAAAAAAACAGCTGCTTCAGCCCTCCTAAGTTTTGAGAACAAATCATTACAAATGAACAATAAAAAAAAGCAGAAAAAAAGGAAAGATTACAAAACAAATTCCCAAAACTTACAAAGACCGTTTTTTTCTCTCTCAATCGCTCTCTCTCTCTCTCCGCCCTGTAGTTTAGAGTCCCGGACAGCGTGGACTTTACTATAATAGAAGGATTTTCACCTCTACGCTTTCCTGTACACCCTAACAATGAGACAAACACAGTTTCTACCCAAGGCATTGCACATGGCTCAATCAACACACTTTATTTTGCAATAACAAATACTTCCTGTCCAAAACACAAAAGAAATCAAAAGCCGTGCATTTTTTTTTTCTCCCTACGCTATCAATAACGTTTTCCACGGAAATCTGATTTCCGCCAGTTTATTTTTTCGTTTATTTATTTATTAAGTGCAGAACTGGGTTTCGGGACTGGAACTTCTGATTTCTGATATATGATAACTCATGATCATGTCATACTTCAAAAAATAACTAGACTGCCATTGAGCTTATTAGGCAAATAAGAAAAAAAATGTATATATAAATATATATGGATATATCCTGTATATATAAAGATGTTTGTAACTAGTGAGCTGACGCTTGTTTTTTTTTTCTTCTCATAAAAATTTCACGCTCCTCTATAGCTTATATGCAAGAAAATAACCTGAATTCATGTTTTAACAAATTGCATAATGGGAATACAGAGGCACTTCCTTTGATTAGAAAAGAAAAGACCGTGTTAGTTTTCTAGCAAAGCGATGACACGGCCGCCGTCCGGCAACAATGCTTCCCTGCAGTGAGATACATGGTCAGGCAGTCCAGTTATTTAGTGAGGTTGTCCATTACAGCTGCGTTGAAAGCAAAACGTTTGTTTTATCAGCGGATGAAGCTACTGTAATTCACCCTAAAGACTTCCCTTTGTAGTCAACCTGCGGAGGACAGTGCGTGTACGCGCGTACTTTTATGATGGCCATGCCGAAACGTTACCCAAATGTTGCTGTTGAAGTGAATGGTAAAGCGCGGTGCATAATAAAAGCGGCCCCCGAGCGGCCCACCTCCCTCTGAGCACGGCTATGATATGTCACACATTCTTTTGCTCCGCAGCGAGGTCGCGTGTTCTTGGAACAAGGACTTCTGGGAGTGTAAACAGGTACGTAAACAAAACACAGAAGTGGGCGTGTCTCTAAGGCCGTTTTTATTAGCGCTAATGAACTGGGGACTTTTATTATGCCTTGCTTGACTAGAATTTTGATTTAAGTCTCCAACTTCTAATTAAGAGCTTTATGTTTTTAAACAAACAATTTAAAACTTATATTTCAGACATATGGCTTTAATTAAAAAATTGAGTTTGAAGTAAAAAGAATGCAATGATTATCGCAGGTTTATTTTTTATTTTTTTTAAACAAAAGGATTTTAAAATTGTAGCTCGGTCACACGGCTGTTAAGGTGCCGTCACATATATAGTTGCTCGGCGAAATTTCGCGGACGAAATACCATAATTTAAATGGGAATGTCCCCAAGGAGATTTTACTTAAAACTTGTAACAATGAATTTAAAACTTATATTTCAGACATATGGCTTTAATAAAAAAAAATTGAAAACAAGAATGCAATGATTATCTCTGACTTTTTAAAATTCTAGCTCGGTCACATTGCTGTGAAGGTTCACCAGGGTTGCCAAGTCTGTGGGAATTGGGTTTGACAAAGAATAAATATAATTTATGCTTGTATTGAAATATTTTATTTTCTACCAAATGATAAAACTGCTAGTTTTTTTGTGCTAGAAAACTTATATTTCAGACATGAGGCTTTAATAATAAAAAAAGGATATGAGTTTAAACTAATAAAAGAATGCAATGATTATCTTGGACAGATTTCGCATTAAGTTCAAGATGGTCACACAAATCCGCTGCGTTGACCAGCAAATTCTGTACTTTGTACATAGTCAATAGTGTAGCGATGCACAACGGACCTTTTTCGCCCACGAAATTTTGCGCAAGTGACAGCGCCTAAAGTGTGTGTGTGTTCTGGTTGGCATTTTTCGTCCTATAGGAGTACTAACTAAAATCTGGTGCTGTCTAGTTGGCACTAAGGGCCTGAATTGGACGTTTGTTTCATTAAAACGCTTCTGTTTGAGGCCTGAAAATGAGGACTTCCTCTGAGATGCGTCTCTGCGTAGCTGTAGTGTGAGGGGTTTGTTTTCTCCGCGATAAAATGTGCAAATAATGTCCGCCGTCGATCCCATTTTCAATAGTGCACATCAAACTAGTGTTCTTCGCATATTTGTAGTGCAATACTTCTGCTGTTCATAATTAGTTTAGTAATTGACCGAAAAAGACGTTTCTACCGCATGCTATTTAGCAACAAATGCTGCAAAACGTCTTATGATGTGAAATGACATGTTTAAGTGTTTAGAAAACAAAAAACTGAAGTTTAATTAGTAAAGATCTTCGATTTAGTTGTGTCTGAATCCTCACCACTGAAACTGTTGATAATCCCAGCCATTGTACACTACATCCTTGTTTCTGTCTCAGTTCATCAGGTTCTTCCTCTATGTTGCCGTTGTTTTTCTGACGGTTCTTGCGAAATGCTGTAGGTGTGTGTCAGTCCGTCACCTCCTGCTGTGATCTGAACGTCTGTAACGGAGGTGGAGGAGCGGGCTTGAAGGGCGTCTGACGGTTGGCAAATACAGGGTCGAACGTTTCCCAATCATATTCTGCTCACGTTTCTTAGGGTGCATTTCAGGTCGGAGGGGATTTTCAAACTGGATTTTTTTTTTTTTCATAAAACTTCCAAATTGTGTCGACAGGTTGCAGGCAGGACCTCGTCAAAGGAACCATGACTGTAAAAACACACACAAAAAAGCACTGTTAGTGTTCAATCTGAAAATACACCAGCTCAGTGAGAATACTGTATTATTATAAAACCATATAATTGTGCAATCAAGCAATCAAGGCCAAGAAGTCAGGTGTGTATAACCCAGCGGGCACCTTGACGTCAATTTAACATCAATATGACATCAACATTGATGTCAAAATGACGTCACGAAATAGGTCAAAAATGAAAGTCATATTGACGTCAGAGTGTCGATGTCAAGATTTTGACCTCTGCTGATGTCATTTTGCCAAACAAAAAGGTGAAATGCATGACCGTACACTTATTACCAGCTTCACTTAAAACTAACCAGATTTACTTTATTTAATTTCCGGTTTAATGAAATCATGAAATCATATTTTGTATTTTAAAGTCACCATGATGGTGGTTAGCGTTTGCTTTAGTTGTGCTCTTGACCCTTGACTCTTTAATATAAACTTTTCTCTGGCTGCTCTTACTGTGTGTTTATAAAGCACATGTGTTGTACCTAAAACAGCCATGAGAAAATGAGATCAGAAGATGATGGCTGTTTATTTATGATGATGATGATGACATCATCATGTAAATGCCTGAATCTCTGATCTTATTCAGTGTTTAATGTTTTGATAGGACTTAATATTTTATTTAATATTGTTTAATTCATAATAGAAGTCATTAGATTCTTCAGCATGCCTACAGTTTTGTCAAACAATATACTTGTTTTTCTTTTTAACTATTTAGTGCACAAAACCCTTTAATCTATGGCAGAACTCAGACACACACAGACATCAAGAAACTGCATATGAATCTCAACAATGGTGACAATCAAACAAAATATCCAGATAATCAGATCAACTCCAGCTGCATAATTTATTAAAGCCGCAATGCATGCTGGGAGATATGGGTGAGTTTTGATTGGTGGTACCCAGCATGCACTGCAGCATGAAGCATTTCATTGATTGTCACCATTGTTGAGAGTCATACACTGATTCTTGATGGCTAAGTAATAATGTAGAGGAAAAAGTTTAATGGACTAAATGTCTTTAAAATCATTAATATTATTTGATAAACAACATTGCTCTCATACCGTCAAATTAAATGGCTTCTATTATAAACCTTTAAAAACACAAGTCCTATATAATCAAAGCATTAGACTCTGAATTAGATCAAGGATTCAGGCCACAACATGATGATATCATCATCATCGTCAATGAACAGCCAACATCACCTGATCTCATGGCTTTTATAGCTACAACAATTGTGCATTAAAAACACACAATTATAGCAGTCAGAGAAAATTTTATATTACCAAGTCATGGGTCAAGAGCACAACTAAAGCAAACGCTAACCACCATCATGGTGACTTTAAAATACAAAAATATTTATGATTATGATTTCATTACCCCCGAAAGTTAAATACAGTAAATCTGGTTAGTTTTAAGTGAAGCTGGTAATAAGTGTACGGTCATGCATTTCACCTTTTTGTTTCGCAAAATGGCATCAGCAGAGGTCAAAATCTTGACATCAAATTGACATCGATACTTTGACGTCAATATGACTTTCATTTTTGACCTATTTTTTGACGTCATTTTGACATCAAGGTGCCCGCTGGGAAGTCACTTTGGTCAGATCAAGATGGTGGTGTACTTTCTCTTAATTAATTACACAAAAATACAGCAAGGTTTTTAAACTCTACTTCTATAAAACAAAGAATGTGCATCCGGTTTTTATGTTTTTAATTCATTTATGAAGCCACTGTCAACTTTAGTGTTACATTTTATATTGTTATATTACAATGCTATTAAATTTTGTGCATACATTTATCTTACCGGTATAAAAAAGCCTGACAGTGCCACTTCTAAATACCTATTAATATTGTGGTACTTCACCACGTTTCTCACTGAAACTCCTTCAACTCGTGAAGATTGGAGCTTAAAGAAAATCCTGAGCTTCCAACTCGTATTTGCGACTTTGTGGTGGTGTTCATATGCGTTCAACTCGTAAATACAATCTATCCGAAATTACTTGATCCAGCACCATAAATCCTCGATTGTGTGAAGACTGCTGTTACAGACGACACCACTAGAGGTCAGGCTTGACTCTCACAGAGCGCTCAGTCTGACCTGCTCACCATATGGGCCTTTACACCACAGTTTGACCTGAACTAAACCAGCAAACCTCCCTTCTGGGAATGTCATGTCAAGAGAGCTCTGACGCATCTCTACATACCAACACATTGACTTTATTAACATCAACAGACGTTCTGTTAATGCATCTCAGGAGTTCAGCTCATAAAGTTCAAATATCACACTGATAACGCCAATGGACAGACATTCTTACAAAGAGAAATATTTAGACAAAGTTTATAGTGCGTTCTCGTTATCTTGGAATTACTGTGTTTCCCAGTAAAAATACTTTACGACTTGTCAAACTTTTAATTTTAATTAGTGTTGTTCAAAAAAAAAAAAAAAAAAAAAAAAAAAGGCAGCAGAATAAATTTGTTAATTAAACATACACATTTTACTGTAAATAGAGGAAGGACAGTCCTTTATTACTGTGATTAAGGTTTATGTCCATAATATTCAATTTAAAATATACAAGTAAATAATGAATTGATATTAATGAACATTAATTATTTATAGAAAATATATACAATTCTAAATGTCATATATTTACAAATAAAAATATAATATACAAATATTTTATATAAAAATATGCTGAATTAAATACTAATTTATATACATGTCTGTCTGTATGTGAATGTATGTATATGTATATATGAAAATTTATTTAAATTTACTACTCGTATCAGTTTGATTTCTAAAGGATCATGTGACACTGAACACTGGAGAAATGATGCTGAAAATTCAGCTTTGATCACAGGAATAAATTACATATTACTCTGTATTAAAATAGAAAAAACATGAAAAAAAGTTGAATTATTCCAAACTTTTGAGTCTAACATATATATATATATACATATACACATACATATACACATACATCTACATATACATATACATATACATATACATATACATATACATTCACTTCACAGGCAACACCTCTGGTGGACATTCCTGCAGTCAGCATGACAATTGTACGCTCCCTCAAAATTTGCGACATCTGTGGCATTGTGCTGTGTGATAAAACTGCACATTTTAGAGTGGCCTTTTATTGTGGCCAGCCTAAGGCACACCTGTGCAATAATCATGCTGTCTAATCAGCATCTTGATATGCCACACCTGTGAGGTGGATGGATTATCTCTGCAAAGGAGATGTGCTCACTAACACAGATTTAGACAGATTTGTGAACAATATTTGAGAGAAATAGGCCTTTTGTGCACATAGAAAAAGTCTTAGATCTTTGAGTTCAGCTCATGAAAAATGGGGGCAAAAACAAGTTTATTTTTTTTTATATTGCATACTGTACATGTACACACACACATATACTGTACATATGTGTATATGTACAGACATGCACATACACACAGATTTATATATATTTTTTAATAATTTACGCAACATATATTATGAAAACAAACTTTTGTTAAATGTGATTAATCGATTTGACACTACTAATTATATTATTTATAAATAAAATAATATATAAATATATATTTCATATATAAATATATATTTAAACTAATATATAAAATTATTGTTTTAAATAAAATAAATATAGCGCTTATACATCAGCTCCATCAGTGTGAAGAGACATGTCAGACAGACAGAAGGAGAGATGTCGCTCTGGATTACGGCAAGAGCTCGGCTCCATCGGTGTGAAGAGAGATGGAGAAGGATAGATGTCGCTCTGGATTACGGCAAGAGCTCGGCTCCATCGGTGTGAAGAGAGATGGAGAAGGAGAGACACTGCTCTGGATTACAGGCGAGAGCTCGACTCCATCAGTGTGAAGAGACATGGAGAAGGAGAGATGGAGAAGGAGAGATGTCGCTCTGGATTACGGCGAGAGCTCGGCTCCATTGGTGTGAAGAGAGAAGGAGAAGGAGAGATGGAGAAGGAGAGACGCCGCTCTGGATTACGGCGAGAGCTCGACTCCATCAGTGTGAAGAGAGATGGAGAAGGATAGATGTCGCTCTGGATTACGGCGAGAGCTCGGCTCCATCGGTGTGAAGAGAGAAGGAGAAGGAGAGATGGAGAAGGAGAGACGCCGCTCTGGATTACGGCGAGAGCTCGACTCCATCAGTGTGAAGAGAGATGGAGAAGGATAGATGTCGCTCTGGATTACGGCAAGAGCTCGGCTCCATCGGTGTGAAGAGAGATGGAGAAGGAGAGACACTGCTCTGGATTACAGGCGAGAGCTCGACTCCATCGGTGTGAAGAGAGATGGAGAAGGAGAGATGGAGAAGGAGAGATGTCGCTCTGGATTACGGCGAGAGCTCGACTCCATCAGTGTGAAGAGACATGGAGAAGGAGAGATGGAGAAGGATAGATGTCGCTCTGGATTACGGCAAGAGCTCGGCTCCATCGGTGTGAAGAGAGATGGAGAAGGATAGATGTCGCTCTGGATTACGGCAAGAGCTCGGCTCCATCGGTGTGAAGAGAGATGGAGAAGGAGAGACACTGCTCTGGATTACAGGCGAGAGCTCGACTCCATCGGTGTGAAGAGAGATGGAGAAGGAGAGATGGAGAAGGAGAGATGCCGCTCTGGATTACGGCAAGAGCTCGGCTCCATCGGTGTGAAGAGAGATGGAGAAGGAGAGACACTGCTCTGGATTACAGGCGAGAGCTCGACTCCATCGGTGTGAAGAGAGATGGAGAAGGAGAGATGGAGAAGGAGAGATGTCGCTCTGGATTACGGCGAGAGCTCGACTCCATCAGTGTGAAGAGAGATGGAGAAGGAGAGATGCCGCTCTGGATTACGGCGAGATCTTGGCTCCATCAGTGTGAAGAGAGATGGAGGAGAGATGGAGAAGGAGAGACGCCGCTCTGGATTACGGCGAGAGCTTGGCTCCATCAGTGTGAAGAGAGATGGAGAAGGAGAGATGGAGAAGGAGAGATGCCGCTCTGGATTACGTGCGAGAGCTCGACTCCATCAGTGTGAAGAGAGATGGAGAAGGAGAAATGCCGCTCTGGATTACAGTGAGAGCTTGGCTCCATCAGTGTGAAGAGAGATGGAGGAGAGATGGAGAGGGAGAGACGCCGCTCTGGATTACGGCGAGAGCTCGACTCCATCAGTGTGAAGAGAGATGGAGAAGGAGAGATGGAGAAGGAGAGATGCCACTCTGGATTACGGCGAGATCTTGGCTCCATCAGTGTGAAGAGAGATGGAGAAGGAGAGACACCGCTCTGGATTACGGCGAGAGCTCGGCTCCATCAGTGTGACGAGAGATGGAGAAGGAGAGATGGAGAAGGAGAGATGCCGCTCTGGATTACGGCGAGAGCTCGACTCCATCAGTGTGAAGAGAGATGGAGAAGGAGAGACACCGCTCTGGTTTACGGCGAGAGCTCGACTCCATCAGTGTGAAGAGAGATGGAGAAGGAGAGACACCGCTCTGGATTACGGCGAGAGCTCGGCTCCATCAGTGTGACGAGAGATGGAGAAGGAGAGATGGAGAAGGAGAGATGCCGCTCCGGATTACAGTGAGAGCTCAGTGAGAGAAAGCGGGATTGTTTCTCCTGATTGGCTTTAACAAAACTCTCTAGAAGTCAAATCCTGGAAACACTTTGGCTGAGAGGGTCTGGGAGGAGGGGCTGTGGGTAACTTTTGTTCTGGGTGACTCTTGCAGGTCACACAAACACCCCCGGCACGTCCCGTCTATCCCCCCCACCCCAACAGCCACTCGGGCAAAGTAACTCTTCCCCTCTAAGCTGTACTCCTCCCTCTCACAATCCCATCTTCCCCCTGTAATCCTTGGCAGTGACCAGCTCTACTCAAACACACACACACACACCTCTCTAGTTCAACTGCCTGTGACATCATGTCTCGTTGCTGCGGGCAACCAGACAGTTGGGACGTGACTTTTCAGTTTAGGGGCCGTGCTTAAACTTTGCCTCTCTTTCCTCCGGGCCTGTCTCACTTTTCCGCAGATCTTTCCTTGTTCCTTTGGATGGGAACAGAGAAAACGGAGAGAACTTCCCCATACGGAGATGTATGGACATACAGTGGGCCCAAAAGGTTTTCAAACACTTAAAAGGCACAGGTCTGAATGGCACTACATGAGATGATCTGTCTGTATCTGTGCGTCTGAAAGCTACTGGATCTTTTCTCTTCAATCACGCCACTTTTCTTTTGAGTCTTTGGACAAAACCAGAGTTGTGTTGATTTTTCTTGGATGTATGAAGTCAGTTCACTCAGGTGAAGAAAATCTCATCAAATATGAACATGATACACTGACATAAAGCTTATATCACCTAAAACAAAAACTCTAGTTCTTTTGATTTATCATTGAAAACCTCACAAAGTAGTTTTTGTGGAATGTTTGAAAAGTGTTCTTTTGCTGTTTCTTCAAAATACATGCCACTTGCTTTGATATTCTGTCAACAAACATTTTAAAGTTGAACTTAACTGCTGAAATACCCTTTAGGCCACTTGAAAGTTCACTGAAGAAAGTAAGTAAATTATTAGCTCTTTGAAGTAAATTACACTGAATTATAATTATTAATGCACTCTTTCAATGCACATTTACATAAAAATGTATAAATAAAAACAAAATAAATTAATTTATTATTTCGCCATTGTATCTCTGCCTCTTTTAGCTGTTATTAATGTTTGTATTACATTGAATTGATTTTTTTAATTAATAATATATGTATTATTTCACTATTGTCTCACTGCCTCTTTATCTTTCATAAATGTCTGTATTAAATTTAATATTTTTAATATTTTATTATTGCACTATATATTTATTTCTTTACTTGCATTGCATAGAAATATATGCAATTGCTATATATATATATATATATATATATATATATATATATATACACACACACACATATATATATATATATATATATATATATATATATATATATTCATCTGCAAATAATGAATCTTCGCAAAGCATTTACTTATAATGACCAGCTATTTTCATTGTCACAGTCATTGTCTACATTACATTTAATAATTTTATATAAATTAATTATTGCACCCAGAAAAGTGCAACACAAATAATAATATTTATAATAAAAATAATATATATATACATTCACCAACAAATAATGAATCTTTGCAAAAAATTTACTTATAATACCCAGCTATGCTATTTTGCACACAAGTTGTTTAAGTCTTAGAGGACAAAAGGAAAGTGGTTCCTCTACCCTTAAAAAATTTAGGGGGAACACACTAGAAAATGTGCAAAATCGGACAAAGCGAAGTCACAGCCAAGAAGTCACGGTGGGAGAGAAGAAAAAAAAAATCACCAGCAGAGGGTGATAGCGAGTTGAGAAACAAGTTAAAGAAGGTGAAAAAAACACTGAGAATTGAGGAAAGGTTAGGCAGAAAGAGAGGGAAATGAATGGTCAAATCCAGAGAGGCCGTCCAGCAGAGGGAGGAGGTGAGAGCGGGCGAGTTAGCGACTTCAGATGGTCACCATGTGTTGAGGAGCAGGGAGCCGGCCCGGGGCGGGTGTGGTTTACACATTAATGAGTAAAGTGTACTGGGTGATGGAGGAGGCGCAGTGTGGTGGCCGCACATTCGCAACGCTCAAATCAACTACACCGCGCCGATCAGCTTGAGTTATCGCAGGCCTGCTCCAGATGGGCCCGTCACCGCATAGCAGAGAGCATCATGGGAAAAGAGGGGAGGAGCAGGCTAACATGCTAAGAAAGAGGATTTTAAGCGCTCGAACACAAGAAACAAGGTTTGTTTGATTATAACAATCACCTGCGTCTGCTGGGGTATGTTCAGAAAGTTGTTGTCCCGTGATCCGATGCTGACAAACCTGTTGGGAGCTGTGGAGCCTGGCGTGGAGTATGCTGAGAAAGAAAGAGAGAAGAAGAGAGACAGAAAATATAAATAAAAAACAAAAAGATTTCAGAAAATCATCAGAAAAGCACGACATTTAGCATTTTCATGAATCACCCTATACAATATAAAATCTTTTAGTTATTTAAAGAGCAATCTGAACAAAAAAAATGATTCTCAGCAGATGCTTTGAGCAAATTTCATGAAATATTTAGTGAAAACTGAAAAACTCCTGTACTGAATGTACAGCAAGAACTTATCATCAAAGATATACTATGCTTGATTGTCATTGGTTCACACAGTTGAAGATCAATCAATTAAAATTGAATTTGAATCTGCAGGTTTGAAGTCATTATGAAATTTAGGGCAGTTTCAGGTTTCGGATTTATTTGATGGACTCTGTAACCGTTCATCAAATACGGAAAAAAATCAAAGCCAAAGAGCCGTATTTGTTAGCGCTTTCTTTAGCAAACATTCAAAAAGATATGAAATGCTGCTTTGTTCATTCATAAAAAAAAAATATATATATTATTATTGCAATTAGATACCATTTGTTTAATGAAAGACATTATATAATACACAATTTATTTTGGAGCTAAGTTGTTAAGCTAAGCACTAAATGATTAGGATTTACTTTGCTAAAAGAAACTAAAAGGGTTTTAGGCCATTCGTTTTGTATATTTACCCTTAATAATCCGCATTAACCGTAGTGAACTTATTGTAATGCATGACCACTATAAACTTAATGCTTTAACATAAGCAAATAACCATTCTATATATTTGTAAGCAGGTGTGGTAAGTGCATTCTGGAGAATCAGCAACATATAAACACATAAAAAGACAACACACACAAACAACATAAAAAAAAACAATGGAGCCCAAAAAAAAAAAAAAAAAAAAAAATGAAACGGAAGGAAAAATAAGAAACATGAAAGAAAAGAGGAAAAGAAATGCAAGTGCTCCGTCCAGTGCCCCGTCTGTGGTGAGTGAAAATATTTTGTCTGATTCTCCACCCCGATACGCCACCTCCTCTCTGAACGACCTAAATTTGGTTTGAGTACGGGACAAACTGACCTTTAGACCAGCACTGGAGCTCAACTATCACATTTCCACAAGCCAAAAGCTAACCAGCAATGTGAATGTAACCAAAACAAACTCAAATCAAACCAACGTAAAATTACAAAGCATGGGTTCCGTGTCTCACAATCGACTCTTCAACACACTGACCAGCACAAATCAACCTGGACCAAAATGAAAGTTCAAGATGGTCTAAGCTGGTCTTTTTAGTCGAGTGGATACACACTCTTCTATGTTGTTTTGATTTTCAGGCCAGCACTGTCCAATAATTAGAGGCTGCATTATAAAAAGTCAGCGAAAATTGTTTGAACTAAAATGCATAAAAAATTTAAAAAACAATTTGGAGTCCACTTTTACTGCCCTAAATTTGCACCCTTCAGTACGGAGGCCCTAAGGGGACATTTAAAGGGAAAAATATGAGATGGGAGGAAAATCTATGTTTGAGGACTTTTTGCGTTCTCAAGTAAAATAATTGCTTTCCCTCCAAGAAATTTTGCATTTGCTTGCAAAAGCTCTAAATTATAGTTTTCCTCCCACTTCATATTGTTTTCATCACAAAAGGGAGCAAATGCAAAGAGTCTCGGGAGGACACTAGAGTTTTGCAAAAGAACACAAAGGTTTTTGTAAGTGAACAAAGTTTCTTAGAAGAAAACACAAAGGTTTTACGATTTGTGAAACCTACGAGCATTTGCAAAGTTTCTCAGGGGAACGCAAACGTTTTTTGGGAGAACGCAGTTTCTCGGAGGACAGATTTCTGATTGAATGCAAAGTTTCTCAGGGGAACGCAAAATTTTGAAAGAGATTGCAGTTTTTTGGGGGAGAGTATTGTAATCGAATGAAAAGTTTCTCAGGGGAACGCAAACGTTTTGTGAGAGAACGCAGTTTCTCGGGGGAGAGTTTTGTGAGAAAACGCAAATTTTCTCAGAGGAACACAAACGTTTTGTGGGAGAAAGCAAAGTTTTTCAGGTGAACGCAAACGTTTTTTGAGAGAACGCATTTTTTTGTGATCAAATAAAAAATTTCTCAGGGGAACACAAAGGTTTTGTGGGAGAACGCAAAGTTTCTCAGAGGAACGCAAACGTTCTTTGAGAGAACGCAGTTTCTCGGGGCAGAGTTTTGTGAGAGAACGCAGTTTCTCAGGGGAGAGTTTCTCAGAGGAACGCAAATGTTTTGTGGGAGAACGCAAACGTTTTTTGAGAGAACGCAGTTTTTTGGGGGAGAGTTTTGTGAGAGAACGCAAAGTTTCTCAGAGGAACAATATTTTTTTTGAGAGAACGCAGTTTTTTGGGGGAGAGTTTTGTGATCGAACACAAAGGTTCTCAGAGGAACACAATATTTTTTTGAGAGAACGCGGTTTTTTGGGGGAGAGTTTTGTGATCGAACGAAAAGTTTCTCAGAGGAACAATATTTTTTTTGAGAGAACGCAGTTTTTTGGGGGAGAGTTTTGTGATCGAACACAAAGGTTCTCAGAGGAACACAATATTTTTTTGAGAGAACGCGGTTTCTCAGGGGAGAATTTTGTGATCGAACGAAAAGTTTCTCAATGGACCGCAAACGTTTTGTGAGAGAAAGCAAAGTTTATCAGAGGAACACAAACGTTCTTTGAGAGAACGCAGTTTCTCGGGGGAGAGTTTTAGTGATCGAATGCAAAGTTTCTCAGGGGAATGCAAACATTTTGTGAGAATGCAAAATTTCTCAGGGGAACACAAACGTTTTGTGAGAATGCAAAGTTTCTCAGGGGGATGCAAACGTTTTGTGAGAGAACACAGTTTCTTGGGAGAGAGTTTTGTGAGAGAACGCAAAGTTTATCAGAGTAGCGCAAATCATTTTTGAGAGATCGCAGTTTCTCGGGGGAGAGTTTTTTGAGAGAACACCCAAGTTTCTCAGGGGAACGCAAACATTTTGTGAAGAGAACGCAGTTTCTTGGGGGAGAATTTTGTGATCAAACGCAAAGTTTCTCAGGGGAACACAACATTTTTTTGAGAGAACACCAAGTTTCTCAGGGGAACGCAAACGTTTTGTGAGAGAACACAGTTTCTCTGGGGAGAGTTTTGTGAGAGAACGCAGAGTTTCTCAGGGGAACACAAACGTTTTTTTGTTAAAACGCAGTTTCTCGGGGGAACGCAAATGTTTTGCAAGAAAAATTAGTTTCTCAAGGTAGAGGTTTGTGATCGAATGCAAAATTTATATGGGCAAATGCTCGTAAAAGTTTCGCAAGAGAACACAAAAGTTTTCAGAGTGAATGCAAAAGTTTATCAGGGAAACACAAAAGTTTTGAGAGAGAATGCAAAACCATTGAAATATATATTTTACTCCCAACTCATTTTTATTATTTCCCTTTATGGGCTCCGTACTTTAGTGACATTTTGATGGGTTAAACCACTAAAAACCACTAAAATCCATGCCTGAAAATTAGGATGCATAAAAAAAGACCTGCACGAAAATTGCATTGGTTTCATTCAGATTGAAAAAATAAAATAAAAGTAGTAAGGACTAGGTCTGACCCAACAGTTAGTGCTAACACGATAGTTACGAATAATGGGCAGTAGATGTTAACTCAAGAAACACATACTAGATGGCAAAAATCGGCCCAGCTGTGGCCAGACGACTGGCTTTCTCCCAGCCTTCGAGGGGTTTGGTGGAATGGGGGGGGGTTCGGGTCACTTACACGGAGATGTGGGTGAGGTGAGTCCGCCATCGGGGGGCGTGCTGCTGGGTTTAGAGTCTGGCATTGGGAGGGGCACTGGACGCGCCACAGGGGGGGGTGGAGGCAGCAAGAAGGAGCCCGGCATTTTGCTCTGGCCGCTCCCGTTCGGCTGCAGACGACACAAACAGGGTGAGGAGTACGGACACGCCCGACACCCCACAAATGGAAAAAACAACGCAGACTCGCTTAAAAAAAAAATAAAAAAATAAAGGAATGGCGGGTGGCTGGTAGTGGAAAGAGTTGAGAGGGAAACAACCAAAAGGATGGTGAATGTCTGTTTGCTTTTGTTTATGAAAGGGTGTGTTTGTGTGCGTGTTTGTGTGTCGACTTCACCACAGGCATAGACAGGAGCAGTGGAGGAGCTGGAAAAAAACAAAAATGGAGGACTTTAGGTAGAAGGTGAGGAAGAAGAAGAAATGGGCGCACGAATGGTGAGGTGAGCTTTGGTCCATGGAATGATTCCAAATCAAAATCTGGGCGCAAAAAAAAAAAAAAAAGCCACGTTCAAAACGCTGAAAATGGCAGAAGCAGAACTGAGGAGGGATGCGCTACGCTGTAATGCGCAGAGGTCGTCAGCTGTTGCACAGATGGGTTTTAACGTGGAAGTGGACAGAGAAGGAGAGATTAACTCAAGATTGTCTAGACAAGCACAAGATACATAACAGTGACCGATTAGTCGGCCTCAAAGACAAGGAAGGAACGCACACTTTTGTTTCCATCGGAAAAGACAGTATGCAGTTACTGTGTGTATATAGTAAAAAAGTACATACATTATCTACATTTGTGCATTATTTAAAAAGTTTTTGGATGCTTGATAACAGCAAACTTCAATCTTAGCTGGTCTGTTAATTGCGACAGATGTCTCAGGGCTCCAGACTGTAAGATTTGTACTTAATTGTCACCTGTAATGTGCTTGTTAATTTAAGTAAACAATTAACAAACTTTCAGCTTTCAAATTCTGTCAATTTTGTCATGAAATACAAGCAATAAATGTCGGTTTGGCGCTTTTTAATGTGGCCTGACAGACAGATCGCTCAATCAGCATTTCGACCTTGGAAAGAGCTTGTACAAAACAGCTTGAGAACAATCATGTCACGTAACGTCAAATTTTCCTCAGAAAAGCCATTCAGTACTCAAACTCAGTAGTCAGCAAGGAAAATAACTATAGAAAAGGGCATTTTGCTAAATATATCCACTATATCACACAATACTTATATTTTTACTTAACCTGTTGTCTACATAAGAAAGAATGCAAGGAGCTAAAAATGAAATTCAACACCGCCCGTATAATTTCATATGAAGAGCTGCCTTTCACCAAATTTACCTCTCAGATATTACTCATGAAGAAAAATAGATTGGGTTTGTGCAAGACATACGACAATGTTTATATGACATTGTTATGGTCTGTGACTGGTTCAGATTCTGTGTAAAGAACGATTCTTTGTGACTGTCAAGTTGGAAAAACAATTCAGTTCCTACTTTAAGTGAATCTTAGTTCCCAGGACATCCACAAGATGGATGAAAATGCTGATGCTGTAAAAAGGAGGGCAGACGTGACAACACATGACAAAATTACAATACGTTTATTCTTTTGTGGCACTTAAAAAAATAATAATTTGGCGCCTATTTTTTTCCCTTATAGGAGCCAAAGGGTCCTTAATTGATTTTTTGTCTGGAGCCCTGTGTCTTCACACATTACTTTAAATGCTTGATAACTTTAGTTTCACAGAGAAAAAGAATACATTCAATATCAATTAATGAGGCAAGTATTTTTGCTTAAAATGAAAACTAAGTTCTGTTCCATCAACATTTGGTTTGGAAGGATGAAATGTCTTATCATTAAACAATTGCATACTGCACATTATATACTCTATATTTCCAAACATTTTAACAAACAGTATGTGAAACAATATGCAGTAAGCAATGATAAATGTTTTATACAGTGGATTGTGACAATGGCTGCATTCAAAATGGAGTATTAGTATAAAGTGTCCTAAAAGATCAAGTTGAACACATTGCATTGTGGGATAGAGTATTTCATGCGTTCTTCTCTCTTGTATAATGTATACTGGGTTTTTAATGCAAACAGAACATTTGTATACGGTTCACAGTATACATGCTGCAAAAATAGTATGAGTAGTATGATACTGTAGGACGGCATTCCCAAAATTCACTATTAAACCAGTGTGTGTTTGTTCAGAGAACAGCTGCATAATGAGTTCAATTCAGACGTTCACACCAACACTCATTTCCTCTTACCTGACCGCTAGCCTGTCCTGATCCGTCGGCGCACACGAACTGCACAAACTCCTTGAGCGGGTCCTGTCCCGGGTGGTGGTGGTATCGGATGGTGGGATGGGTGAAATACGGGCTGGACTGCTGGATGATGGATGGCGAGGGGAAGTGCAGGGAAGAAGCTGAGGCACGGGGACTTCCTGCTGACAGACACACACACACACACACACAAAGAGAGAGGTTAGTGACAGATATTATACAAGTACAGTAGTATATTAATAATTAGTACAAGAAAGACTGACACACAAGGATACAACAGATGACATGAGATGGAAGTGATGGAAAGCAGTTCAGGAAAAATGGTGTGTGTGTGTGTGTGTGTGTGTGTGTGTGTGTGTGTGTGTGTGTGTGTGTGCACTATAATTGGGGAACAAAGCTGTTCGCAGAACAGAGCTAAATCGGACAAAACCTCCCTTAGGATCCCAGGCGATGTCTTGATAGGTAAAAATGATTCAGAAATATATGAATATATATATGAAATATACATCATTATATAATCTAATTTTTAAATCCCAAAATGCTTAAAGGTTTCTTTTAGTTGGATTAAGGATTTAGGTTAAGCTTTTATTCTGTAGACTTCAGTTAGCTTTATATAAGAACAATCAATGTGTGTGTGTGTGTGTGTGTGTGTGTATGTGTATCACATTGCATCAGTGCTGTATGAATCATAAAGTGATCACACTAAATTGAACAATGTGCTGCTGAAAAAAAACACAAAAAAAACAACATGTGGTCCTCTTTTTCTTTCTCACACTCAACTTTAACCTCTCTCCGAAACTCAAAATTATTATGCAGACACACAAACATGCTATCCAAGTGAAAAGCCTCTTAATTGCCTTTATTTTAACATAAGATTTCGTCACATATGATGTATCAATTTTTAATTGCCAAGAGAGCCCCCAAACTATCCGTCTGTCTATCGGCCACAAACATGTAAGAGAGACTGCGTGATTTTTTGTTGTTGTCTGTCCAATACGGCACCTCATAGATGCGCACTGTGAAATATCACTTCCAGATTTTTAGATGACCTCCTTCTTCGTTAATTGAATAGTAGGAAATGGTATGAAGGCACATAAATTAATAAAACATTGGTACAAGGACCTAAAATTAAGTTGCATGAGAAAAGAAAATAAGTATCAGCACAACCCTAATGTGAAGTCATGACACGCTCTCATTTGCATGAAGAGTAACAGTGCGACTGGCGAGTGGAAGGGTGAGGGGTCTTGTCTCCTCCAGCCAAACGGGACCCCAGCTGCCCGGGACAGTCTGCCAACATCCAGAGCCTCGCTGTAACCCAGACGCGGGCGCCTCGCTCCCAGGCAAAGCCCTGCTTTAACCCTCTCTGCTGTGCAGACTGCTATTCCCTCCTCTTCCTCGTTTCTTTCGCTCTTTCATCATCCATTCTTTAATCCCATTAGGGAATGGGATGGAGCCAAGGCTTCAAGGAGGAGGCAAATGGCACCACAAACTACCACCACCAAAGACCCCCTCCCACATGGAGTGACTACACAACAACAGCTCTAAACACAACCGGGCTACACAAAACAACACATGGCCACACAAGAGGGCATCGCTAGCATACGGCTACGACTCAATCCAAATGTATACAACATAAAAAAAAAAAACTGAAACACAAACAAACACAAACATAGAGATATATCTATCTGTTTATCTATCTATCTATCTATCTATCTATCTATCTATCTATCTATCTATCTATCTATCTATCTGTCTGTCTGTCTAACTGTCTGTCTGTCTCTGTCTGTCTGTCTGTCTGTCTGTCTGTCTGTCTATCTATCTATCTATCTATCTATCTGTCTGTCTGTCTGTCTGTCTAACTGTCTGTCTGTCTCTGTCTGTCTGTCTGTCTGTCTGTCTGTCTGTCTATCTATCTATCTATCTATCTGTCTGTCTGTCTGTCTGTCTGTCTGTCTAACTGTCTGTCTGTCTATCTATCTATCTATCTATCTATCTATCTATCTATCTATCTGTCTGTCTGTCTGTCTGTCTGTCTGTCTAACTGTCTGTCTGTCTATCTATCTATCTATCTATCTATCTATCTATCTATCTATCTGTCTGTCTGTCTGTCTGTCTGTCTGTCTATCTATCTATCTGTCTAACTGTCTGTCTGTCTGTCTGTCTGTCTGTCTGTCTGTCTATCTATCTATCTATCTATCTGTCTGTCTGTCTGTCTGTCTGTCTGTCTAACTGTTTGTCTGTCTGTCTGTCTGTCTGTCTGTCTATCTATCTATCTGTCTGTCTGTCTGTCTGTCTGTCTGTCTGTCTATCTATCTATCTATCTGTCTGTCTGTCTAACTGTCTGTCTGTCTGTCTGTCTGTCTGTCTGTCTGTCTGTCTATCTATCTGTCTATCTATCTATCTATCTAACTGTCTGTCTGTCTGTCTAACTGTCTGTCTAACTGTCTGTCTATCTATCTATCTATCTATCTATCTATCTATCTATCTATCTATCTATCTATCTATCTATCTATCTGTCTGTCTGTCTGTCTGTCTATCTATCTGTCTAGCTCTGTCCTGCTGGAGGCTCTTTCGTCATGACAGGACCTCACATAGCCAGGTTTGAGCTCGCTGGGCTTTCTCCTAGCAGGTGTGGGGATTTGTCCATATTTGATTTCATATCTATCTGTATAACTATCTGTTTGTTTGTATATCTGCCTGTTTGTCTGTCTGTCTGTCTATTTATCTCTCTGTCTGTCTATCAAAAAAGCACATCTACATCTACGCCACTGATTTGATGGCAAGATTTTCCTGCCGTGTCTAATTTTGGCCCATTTACAATTTTTTCCTTCTCTTCCGTCTAGTTTAATCGATAATAGATGACAAAATACTTCAGAACATCTATGAAAATTTGGTTTTCTAATCCTGTGAGTCTTGTATAGCAGTTAAAATTGTACAGAGTGGATACATACTCTGATCACTGCTGTACAGCATTTAAATGATATCTTACAAGCTCATGTGCATCTAGCGGGGGGGAAATGAAGTCGGGAAATGGAGAGACCAACCACCAACCAATCACATTGATGGACAGACAGACAAAAAAAAAAAAAAAAAAAAAGACAAATCAGCCTCGGTACAGAGGAGAAAAAGGGTGGGGGTGGGGGGGGACGAATGGCGAACGCCTTCACCCGACCCGACCGTGGTGTAAACACGACCTCGCCTCTCCCCGAACTTCACCACATCCGACCCCACCGGGGGGCGTGAGGGAGCAGGACAGGAAGGGGAAGGATGTGGGAGGTGGGGTGAGGGGGGCTCTGAACTCTCACCTGGTCTTACACCTGCCAGCATGGGCAGCGGGTGATGGGTGAACGGCATGCGTGCAGACCTCGTATGGCCGGACAGAGCGCTGAAATCGAATTTCCCCGACTTCTTAAGAGAACCAGGCGAAGAGAGTCCTGGTAAAAATGGGATCAACAAAATGGCAGAACAGAGATGTGGATTTAATTAAACAGGGTTTTGCTTCTTGATCTTTATCTAAAAAAAAAAAAAATAATCTTATCCATCTCAGCTTCTAAAATGCTACAAATTTGCTGATAATAATACTAACAAATGTCTTTTAATCTACAGATAAGACACTGCTAGTTTTTTGTTTGTTTGCTGTGAATTATAGAGAAGCCAGCCACACTGCAAAAATAAATAAATAAATAACAATAATAATAATAATAATATGAATCAATATCTTTTTGTCTCATTCCCCAGTAAAAACTTCTTTAGAAAGATGTATATATATATATTCTAAAGAATAAATCTTTCTAAAGAAGTTTTACTGGGGAACGAGACAAAAAATAAAATAAAAAATCAACAAATAAAAAGCAAAATGAATTTATTTTTCTTACCACACTATCAAATTTCTAAAGAATGTTAAAAATATATTTTAAGCATAAATTTCATTAATTTAAATAACATTTCTCTCTCTCTCTAAAAAAAAAAAAAAAAAAAGGCTTAACATATGTCAAATTTGATTCAATAATTGCATAATTATACTAAATTTGATTAAATAATGTTTTTTTTTTTTTTTGCAGTGCGAACAGGTCCAGTCTGCGAGCTTTGCTTTTAAGCATTGGAGTGCAGGAAAGAGTGGGATAGGGTTGGGACAGGGCCGGGAAGGGTCTCTATGCAGCTTTAAGTGGGAAAATAAATGCCATGACAGCAGATCCCATAATAACTCATGTCTGTCTGTCTCTTTCAGTCTCCAAATCTCAAAGGAAAGAGTAGTCAAAACATCAATGTCAATATTTTGCCACCATTTCTCACAGCTTTTAAAGCGACGTCAGTTTCCAAGGATAATAAAAATAAAAAAAAGATCTACAAATTACTAGTAATATATCAAAACATACTCTACCATTCAAAAGTTTGGGCAAATCATCATATTGGAATGATTTCTGAAGGATCATGTGAGTAATGATATTTACTAGCATACTTGTCTGGTTTATGTGTATCTATGTTCAGAATAACTTTAATATTCCAATACACCCGAGCAACCGCATTAGTAATGCCCACCGAACAGAACGGCATGCTTTCACAAACCAAATGCAAATGAGTAAATAAACGCAAATACAAACTGTTTACAGACTCTGACATAAAAACACCCTAAACGTCACCTGGGGAACCAAATCAGAGGCTTTCACTTGACTTTTCAGCACTGAGGGAAAAAGTAAAACACAAGCGGTTCTGTTCCAGTGGCAGGTCCGAACGCTCATGCCAAAAAGAGGAGGACAGGCGGGAAGCGTGATGGTGAGCATGATGAGGGAAATGAAAGGAGAAAGTATGTGATGGTTTGGTCTCCTTGTATATAACGTCGTATTAATGTGTCATCCTGATCCTATAAATGTCAGACTGAGGCCGCAGGGCTTCTAGCTTGAGCTGCCCTGAGTTTGGCATAAACGCTCACCCAGTGACCCAGAAACACGGCCAAACATGTCAAGACTCGGGAAGGAGAGGAAAAGGAGTTTACCATCAAATCCTCTGGCTGGTTTTGAGGGAAACAATTATTAGAAGTGGTGATTTAAATACCCAATTTAAGATGTTGAGGAGCCGTTTAAGGAAGCCACAAATCTGCTAATTATGCTAATGCCACATTTGAATGGATCTCTGCCTCCTTGAAATATATAAAAACAAACAAAAAAAGTAACTCAGAGACAGACAAATTATATTTTTGCAGCATATCAAATCTATTATCAAAAACACCTATAGACAAATGAACTGCAAATTGCATAAGAGATTTGGTACAAAATTTCTTAGTGTTTTTATTAAAAAGGACTGTCAGATTTCATTGGTGGCGTTAAAAGCAACATTGTCTACTGAGAACGTTTGTGTTGCAAAGTCCAACAAAGTGTGACATTTACACAGGATCACTGAGCATTTGTTATGTTTTAAACAAACACTCACAAAACCACAAGATAAATCATTATTATGCTATCTATCATGACTTATTGTGGGAGAGCTAAATGAACGAGTCAAGCTGTTTCTTGTCAAGAAGGGGTAACTGTGGAACAAACAGATTTATGTATTTCAGGGAACTCCAGATAAACTCTCTGTTCTACTGAGAATATATATATATATATATATATATATATATATATATATATATATATATATATATATATATATATATATATATATATATATATATATATATATATATATATATATATATATATACATACATTTATTTTTTCAGAATAACTCTATATTACAAACAAACAAAAATAATCCACATTAATACTATAATAAATAAAGATAAAACTGTCAAAAACATTCATTTTTAATCCCCAATGCAAACAAAAACAATTACATTTTTCTAAAATATAATACTACTATTACAAACAAGATGGAAACTGCAAATTATAGTGCAATATATTAATAGAATAAGATAAGGTTGCGGCAATATCTAAAAACAAGCATCTCTGCTGAAAATATCTGCCATCCGAAACACCTTCATAGTTACAGCTGACAGTTTTCTTCCTTTTCCTGCATTCATGCACATTAGCCTATGTGTGTGTGTGAGTGTGTGTGTGAGTGTGTGGTAAAATGGGTTATGTGTTATTGCTCCGAGTTGTGCCAGCCGCGACACTCAGGCAGACTGGCAGCCAATCAAACGCTCCCGTGACCTTCCAGTCTCGCCACGCTAACAAGCTGGCCACCAAACAAACCTTGACCTGTCAGAAACGCCATATATAACGCCTCCTCAAACACTTGAACAGACACACACATTCACCGTCCAACCATCAGAAAGTCCCACTTCTACAAACACACACAGACAGAATGACACACTTCTACCATGAATTTACAGAAATAATACACACAGGGTTGAGTGATAAAAAATAAATAAATAAAAAATCACATTTATTTCACACTTGCCAATAAAATAGCAAATAAAATTTTTTGAAGCATTTACTTGAAAATGGCATTTGGAAATTATCGCTTATTTTAGTCTATTGATTTTTTTAAATAATTTTACCGCAAAAAGACCAATTACTTGCAAATTAAATATTTTAAAACATTTAATATAATCATTGTACATTCACTATAGAAATTATGGGTTTTTCAGTCAATCAATTTTTACAAATAATTGTATATTCATTTAACACTAAAAAAAAGACAAATTATATATAGGCCTATATATATATATATATATATATATATATATAAATAATTTGTCTTTGACATTAATCTGTTTGCATTTAAATGCATTAAAGCATTTAATAAAAAAATTATATATTCACTTTTGAATTTATGACTTGATTTTAATAAATTTTACAGCCATTTTACACTCTGAGACAAATTTCCTGCCATTCAAATATTTTAAAGCATTCAATAAAAATATTTTGTATTCAAAACAGAAATTTCCATGACTTCTGCAGTCTGCTGACTTTTCTAAAATATTTTTTTGTCATGAAATTAAATATTTCTCAGCATTTAAAAATGTTATAACCACCACAGAAATGTCCAAG
Organism: Abramis brama; assembly: GCF_963993115.1. Taxonomy (NCBI): domain Eukaryota; kingdom Metazoa; phylum Chordata; class Actinopteri; order Cypriniformes; family Leuciscidae; genus Abramis; species Abramis brama. The sequence goes on along the minus strand of NC_139963.1, from coordinate 42,208,360 downwards.
TGTTTGCCTAATTCTTCTAGGCCTCACATTTTTCATGAATTTCTAGGTCTCTCATGCCCGTGGGAACCCCTTCACTGTCTGACCTCTCGAAACCATCACAAACAGATGTTTACAGACAAAGCGCCACAGTCTAACAAGGTGAAAGAGAGTGCGGGAGAATGAAAAATAGGAGGAGATGATATCCGTGTCAGCCCAGGGCATGAGGAAGCGATCCAGCGTGTGAATGGGTTCACAGACGGCTCGTGTACCCCGGGCGACACCAGATTTAATGATAAATGACACCGTCACCTTGCAGAGTTGCCAAAGCCTCATTCAGGTAGTGAATCACCTTTGAAGCGTAGCGCAGTTCACACTCTCACACACTCACACGCGCTCGGAGCGCCACCACCGCCATCATCGGCGTAACAGATGTCTTCTGTAACCCAGCAGCTCCCAACGCTGTCGACACATGGTGGAGCCATCTGGACCAGAGCTCTGGTGTGTGTGTGTGTGTGTGTGTTTGTGTGTGTTGTGTATTCCCATGACATCAGGAGCACCTGAGCATGCTGGCTTTTTTTGGTGGGATTTACCCATGTTTCCCTAGATTAGGATCTGTGCGCCTGTGTGTTTATCATGACGTGGGCGGCAGTGAATGTGATTAGATGAAGGAGGACCCTCAGGCCAGAAACATACTCTGTGCAAGTACACAAGTTCCCGTTGTACATACATAGCTCGCATTCTTGCATTACTGTGGCTACTCCTGCGTAATCTGCTTTTGCGTACTCAAAGGGGTGATAGGGTTACCTTCAAATGTCTGTGCCATTAAAGTCAATCTGAATCGCCCGGTCTGATGTACGTGAGAGTGAAACAGAATATGCTGCGAGAAAAAAAAAGTTAAAGCTGGACTTGTTTTTTGTTTTGGGGTAATTGATTGGATAGTGAAAAATGTGTCTCTGTATGACAATAATAATAAATACATAATATTAATTGAATTTGATCTACATATAATATATTATGGTATATATATATATATATATATATATATATATATATATATATATATATATATATATATATATATATATCATATATTGACAGCACTTCTATATATATATTCAATTAAAAATCAAAGTCGAAGTCAATCGATTAAAAAAAACTAGATTAATCAAATTTATTCTGTGATTAAAAACACTTCAGTTTTTTATGTTGTTAATATATTTTAGAATGTCATAATTTCACAGTTAATCTACAAATTAATGTAGAAACATCAAAGATTTAAGGTATATAAAGTATATATAAAATATTTGTTTAATGGCATCTTTTTATGAATGAAGGCCAGTATTACTGATACTAATATAGCTACTGATGTCTTGATGAAAAATAGTTTTTCCCCAATTTTAAACATTAATTATGGCCATTCAACATTACAAAGCTATACATTTTTAAGGGATAGTTCACCCAAAAATGAAATTTCTGTCTTTAATTACTCACCCTCGTCTTTCCAAACCCGTAAGACCTTTGTTTGTCATCGGAACCATTCCTGGTTCTACGTCAGAACTCCGGCTCATTATTGGCCAGCTCCTGCATCAGCATCATGCACACGTGTCGTGGTGCTCACGTGACCAGCATCGGCCAATAGTGACGCGGCGTTCTGACGTAGAACTCGGAAGCGCTGCTCTGTTTACACTACGTCAACAGCGGAGGAGAATGACGTGGAAGAGAAGAGTTTTTTTTGTGCACAAAAAGTTTTCTCATCGCTTTATAACATCAAGGTTGAACCACTGTAGTCACATGGACAATTTTAACAATGTCTTTACTACCTTTCTGGGCCTTGAAAGTTGCAATAACGTTGCTGCCTATGTTGAAACCTCTCGGATTTAATCAAGAATATCATAATTTGTGCTCTGAAGATGAACGAAGGTCAGGTTTGGAACGACACGAGGGTGAGTAATTTTTGGGTGAACTAACCCTTTAACATTTATGAGGCTTTAAAAAATATAACATTTAATTTATGTGAACTTAAATGAAAACAATACTTAAAACAATCCTCATATGAACCCATAATAAATGTTATATTTACAGTTGCCCTTCCTATACCTGTCTAACAAGTAGGAAATATATACAGAAATTGAATAAAGTTATCAAAACCTATGTCTTTGATTAACATTAATGACAGACATCATTAGTGGCTGCTGTCACTAAGATCTGCCGATGCAGCAAATCTCACACACACACATCTCATTTTCTCAAAATTGAGCTTGTGTTCACATTCACGTACTTGCACAGAGTACGTTTCAGGCCTCACAGCTTTGAGATCTCATAGGCACGTTGAATAAACAGCTGAAATATTGCTTATAGCATGTAAACCCCTTTAAGCACAAAGACTAATTAAAATAAATCCGGCATGGAGAAGAAACAAACAACAGTGCTAAGTAAATATCTGGAAAGACCCGCTGTTGTATGCAACACAATAGCCACGTTTGTAAGTGTTTATATTATGTGAAAATCAGGATTTTGGATTTGGACTTCTGCTTTGGTCCACAGGGATCCTATATCAGGATCTAACACAAGCAATGGATGTACAGAGAGACTTCTGATGTACAAAACAAAATGAAAGCACATTCACAAGCCACAAAACACCCGCCACCTCAGATCACCAGGAAAAACAGAAAATCAGAGAGAAGGTGTGTGATGCAGCAGAGAGTTTGAAAGAGAGACAGAGATAACAGACACATTTGAATACACTTGTGTGCGTGGTATATACATCAATCATATATAATATGAGGGTAATGTGGTCTAACCATGGTAAGGAAACTGCACGCCATCGGATTCGTGTTTTATCTTCCTCTCCTGCATACTGGCCAAATGGTGTTGCACTGAAAAACCCAAACAAGGCAAAAAGAATAGAGTTAACAATGAATGAGAGAGGGAGAGATTGAGATCATAGGGACAGATGGAGAGAATTTGGGACCGATGAATCATCATCAATACATAAGCACTATACACATCATATGCATGAGGTCAAAGACAGTATTGCACACTATCTCCCAGAGTCAACCCATTCTAGGTGCACTTAAACAATAGAAGTGAAAGCCACACGCATCGCACAAACCATCCAATCAGCAGCAGCGAAAATTTAAGATGGGATGCAGCCAATGAATTTTGAACATTAAATCTAACATGGCAGAGTTTTGAGTTTGTGGCGTGAGCAAAGCAACATTTGTGACTATTTATGATTTGATGTATTGAGGGAATGGTGCATGTTTTATGGTCTGGTGTGAGGATACAGGTAAAAGACCTACATGTCACAACAGCACTGCTCAATCTAAAATGACTTTAAAGTTCAAATAATTTCATCCCCACTCTCTGCCTGTGCAACACAACAACAAAACTGCCTTTTCAAACTTACAAAAGAATTATACCATGGTATCCACAGTTTCCACAAAAATGACTAGAGTTATGTGGTAATTTTAAATTAGCCATCACTGAAAAAAAATTAAAAAATAAATAAAAATAGTTCTTGCACTGCTTGAATGAAATCCAAATCCCATGGTATTTTGCCAGACACTGTGGTTACCATGGTAAATATTTCGAATAGATAGTAAATGCTTGAAAAACACAATAAATTGCTATAGAAAATTTTTATTTAAGGTCTTAATTAATAAAATGCAACATTTTAAAGGTGAAACTTGAAAACAAAAATAATCAAAAAGTGTGTTTTGATAGGGTAAACGGTATCATTTATATGGTAAAATGTGACAAAATTTGACAAAATGTGTGAAAATATTTTTTTTTAAATCATCTTTTTCATATTTGTTTTGTGTTAATTCACCTTTTAAATGTCATAACTATGACTAACAAGCTACACAAGAAATTAAGAGCATTTCTAATCGAACTTGTATTATTATTTTTTTAGTGCTTACAGCCACTAATGTTTTAGTGTCAATAAAGAAATATTACATATACAATTTTTTTTTTTTTCAGCCCTAATTCTGTGAGATCATTACATGCACACATGAATGATCAATTAGAGGGTGATTGTAAGTGCTTTTAAGACTTCTTAAGCTAAGCACCAAACAAAACAGATTCACTAACAGATCAATCCAGTTGCATGAATAGCAGCTTTTCCACCGTCAGGCCGACCGGTTCTAAGAACGATAAGAACCGGTTCCATTTATAAACTCACTTGAGCTTGATTCGGCACGGCACGATTACAAACCGTGCTGGTAAATGAGTGTAGTGACGTCGCCACTCAGGATTGGTCACTCGTCTGTTGCCTGGCTGCCAGTTTCTCTTTAGCGGGCCATGCTCGATAAGTGAGTGAAATATTTAAACATCCTCCATAATGCGGTCACTATTTACATATCAAATCTCCTGTAAACTCTTGCAACAACTGATGCATTTGCATTACATTCAAAAGAGGTCCATTATCAGCCTCAGAGTGGAAAATGAAAACATATCTGTACCAAGTGGGCTGGATCGGCACGGTATAGAGCGGTTAAGCAATGGGAACCGTTTGGCCTGACGGTGGAAAAGCGGCTAATGTTGCATTTTTGTCCCAATCTTATTTATTCTTGTGGTCTATAGAAGTATAGGAAGATGCTAGGCAGGCACAGAGAAAAAAAAGAGAGAGCGAGAGCGAGAGAGATTAATGGGTTGGTGGATAAAAGGAAAAGTCTGGCCCCTCACACAGCCCTTGTGTCCACTTATTCAGTGAATATACTGATCAAAAATTGTCCAATTGGATCCGATTGTAGAGCTTCGTCAGACTAGATGGCTTTTCATTTGACAAGAAGAAGAAATAAGCCTTCGATGAACAATTGTCCAGCTCGTTCAATACTGAACGCCGGTCCCTCACAGCCTTTTCTTCGTTCACGCCAAAATCATTTTGGTGTCTACGCTGACTATGTAGACTTTCATTGGCACAGCACCAAATATAAAGAAATGTATGGATTTTTCAAGTGGAGCGTGTGAAGAGCCAGAGGGCTTCTGGGTAAAGTGACTGTACCTGCATCAACATCATTGGGCCAGCCGCTGGGCTGGGACGCTCCCGGGGCAGGAGAACGTCCCGAATAGAAGACATCGTCCACCGGGCTCTCCATCTCACTGTCATCAATGGATTTACGCTTGTTGGAGCTGAAAGAGAAAAGAAAGAAAGATTTCATTTAACGCAAGCTTGCATGTTGTGTAACATCTGAAAATGCAATATCATTTGGTTTAATATCATTTGCATTTCTTTTCTTTTCTTGCCTGGTTTTAAAAATGGGAATGTTTTAATTACAAATCATTTTACAATTGAAAAATCTGTCCATTTAAACATTACAGCCCACCCAAAATCATCAGCAACGTAAGATCACTTAGCAGAATGAGACATTAGATGAGCAAAGACAGTATAGAGTTAGACAGCAGAGACGGAAGTGTGGAGTACCTCCGCGGGAGACTGGCATACAACTCCATCTCAGTCCTGCAGCGTTTGAAACATGACGACAAGACGAGAGAGAAGGGACAGGAGAAGAGAAAGGTAAAGAGACAACAATGACAGCAATCGAGCAGACACAGCTGAGAGCAGCAGAGAAAAGAGACAGAAATATATATATGGACAAAGAGGAAAGCAAGAACGTGTGAGTGCTGCCAACATGCATTAAAGGGTTAGTTCACCCAAAAATGAAAATTCTGTCAGTAATTACTCACCCTCATGTTGTTCCAACCGCGTAAGACCTTCGTTCATCTTCGGAACACAAATTAAGATATTTTTGATTAAATCTGAGAGTTGTCTCACTCCTCCATAGGCTGCTATGTGACCGAAACTTGCTGGCCCAGAAAAGTTATTAAAGAGATCGTTAATATAGTCCAAGTGACTCCAGTGGCTCAATCTTAAGTATATCAAGCGACGAGAATACTTTTTGTGCGCAAAAACAAACAAAAATAACAACTTTATTCCACTATTCATTTCCTTCTCTCTGGGCCTCGTAGTGTTTTTGCGCTGCGCGTCTGTGTTGCACGTCATCACGCATCACACACATGACCGGCGTCGGCCAATAGTGAGCCTACGTGGTGACGTGTAACACAGACGCGCTGCGCAAAAACACTACGCGAACCAACTAGAGGTCCAGAGAGAAGGAAATGAATAGTGGAATAAAGTTGTTATTTTTGTTTGTTTTTGCGCACAAAAAGTATTCTCGTCGCTTGATATACTTAAGATTGAGCCACTGGAGTCACTTGGACTATATTAACGATCTCTTTAATAACTTTTCTAGGCCAGCAAGTTTCGGTCACATAGCAGCCTATGGAGGAGTGAGACAGGGCTCAGTTTTCATCAAAAATATCTTAATTTGTGTTCCGAAGATGAACGAAGGTCTTACGCGGTTGGAACAACATGAGGGTGAGTAATTACTGACAGAATTTTCATTTTTGGGTGAACTAACCCTTTAAAGCTACTAAACCAGAGACGGATCGACTTGTAAAGCTGTTTTAAAGCATGCAAGAGTTTATTAGTATAGAGACAGAAATTAACCAAAAATGCCACCAAAATTCTAAATGTTGCTCTATAATTCTGCAGGTTTTTTATGCATAACATCCGATGTTATGAAAAAAATTATATTCTAGCCCTCCAGTTAATTTGAAATATTTATATGGGGAAAAAAACATCTTTCATTTTTAAGTAAAAAAATAATAATAATTTTACTAATATTGTTGTAAGAATAGTAATTATTAAATAAATAAAATAAATATGTTAAAATTTAAAGAAATGTATATTACTGTTTCATTTTATCTTTCTAAAGATTGATCAGAAATCATGACTTTTTTTTTTTAAATAAATAATGATAAAATAAATGTATACATTAAAACACATTAAACATTTTAACTTTTACATTTTAGCATAGTGGTCTCTTGCATGGAACCCCCTTTTATTTGGTAATTGGCACCCAAAAATGTATAACATCTGGCATAGGAAAATGTGTGTGCGTGAGTGTGTGTGTGTGTGCGTGCGCGAGTGAGTGTGTGTGTGCGCGCGCACCTGGTGGATGGCGTGGACGTAATGGAGCGGCGACCCAGGTTGATGTTGTAGTATCCAGGACTGTCAAGGTCGGCCAGAGAGAAGTTGGGTCCGGATGCTGTGGCAACTGGTGCTGAATTAGATGCAGACAGAGAGAAGTCAGATAAATCAATCCCATCATCCATCGCTGTTCTCATGACATGCTTCTCCAGTGACGCGAGTCTATAAAAACCTTGTCAGTGAAGACATTAACAATGTTACAAAAGATTTCTATTTCTATTGCTGTTCTTTTGAACTTTCTATTCATCAAAGAATCATGAAAAAATGTCAGTGTTTCCATAAAATATAAAGCAGCAAAACTGTTTTCAACATTGATAATAATAAGAAATAATGCTTGATCATCAAATAATCATATTAGCATGATTTCTGAAGGATAATGTGACACTGAAGTCACAGGAATAAATTACATTTTAACATAAACTAACACAGAACCCTACTTTTGTCTGTAATATATAAGTGTACATTTTATTTTATTAGCTTTTTGCTGTTTAATTAGTATGTTACAATTGAATTTTTTTTGTGTGTGTGTGTGTGTGTGTGTGTGTGTGATTTTAAGTATTTATAATAATAAATAATAAAATGTTGATATTTAAGAGTGATGGCTGTTGATGAGAAAGCTGCAGCTCATGTGACTTACTCTGTGACACACGGACCAGCTCCGCCACGTTCCACACGCCTGACGTCACGAAGCAGTCCTGGAAACTCAAGTGCCCTGGAGAGAGAGAGAGAGAGAGAGAGAGAGAGAGAGAGAGAGAGAGAGAGAGAGAGAGAGAGAGAATGAAAACACACTACAGCAACAAATATGGGAAAAACCCATATTTACTCATCTGCACCTGTCAAACACACGCACACACAAAATAAACACGGCTCAATTGTCATAAAAAGGCCGAGAGCATATAATTACAGTCATCGGCTGGCACATGTTCCCCATCTCGAAGGAATAACAGGCTACCCTGTACTTATGGTTAAACTCCAACCCAGCGCTCCAATCTCCACTAAAGCTTAATGAGGACACTAAAAATGCTTTATGTCACACTCAAGAGTGTGTTTTCAGCCGAAGTGTGTGTGTGTGTGTGAGACGCTGCATACAAATATACAAACGTATTTGCTTTTGCTGTGCATATGGGATTTCAATATGTACTTTTGTGTGTGTGGGCAAAACGGGTGAATGAGCCATGCTTCCACACCCATCTGTAGTGCTGGCTGAGGTCAGCGCCTGTGTGTGTGTGTGTGCCGGTTAACCGCAGCGAGGCCAGCGCATGAGCTCAGTGTCGCCCGCGCCACAGCCATGTGGTTCCCATCAGCCAATCACGGAGTGATTTATAAGCGTTTCACCATTCTCCGTCACAGCCGACATAGCAACACTGTACTATAATAAACTCTGATGGAAATCGCTTCAGCGCACTCTCGCGGCGAGAGAAAGTCATGGTGTGCATGTGACTTTACTAACGTAAATAAACCGCCGTACAGTATCAATCGCCCCGTATTTGTGCGTCTGTGGAGAGCGGCTCACCCACAGATCCATCTGTCGACTGGCTGGAGTGGAATATGGTGACTGACACGATGATTAGCGCAGGGATTTCATCATGCCGATTCAACCAGTGCTAACCAGAGCTTGGCATTCATCAGATTAACTAATCAGACGACATCAGATGAGAGTTTAGAAGATTCAAGCAGACTGCTTTCTAAACAATCAGGTTTTTTCTATTTATTTTTATTTTGTGCAGAATTTTATGTTCAGCAAAGAAAGAACCCTCTAGAAGAACCATTTTGGGGGGGGGGGGGGGTGAATAAATAAGGGGTTAATATGGCGCTGTCATAGAAGAACCATACAGTGAACAGTCTGTAAAAGAACCATTTTTTAGTGTATAGAACATTTTAAAAATCTAAAGAACTACAAATAACTTTAAAATAAGGTTGTTGTTTTTTTTAATCTGCATTATGGTTCCACGTAGAACCTAACAGAACCACAAAGGCTATGTCCTTTTCAGAAAGAACCTTTGTGGTTCAATTAGGTTCTACGTGGAACCATACTGTCAATAAAGAACCTATATTTTTCAGAGTGTAGGAATCTTGAGTTAATTTCATAGTTCTTGATGTTTCATTATAGGTTCTTCAGATTAGTGTTTACAGTTCCAGGAACTTTAAGGCCCAAGCATCTAGATGATTTTCTAAAGAACTAGTAGAGAATTAAAAGTTATTTGTGGAGTTTTTAAAGGAATAGCACATCTAAAATAAAAATAAAAATAAAATCCAGCAGTATTTAATCACGTTATATGTCAGTTTAAAACTTTCTATCTTCTATGGAAAACAAAGTTGAGCAAAAAGATGAACTTTAGCAGAACGTTGACACTAACCTTATGGAAGTGGGCAATGAGACCCCTTCTACCTAACATCTCCTTTTGTGTTCCACAGAAGAAAGTCATGGGTTTGGAAAGACATGAGAACTCCTAAAACTAAAGGTTCTTTATTTCCATTATGGTTCCATTAAGAAACTTTCCATAGTAGAAAATGTTCTTTGCAGTGGAAAAGATTCTTTAGATTATTAAAATCACTACAAAAATGCACTGTAAAAAAAATCTGAAATTGAGAAAACTCAAACTTGAGGACTGAGCATACTCAACTTATGGGAAATGTGTTGTTTTTTATCAACTTAACAATTAAAGCTAGTCTGCTATTTCAACCAACATAATATAGTAAGTTCAACAGACTAACGTTTTTTTACTTGTGGATCCAAGTTCAACAAGCTTTTTAAGCAAAGCAGAACTTTCTTAGTTTGTCTAACTTGTGTTTCACTTTGTTTAGCAAACTGACAAGATTATAAAGAGTTACTTCTATACAACAAACACTACAACAGGAGAAAAAAACAAACTAATTCCGAATAATAAGTATTTGCCATCATATAGTTCAATCAACCTATAAAATAGATTTGTCTTACTAAATGGAATTTGCATTTTTCTTCAGTGTGGTTCTTTTAAGATTGTTTCACATAACGGTTCTAGGGGGAACCAAGAACCCCTTTTTGGTTCTTCCAGGCACCTTTAAGTGAAGTTTTAATTAAATGCAGACTTTAATTTCTGTGTCGTCTGGCAATAGACGTGTACGTGTGTGTGTGTGTGTGTGTGTGTGTGTGTGTGTGTGTGTGTGTGTGTGTGTGTGTGTGTGTGTACCTGTTTTTCTATCCCGGTGGGGACTTCAACCTGAATGCACACAGACTCATGGGGACTCGTGTCACAGTGGGGACCTAAATAGAGGTCCCCATGGGTAAACAAGCTTATAAATCATACAGAATGAGTTTTTTTGGAAATGTAAAAATGCAGAAAGTTTCCTGTGATGGGTAGGTTTAGGGGTAGGGTTAGTGTAAGGAGATAGAATATACCGTTTGTACAGTATAAAAACCATTAAGTCTATGGAGAGTCCCCACAAAGATAGTAAACCAGACATGTGTGTGTGTGTGTGTGTGTGTGTGTGTGTGTGTGTGTGAGATTTTCGTCGTGCTTGACACACCATTGGGCGGAGGCTTGATGTCTGCTTCTCCTTGTTGGTTGGAGTTATCCGATTGTCCAGATTCTGCAAAGCCGACAGAAAGAGAAAGAGAGAGAGAGAAAGGAAGGAGGGAAGAAAGAGAGCCGATTAAACATGGGACGTCTGGGTTCAGTCCAAAGGTGCCAGAATCAATTAGCAGATGTAGAACATTCAGAATATTCTCTGCCAGCACACATTCAATGTAGCGCTGAGGCGACGCAGCTGGAAATGAGACATGCAAAATGTGCTCTGGTTCTGGATCATTTACATGATATTCAGGAAAGTTTTGGACCTTTATACATGAAATCTGATGTTCTGTCTTGTTAGTTGGAATTTGACTTGTCATACACTATCGATCAAAAGTTTGTGGTCGGTGTGAATCTTTGATGTTTCTGAAAGTCGTCTTTTATGTTCACCAAGGCTGCATTTATTTGATCAAAAATACATACAGCAAAACTGTAATATTGCAAAATATTATAGCAATTCAAAATAATTGTTTTCTATGTTAATATATTGTCAAATGTAGTTTATTCCTGTGATCAAAGCTGTATTTTCTGCCCCATTACTCCAGTCTTCAGTGTCACATGATCCTTCAGAAATCATTCTAATATGATGATTTGATGCTCAATAAACATTTCTAACTATTATCAATGTTGAAAACAGTTGTGCTGCTTAATATTTTTTGGAAATTGTAATGCTTTTTTTCAGGATTCTTTGCTGCATAGAAAGTTCAAAAGAACAGCATTTACTTGAAATAGAAATATTTTGTAACATTATAAATGCCTTTCTTTACACTTATGATCGATTTAATGTGTCCCATTTCTTTAAAAAAAATAATTTAATCATTCTGACAGCAAACTTTTAAACAGTAGTGTAGGTTTGTCACATTACAATTACTATTGCTGATAGCCTTGGATTGGTGAGTAAACAAACCTGTAAAGTACTCGAATAATACCTCAAATTACATTGCTTTCAGAATCAAATTCTGCCTAGGTGAATAAATAATATAATAAATATATAACATAATAAATTATATTGTATTATTTTAATATAATAATATCAAAATGAAGTCATAAAACCACAAAACAGTCTTTCGACCATGAAACAAGATCTTTAGCCCGGCAACACAGACCCCAGGTGTGTTAAAAAAACACTTCAGGACTTGGTCAGCCGGGTCTACAGTTGTTGTTTTTTTGTCTTCTAGCGAGTAAAAACACAGCGACACACACTTTAGGCTAGTCCATTTTAGGCTTGAAGTTGCGCTGCTAATCTGAAATATAAATCTGCAAAATACACATCCGAGAGCAGCCTGGTGAAACCCAACTCTGCCGTATAGCTCATAAGATGTAGACAAAGGCTGGTGTGCAGCCATCGAGTTGTTTTGACAATGTCTCCGTAGGCTTTTTATCTTAGAAAGTATAGTGATCTTGGAGAGAGACCAGACCCCTGCGGCTGTTTGAGTTGGCCAAGACTCACTAACCCCTTTTTTCTATATGCACCGTGGTTTTGACTAACTATAGACCCTCAGAAGGATGTCACTTGGTTACTTTGGCCTTTCCATGTCTCTGCTGAGCATTGATACTTAAGTCACCTCTTCAGCCAATCATACTTATGTTATTTAAGTGTTTTTAGCATGTTTGCTAGTTGCTAGGGGGGTTCTGGGTGTGCGCTTACTAGCCCATATTCTGGTCTCAATATATGGCTTGAATTTGTTCAAAGTATGAGAAATAGCAGTAGTGGTGTTTAGCCTTAGCATGCACCACTAATTACGTGCATCAACAGAATGTGGTTTAAAAAAACAACACTATACGTTACGAAGGAAAAAACAAATGCGTCAGCCCCCTCTTTCCTTCTTTTCTCTCTCTCGCACCCCTTCGCTTGCTGCTGTTGTTGTATGGAATCCTGGCAGCCATCTTAGTGCTTGGCAGCCATCTTAGCATTGGCGGTACCAGAGCATTCCAGCTAGCTTACAAAAGCACCCACACACAGACACACACTCCTCTCACAGAGAGAAAAACTCTCATCCAACACACTATACGCTAAAAGGCTCGCAAATGAAGGTTATTTTCAGCTACTTGTGCTAAATGCTAATTGACGGGGAAAAATATCGCTTTTTGTTCGCAGATGCTGATACTGTGAGTTGATACCGTGAGCTGACACGTCAGTAAAGGTGCTTTAGCAGACCCAGTTGGATGTAAAGCCCTTTAATTTACTCATCCAATCTCATTTTAAATGTTATATATTATAAAAATGCTTACAAAAACTACTTTAGTGGTAGCATGATATACAGTAGTTCAGTCCCCGTCTTTCACCTGAGTCCCCCTAAAAAAACTTAACTCCTAAAAATCTGTAAAAATAAATGTAAAAAATGTTTTATTTTTATCAATATCAATTTTTATTTTTATTTAATGATTTATCATTACCGGCAGCCATGTGCAGGCCGGTAATGATCACATTTCACTGCATTCTATAATGTAAATTGGATTCTAATCAGAATCATTGGCTGTGTCTGAAAACGCCCCATACACCCTTAAAAAGGGCACTATTTGAGGGGACAGACATTTGCAGTGGTGTTCCCGAAAACATAGTGGACCTTATCGAGTGCACTTAGTCTATCCCACAATAATGAGTGTACAACTGATGTACACTCAACGCTAGAGAATACCCAAAATGCACCGTTTGAAACAGTTTGAGGGGTGTGCCGAATGACTTCCCACATCTGACCAGATGACACAGTCTCTGAATTCACTCGCTCGTTTTCATTCACTCTTTCAAATGGACCATATTAGTGGAGTAATGTAGGGAATAGTGAATGAGTGTATAGAGGGCAATTTTGAACACAGAACTAAATACCAAAACAAAATAATGGCTACCAATGGATTGTGTGAATTCAGAACAGCTATATTCCGAATTGATTGGCGCCCTCTGGTGGTGTGGAAGTATGAGCGCAGCTTAAGGAGACGTCTCGGATGACCTCCAATCCAATTACATGGCACATTAGTGAAGCTCACTATGCAGAACTGGACGCCAGTGAATGAGAGAGGCCGCGCTATTGGGCACAGACAAAGCGTGGATGAGCAGGGGGCCAGATCATCAAAACTCAAACACACAAAGGAGAGACTGTCCATTATTAGAGCACAGACTCCAGCCTATGGAGTCCAATCAACACTGTTATCAGCATGCAACCACACACACACAGACACACACACATGCTACTGCATCCAACAATGTTCATGCTAATCCTTATCTTCCCAGCACACACAGTCAAAGGACCCCTGAACACACCATGCCAAAGATACTGCGCGACACATACACACACAGTGGCAATGGGGTTTTAACATTACAAAAGTGTCTTTACAATGAAAAAGCACTTCTCCAGTAAGTTTAAAATTGAAAACGATTGTTTGACAGGGTATTTAAAACTATTACCATCCCTAAACAGCAAGTGCTGATCATTCACACACCCATTTCTTACAAGACGACGTCTAATTGATTAATTTAGCATGCACATATTCATAAATGACTGTGCTTGTGAGAGCAAAGACATATTTGTTATTATATTCACCATTTTGGTTTGTTCTGCCTTTTGTAGAGGTAAACTTAATGGGTTTGACCTAGGATCTTCAAAATGTTTTCGCAAAGGCATCACTTTGTTTCTCAAAGTTTGTGTTAGTGAACTAAACAAACCCCTAACCCTGAATATTCAACTTTGACACTTAACTCAACCTGTGCCATCTGTAATGTTACTTTAATCACTCAATAATCACGCAAAACACCAAAGCATCTACGCTAAAAATCCACATGGCATCCTAACTAGCGCTTCCCAACTAAACACACTCGTTTATTGAATATTACTTCAAATACTACTAGCAAATATTATTATAAAGTACTACCACAAATGGTTCAACAATTTGTTTCTGTATGAGGGTTTTATAGTTCAATTGAACTCTTAGCAACAACTCTAAAACAATCTGCAACATAAAAAAAACATGACATCAACTGGAAAGCAAAGTTGTTTTAGAGGCGGAGCCTCTAAACTGAACTCATCTGAACTGATTACATTTCGATGAAAGATTACTAAAATATAACTTATAATCTGACCCCAAACTTTTGAACGCAAAAAGTATGTGCACAAAAAGCCAACAAAAAGTACAAAAGCACAAAAAGTAAAATAAGAAAGTAAAAGGGTCAACTTTGACTTAACTTTAAGTGAAATTGGTCCAAATTTATCTTTACCCTAAAGAGAAAACATTACCTCTCTCTCTTTCTCAGTGTGTGTGTGTTTTAGTTGGAGAGACATGTTAGATCCCCTGGATTCAAACGTCAAGGCTTTTGATGACAAATACGTGGAAAATGTATACCGCATGAAAATGTGCAATGCATTTCCCTGAAAAAAACAAAACCCCAATGCACACGCCTCCACACCCTAGGTACACACACATATGCACACACACACAACGGTGCAGAATGAAGAGGCAGCACAGCTTTTCCAATTGGGTTTTGCTTAAGAGGTTTATCGGTATGTTGCTAAACATTCTGACCTTTTTTTTTAATCCGTAATGCGCTTAAAATGTTCCAAACCCTCCTAATCCCCACGGCGATCCCACACAGATGTTCTCTGAGCTCTTTTATTGGACTTTATTTGAGTATTTGCCCCCCTCCACCGGCACTTATTTATTCATTTCCTATCTTATGAAAGCACACTCCATCCTGTGCCCGCGCCCCCTCAGCCCTGCGTTTCCCAGCAGCCCCTGCAGCGAATGAAATCAGGCAGCTTGTGCTTTTAAAGGGGGTCTATACCTGCTCCGGACCCCCCCGGCCCTGTGTATGCTTCTAGATTAATATGTATGTGAACGCTCACGGGGAGCGGATATGAAATGGGAACGTGTAAAAGTGGCAGGTGTGTTTGGAGTTTGCATGTAAGTGTGTGTGTGTGCGAGCATGTATGCGCGTGCATATGCACACGGGTATTACGGTGAAAAACTGGGCATGGATTTGTGTTTCCTCTGGCACACACGTCTGTGAGCACGTATGTGCATTTGTATGCGCTTGGGTGAGTGTGTGAATGTTGTCGATGCAATCGCTGGCCACACATATTGCATATTGAGCATTGCATGATGGCTGTACATGTATAAGTTAGAGGATAGTTTAAAGGGATAGTTCACTCAAAAATGAAAATTTGGTCATTGTTTACTCGCCCTCATGTGATTCCAAACACATTTAACTTTCTTTCGTGGACATTAAAAGGAGATGTTTGGTAGAGCGTTCACGCTGCACTTTTCCACACACTGAAAGTAAATGTGGTAAGATGCCATTAAAAGGCTTTTACTCTATATGAAGTCTTTTGAAACCTAATTTTTGACATACAGTATGAGCCATATGAACACTTTTTATGGTGCTTTAATGTATAGTGCTTTTGGTCACCATCCAATTCTATTGAAAAAAAAAAGAAGAAAAAAAAAGATATAACCTGTTTCCTGAATATTTCTTAAGTTTCTTTTTTTATTACAGCTTAAGAAAATGCTTTCCCCCCCAAAAAAATCATCAGTGTTGCAGATTAAAAAATTAACAGCAATATTATTTTAGTATTATTTGTATGTTATTATATTTATTACTATATTGAATTACCTTTTATTTATTTTTTTATTTTAAATAAATTATTATGACTAGAAAATTATTTATATAAACCAAGTATTTTCCAAATATTATAAGTTATTAGTATACGGTGCACCAATTTAAACTAGTATAAAATGTTTATTTATTCATACATGAAAATATTTATTTTCATTTTAGTTTTAGTAATATTTGTGCTTTTGTCATTTTTATTAGTTTTGATTTCTTTTTATATTCCCATTCAGCCTTAAATTATTTTTTATTTCAGTTTTTCGTTTTAGCATATTACTTCAACTTATTTTATTTAATTTAGTTGCAATGCAACATTTCTCATTTTCATTCAAATGTTTCAGCTAATATTTATATTATAATATATTTCAGCTTTAATTAAATAAACTTTTTTTTTTAAGTTTTAGTTGTATTTAGCAACAACAAGACTGTTTTGGAACATCATAAGGGTAAGTGAATGACGACAGTGTTTTCATTTTCGGGTGAGCTGTTCCTTTAAGGCCCTTGCGCACGTTCTGTTTACGGACACACAAATGTAGATTCTCTACGTTTCTGTTTACGCATGTGTGTGTGTGTGTTTGTCTGGTCTGGGTCATGCCAAAGAGGAGCAGGTGTGTAGGGATCTGCCCTGCATCGCCCGCTGCCCATCTGTGTGCCCGTCTGTGCCCGCTCCGTGCCAACTACACACCCGGTGCACAGAAAGACGGTGAGAACCAGAGCGGGGAGGGGGAATAGAGACGTTCACAACAGCAGCTTTAACGCAAAAGAAGCCTGGACACACGGTATGGCTGAGAACTGAAAAACTGGAAATGGAAAAAAAAAAAGGAGAAAAAAGAGAGAGAAAAACAGAGCGAGAGAAAGTTGGCATGCCGCCCATCTCTTTCATGTTCTGTCCTCTTCTCGTCTGATTAGAGAGATGTAACCAAGCAGCTGGCACAGATAGACACAGTCTGCCGCTCTCAGAGGATAACGGCCAACATCTAATCTATACATTTACTATGTACACACATCAAAGACACACACACATACACACACACACACACCTTATCGTAATCTAATCCATTTACTACTCATGCAGAACTGAGCCTAAAGGAGAGCGATAACACACACACACACACACGGACGCATCTCTCCGTGGGTGTTTTGCATGCTGTGATTTCAGTGTCGTCGCCCCAATTTAGCATTTAAAACTTCCATCTGTATTTACATCGATGCAAACACTGCCACTTATAAATGCAGAACACATCAGCGTGTGCGAATGCAACGTCTGGGGTGCAAATAGTATCACAGTGGTGATTGTGATGAAATCTGAGTGTGGAGGGGTGCAGTAACTCTCAGCGGCCACCAGGGAGCGAAGGACACAGGAAAACAGGGTTTGCTGACCTCAGGAAGGTAAATGTTGGCCTGAAAGAAACGTACTTTTATTTAGAGTAAAACATGTGGTCACACTGAAACGACCTGCCGGTGAGCTAGGGAAAAAGATGACGTGCTACACCTCAGAGAGAATTTAAACAACTTTCTATAATGTTTGCTTTCTTTTGATCTCCAAAGATACACTATACAGTTGGGGCCGGTAATACTTTTTTGAGAGAATTCTCTTATGCTCACCAAGGGTGCATTTATTTGATCAAAATACAGTAAAAACAGTGAAATTGTGCAATATTATTACAATTTAAAATACATGTTTTCTATATTAATATATTTTTAAAATGTAATTTATTCCTGTGATCAAAGCTGAATTTTCAGCATAATTTCTCCAGTCTTCAGTGTCACATGATCCTTCAGAAATCATTCTGATATGATGATTTGATGATCAAGAAACATTTCCATTATTATCAATTATCAATGTGCTGCAACAATATTATTGTGTAAACCATGATATATTTTTCTTCTCTTCCAGAATTATCATCAATTAACATTAATGTAAAGTTCAAAAGAACATCATTTATTTGAAATGGAAATCTTTATATATATATATATATATATATATAAATGTCTTTACTGGCACTTTTGATCAATTTAATGTGTCCTTCCTAAATAAAAATAAAAATTTCTTTTAAAAAAAAGAAAAAAATAATAATAATCATACCCACTTTTAAATGGTACCATGCAGTATGTATTATTCTTTAATGCAGGCTTTAATATTCATATAACAGATTATTTCTAAACAACTCTTTTTGAAGAAAATGTGACACTGTCAAATGGTCACTAAAGTAATTGAGCGTGTTTTTAGTGTCTAGGAATTTCCTGCTTGTTTTATAATCTGAAAATATCACATCCGATTGTTTAAAAAAAAAAGAACAGCACACCTGTACTCAACAAACACATGACTTGAGATTTAATTCACATCTGTCATGCTATGAATTATGCATGAAAGTTGTATACTTAGCGTTAGGGTTTTTTTTTTCCAGATCACTAACACCAAGTATGAACCTGAAGTATAGTGATTCTTGCCTTAGCAGCACACACCACTAATAAATGATAACTTTCTAAGTATGTCTGTGCTGTTTGGAAGACTGTTTTCATGCGAGAGATTCATAATCACAGAAAAACGGTTTCAGAAACTACAAATCAGGCGCAACCTGAAATAATGGGGTTCTGGGATGATTGTTTACAGGCTGAAGTATGTGAAGTATGCTAACAAGTCAGCTTGTATATCAGAGTATAAAAGATATGAGGATGATATGAGCGTGTGTGCGTGGATCATGTGAGGCCAGTTTCGCCAAAAAGAGAGATTGAAACCGAGAGAGGGAGAGACAGACAGGGAGAGAGACGTGGCTGAGCTGTGGGAACGTCGGACCTTGCCAAGAAAGTGGAGCAGGGGGAGTGTAGAAGGAAGAGCGAAAGAGAGACGTGTTGGCTGAGATCAGAGAGAGTTGGTCTGTTCTTGCATGATGGAGTGAACGCAACAGAGCGAGAGCGGGGCTACGACCACAATATAACACACGCCATCACACCCTGACCTTATGCGTGCGTGTCTTCAATTCTTTCTCTATTGCTGACGCAGGGGATTGTGGGATTGAAAGCAGAATGAAGCAAGCAGCGAGAGCATCCAAAACCATAGTCAAAAAGAGCAAACACTGAAGTTTAGGCAAAGACGTTATTATATATAATATATATAATGTGTGTGTGCATAACAAATATAATATTATTAGGGCTGTCGATTTAACACGTTCATTTAAGTAATGGAAAAAATAATGAATAACGAATTTGATGACGAACATAAAGCGGGGCAACAGCTCCCTGTGTGATGATGAAGCCTATAGAACGTGCCAAGTTTAAGATCTCAGGGCAAAAATGCCCCTGTATTAGTTTTTGTCTCAAATTTTAATCATGATCAGGGCTGGGACAATAAATCACTGCATCACGATTCGAGGATCGATTCCAATATTTTCCGAATGCATCGCCATTTTCTCTTGAATCGACTCTGGCGTTGTAAGCTAGCTATTAACCGGACGCTCAAATGCTCATGAGGAGGAGCGCTCATGTGTTCGTCTGAGTCTGAGAATGCACTTGCACCTCAGAATGCTTTTATGACACGAGATTAATGTAAACAGCCCACTGCAAACAGCCTTGTAATTCACTTCTATCTTTTTGAACTTCATGAATGATTATTTTATAGAAGGTTCTAGCGATGTGTACGACAGTACGGCTGTTTCTAAAGCACGCAGCGCCATCTGCTGTTAAAAACTAAGCTCAGAATCAATTCGAGAGAGAATTGCGGTGCATTCGGAAAATCTCAGAATCGATCCTGAATCATTTCTCCATTCATGATGCATCGATTTATTGTCCCAGCCCTAATCATGATGTAGCAATATCACACGAGCAACGAGCAAAATTTCACACGAGTGATGTTTTTGTTCCGAATAGCAAGAGTGCAAATGTGATACTGATATAAGAAGTGTTATATTTTAGACATAATATTGTCTGTTTTTGCTCAATTTTGCCAACAAAAATAAAAAGCCAAATAACTGTTGTGCGTCTCTGAGCAACACACAATGGTGTTTCGTTTCTGAATGAATCCTTGTTTTGAGTGAATCAAGCAATGATTCAACGGCTCATTCATAAAGAGAGCCGTTTACTTCATTTCTGAATGAATCGAATCGAATGAATGATTCAATGACTTGCTCATTGAGACATTTACCGCCACCTACTGGCAGTTTTAGTTTCTTATTTAGAGTATCGATTCATTAAAAAAATTGATTTCATATTTCCATATGAATAAAAAGCCCATTAAAAGTATAGTTGACCAAAAAATGAAAATTCTGTAATTTACTCACTCTCATGGCCACTGAAGCCTAACAGTTTATGTACAATAAATTCTGTTGAATCAAAAAGAAGAAAAAAATGTCTAAAGCTATGTTTTGTAATGTCTATTTGATGCTTTTCTCATTTAACACAATAATGTGTTAAATTATTATATTTTGGGGATAATTTGTCAGCCAAATCTGATGTGCTATTAATTTGATTAATTAATTGAATTAAATCGCATGCACGCACACACACACACACACACACACACACACACACACACACAACACAACACAACACACATACATACATACATACCAATACATATAGGGGCCACTTAAGGATTTTTTTTTAAATGATTGGTATATATTTACAAATAAAATGATATAAATTAATGTGAATTAATGTAAAAGTATCCAGTTCACATGACCTTTTATAACGGCCACATTCAGACAACAGACATTCCCACCTTAGAAAACCGACATCATGAAACTACAGATGTCTTGTGTTAACAAATGAAAGTGAAGTGTCATTTAGAAAAAAATTAATAAATTCAGTATGAAGAGTGCTTTAGAAAAACGATAAACAAGCAGTAAATCACACTCCAAACGCACATTAAGAAACACACATTGTAGTTGGTCGATTCACATGTCAATCAGACGCTCTCTTCCCGTGTAAATGGACGCTTTTTGACCAGAATAAGATGTAAAGTGGACCAGGCTTAATGCCGAGACTACTCTACTCTCTCTTTGTTTCAGGACGTCCATCTGGTTTTCATGTGAGGTCTTCCCTCTTCACGACACCATTACACAATGCACACACTATAAAGTACCATTCACACACCATTTCTCTGAAATGTATTCCAGCGCAGGCAGCATCTCAATAACAAACCGGCCCAAAAGAGAGCAACAACACAACCGAAACAAAGTGCAGGGCCAGTCTCGCTTCTGCACAATCAAAACCATGAAATCCAGAGCAAAAACACTCCAGCAGCTGAAAACCCTCGCTGGATTTATTTGGGCTGGTAAACGCACAGATAATCACTCCAAACTGAGTGGAGGTGTTTTACAAGCGCTGTAAAACTACACACAAACACATAAAGGACCGGCTGTTAAAGAGCGCATGTGCTTATTTCAGCTAATGAGCGTCTGAATGGCAGAAAGAGACAGAGAGAGATAGTGTGAGAGAGAGAGGAGCGTGGGATACGACTGTAGCATGAAGGAATAGTTAAACTACAGTCACCCTATTAGACTAGTTGTTAGCTGCACTACAAGCTACTGTACTGAAACAAGTAGCTCACTACATTAAAGGCATTTAAAGTGCAAACTCTCTTTTGAATACATTTCTGAGCATGTTTTAAATTCAGAATTCGTGTTTGGGGTACACAATCAGATTGCTTTTTTCAAGTAACTAGTAAAGTAATGCATTACTTTTAAATTTACAACAAAACGTCAGAGTTACTTTTTCAAATAAGTAATGCAAGTTACTTTGTTTGACTGACAGCTCTCCTGTCCCCATGTTGAGAGAAATCGTAAGTTCAGAGGCGTTGTGTGCGTGGTGTATTCCACGAAATTAATAAAAACAGTGAATTGCAAAATCAGAATTTTACACAAACCTTCAATAATTAAGTATGTTAAATAATAAAAATGTACTTTATGCATTTAATCTCACTTTATTAACCAATGTCTTTGCTGCGGACCTTCAATGATCCAATTCAACCATACGAATAAGCAAAAATGACACAAAAAAATCACGTGTGTTGAACTTTCTGCTCATGTCCTCTTCTTCTGCGATCTAGAATGGCAGCACAGCTGAAAGGCTTGTTTGAGTTGTGCTCACTAATGTACAGGAGTGAATTGGCATTTCCTTCAGCCTGAGGCTTATTCATTTCACTTCTGATGTTAAAGGGCCTTTACATTTGCAAAAACCTTTTTTATTTTTAATAAAACGCAAACAAACAAGCCCAGTTCAGGTGAGAAAAAGTAACTCAACACATTACTTTCCACAAAAAGTAACCAAGTAACACAATTAGTCACTTTTTAGGGAGTAACGCAATATAGTAAAGCATTTCCCCAACACTGTTCAGAAGTGTATTTTTCTGATAATGGAGATCTCATTTAGGGTGCAAATCTGAATAAATTTACACTATTGCTAACTAACAAAACTATAACTCATAAAATATATGGAACTAGAACTCATTTACTAATAGTGTTGTTATAGTTATAAAATGATACATTTTAAAATATATAGTATAAAATGAATAATTAATGAACATATTTAAAAAATGTAAATATTAGATGAAAAACATTGAAATGAAAATTAGAAATGCTGACAACTAACTGAAATAAAAGTACTACAATTACTAAAACTGAAAAATTCTTAATGTTAATAAATATTATAATCATATATAAATAATACTAAAATAACACTGCTTTCAATTAGTTAATCTACAGTTTTTTCAAATACTAAATCTAAAATTAAGATGAAAATTACAGAAATAAAAGCATTTTCTGAAACTGAAATAAAATAAAATAACACAAAGTAAAACAAAAACTTAAACATAAAGCAACAAATAGTTATTTTTGAAATCATCTGCAGCCTTTAAGTCTCTGTGAGAGGAGACATCCAACCTGCAGATGGCGCTATAGTGAGACAACTTATGAGGAAATGAGGAAGCAACAGAGTGTGTGAAAGAAACTCACCACCAGTTCATATGTCCGAGCATTATCTCATGATCTGATAGGGCGAACAAATAAACATGTCTAGACTCTCTATTTTCTTTAAAAGCCTCGAGTGACAGCCAGGCCTGCACACACACACACGCACACTTCCTTCTGTTACATTTCCCCCTATCCTACACACATTACTGATACACAGCACCATGAGAAAAACACACAACCCAACAGCAGACGGACCTCTTCATGTCCCGCATGTAGGAATGTGAGAACGGGATATTTCTCCCAGTCGGTCTATGAGGAGAAACTACACCTGAAACTAAAATTAACCCCATTTACTTTCTTAAGTGTAAAGCTTGTTGCATTTAATAATAAAATAACCCAAATCATGTTCTAATCTAAAAATACTTCACACTATGGAAATAAAATGGGTTGTGAATGAGAAGAAAAAAAAACAAGTTTTTGTTCCCACGAGTGTCTTTAAGGTCATTTAAGGAGATCTGCGCGTTTAAGCTTTTAGCCGCTTACCATCGATCCCACGCTCAAGCTAATAGATTTCCATCATCTATCAATCCACTCATAAACCTGAACTAGCGTGATCTAATCCGGTCTCTGTCGGTGCAGAGTTAAGCCTGTATCTCATCTGTCTCGGGGCCTGTTGGAGCAGATAAGACGTTAATGCTCTCAGCTCGTTCATCAGGACGCCACCTCCACGATAAGAGAATATTAAATCAGATCCTGTGTCAGGAGGTCATGCGTCAAACTCATCCCGGTCATAAACACCAGGTTAAATCTCTCCGTCTGTCTCGCAGGAATGAGGAACGCTGGCAGTGCGTGCGCTCGCTGAGAGGAAACAGAATCCCACAGGAGGAAACACCTCAGACCAGACCCAGAAGATCCATCACGGTCGTCCTCCCAAACACCTCGCCTCATCTTGCTAAAAATGCTCTTGTACATTTAATGATAGTGGACAGGGACCAGGGGAAAAAACTAATTGCAATTGATCTGATAAAAATTGCAACTGATTTATAAAGTGACTTAGAAAAAAAGCTCAAGGTTTAATGTGCTTGTTTGTTGGGCTACACATTTGTGAATATATGAAGAGATCAGATGCAAAAGCCTCTAAGTGCCATCTGAAATTTTCTTCTAGAATGATAATTTTTATCAAGCTCGTATATTTAAGTTCAGCAATTTCACTTAAATGGCAATGCAAATCACCTATTAATTGTCATTTAAGTGAAATTACTTAACTTAAATATACAAGTTTTATAAAAATGATCATTCTAGAGGAAAATTTCAGATGGCACTTAGAGGCTTTTGCATCTGAACTCTTCATATATCAATATGATAATGATAATAATAATAATTATTACTAAAGAACATTAAACAAAAATATAGATATTGTAAGTATTCACTGTAAAATAAGTCTATTTAAGAAAATGATTATAAATATTATTATTATTACTACTACTACTACAAAATAAAAACTTTACAAAATAAAAATATAGATATTGTAATATTTCACTGTAAAATATAGTATTTAAGAAAAAAATACCAATATAATAATAATAATAATTTTTTAAATTACAATGCTAATAGTTATCGTGATTTCTTCATTTTCAAAAATTAAACAATCTTTTTTTTTGGTGAAAGACTGCAGGGAGCTCTTCAAGCTTCATTATTGTTGACAAAAGCAGGTTTAAAAGTGCATTTACTCATTTCATTAAATCCCAGTCATAATCGCACTAAGCCATATCACGATTTTCGGATTTGTTTCAATTAATCGTGTAGCACTAATAAGGATTGCAGCCAAAAATATCCATATCTGACAAAAAAAGTATTGAAAAAGCACCTTATAGATGTCCATATGATTTGTGCGCTATATTCTGATAGCTTTACACTAAGAAAAAGACTGAATTCAAGTCATGATTCAGTGAAAATCTAGTCTTAAGCCGAAGTCACCATTCACTTTCATCGTGTGATAAAGGGCACATATTTAATGGCTTATTGTGTTCTACATATAAAACAAATCATGAAAATCATTGCACTCATATTCATAAAATCATTATGAGCGACATGAAGATTCAAACAGAATTTTCATTTTTAGATGAACTGTCCCTTTAAGAATCTCAGCCTGATGAGACAATTCAGTCTCAAATATTTTAGGCTGAAATAAACACTGAATCTCAGCGAAAAGCGAATGTGCGTAAGTAACAAACCTCAAGCAATTCTTTTAGATTAACTTGGTACAAAAGCACAGAGAGTTGCTGGAGAAGGAACTTTGGGAGCAGGTCGACAGTGTGGAGAGAGACAGATAGAGAGATAGAGAGAGAGTGAGAGTGTGTGAGAGAGATAGAGAGAGAGAGAGAGCGAGAGCTGAGGTATATGTTGAGACGAGGGTCTGCATCTGTTTGGCTCTCGCTCCATCAGAGTCTAGTGTTTCACACTACGCCTCTGGGATCTGCCATTCCAGCCAACGCTTTATGAAAAACAGCTTTGGAAAGAGATAGAGAGAGAGAGAGAGAGAGAGAGAGAGAGAGAGAGAGAGAGAGAGAGAGAGATGGGAGGACAAGGGGGTGAGACTAAAACAGGAAAAGCAGAGGAGGTGTGAGGGAAAGTGATGGAGAAAAAGAGAAATAGGTAGTGGGATGCGACAGAAAGACAGAAACAGAAAAGCAGATGAAAATGCGGGGAGACGTGCATGTGTGCGAGCAGAGATCTGAATGAATGAAATTAAACAAGACTGACAAGCCATAAAAACTCAGGAGCTACACCGTTCATTATAAGCCCACGTGGAATATGCCGGATTTTCACCCATTTACTGCACTAATTTTGAGGGAAAAGCGATGGGAATTTTCTCTGGGCTGCAATTTTGCGGAATAGAATTTTGGAACGGAGCCAAATGTGCTACACAATTATTGCAAGCTGAAATTATGATCCAATTAGCCAAAGATTTTAAGAAATAGCATTGTTCACATGATCAAAGTATCTTCTGATGAGAATAAAACACTAGCTTGTCTGCTGACAGAAACTTCATAATGTAAAAGTGTTAGGAAGTAACTAAGTAACTCAAGTTATTTATTTTCCAATAACACTAGACCCGCGCGATTAATCTTTTGAGAAAAAACATCTTCCCAAGCTTTAACGGCTCCCTGTGGTTTTGCACCAAAATAAAACAAAAGTGAAGAAATTATGAAAGCCATAAATTAGTATTGGGTTGCACCTTATTTTAAGATGTCCTAGTTACAGTATAACTACACATTTAAGCACTGAGTAATATTAATTAACAACCTTTACTTACTATATAATTAGGTTTGATTAGGGTTAGTTGCATGTAATTATGCATCATTTACCAAGTACATGTAACAAGGACAATGTCAAATTAAGTGTTACCAAGGATTGCAATTTCAAAGTACTATTAGATATTATTATTTCTTATACTCCATTTTCATTTTGTTTCATATTATTATTAAGCAGTAATATTATTAATAGTGAGCGAGCTATTCATTTTTATGAAGCTTAATCAGAAACGGAGAATGTTTCATTAGAAATGCCATGATGAAAAGCAGAGTTTACATGTTGTGACAGTAAAAGTCGGAGAGTATCGCGGGAGGGACACACGCTGGAGAAGAGGACACGGACACTGAGAAAATGGACTGGAAAAATCCGATCGCAAAGGTTGGAAATGCACTTAGTTCATGATTCACTTCTGGCTTCCCACCCTGTTCCTCCCTCTCTGCTCTCCTCTAGTTCCCTCTGTTTTTTCATGCCTCTTTTTTCTTTCTCCCAACTATGTCTCTTGGTTGAACAGAGGTCTATTAATATGAAAAGCAAAACATGAAACGTCAAACCAGGCAGAGAACATCACCATAAGTAGGAGAAAAATTAAAACAAATGTTGATGAAGAAAAAAAAAAATTGCAAAGACAAACGATAGTTTGAAAATGAACCGATTCGCGTTCTTTTTTCTATAACGCAACAGCAATGATATGCAAGTAAAAATCTCATTATTTTTTCTCCAGAGAAACCTTTTTTTTCTTTCTTTTTTTTTTTATAAATCGATTACATAAATCTTTTGAGACCTACCATAGGTTCCTGGACTGAGGTTGATAAATGATGATGATTAATGCAAGTCAGCCAAAAGTCATGTATCATTGCTGAATTCACTGACACTACCCACAATTCTTCAATGAGATCCAGTCAAAGATAATTCATATTCATACTATAGTCAATGACTTGTATTCATGAGTTTTACATTGTACCATCGTTAAATACGTCAATGGAAATGCTTCAAGAAATGAGCATATAATTCCCTGATTAAATCGATTTTTACCTTATTTTTTACCTTTTTTTTAGTTGTTTATCATTTCAAATCAAAGTTTGCAATGTTGAGATTCATCTCAGAGCTGGTTGGTTGCAAACTTTTTTTTTTCCAATGCAAACGGAATTAAAATGTGCATTTATTTAAATGTAATGAATATAGACAGACAGATAGGTAAAAAATTATAGTGCACAATATAAATATATCAAATAAATAAATAAAAAATAACATTGTAAGATTAAGAAATGCATAAATATATGCACTTTAAAATATAGACGCAGATATAGATATAAATAGACACTCAGACAGATTAAAAATGTAATAAAATGTAAAAAAAAAATATATATAATAATTTATAAAATAAATAAAACATTAAGATTAATACATGGCTTTGAACTGAATTTAAACTGCATATGGAGAAAATTAATTGAAATATATACATAAATATATATATATATATATATATGAAGTAAATATTGTTAATAAAAATTAACATTGCTAAGTTGAATAAATTCTGCAAAACATTTTGTTTATTGTTAGTCCATGGTACCTAAAGCATTAATTAATGTTATAACTTGTATAACTTTATGTATTAGAAGCATTGATAAAGGCTTTTCAGTGTCAGTGTCTTTGAGATTGCAGTCTTGCAGCGTGAGGTCCTGCTCTTGAACTAGACCCAAACTCATCTCCAGGTTGCGTGAGCACTGAGTTGATGTAAGCAAGACCTCTATCTGTCTCCATCACTCGCTCCTAATCTCTGCGCTGACCGCCCTGACATCCCTCTGACCGAGTCAGCGGCCCCTGTCGCTCACGTCTCCTCCTCCTCATCCTCTTCTTACTAAACTAATCCCTGAAGCTTTACATCTTAAAACTCCCAGAGCTGGAATACATGAGACCTCAAATAAATTAAAATGCTTCTTGAGTGTACAAGCTGAATCAAATGACATGATGTCTCCTCTAAACACTCTGGAATACGTTCTTCTCTGCTAATATCCCACCCTCTTTCTGCACCAGTCAGATCGCTCTCTTTAGCTCTCTGCCCTTATGTCTCTGGCCAACATTGGTGCTAGTTGGAACGCTTCGTTATGTGAGATTTACTGAGCTGTGGTTTCTGGCCAGGTGGACCAGCGGGCCGCAGGAACACAAACTGGCTGTAGTGGGGCGAGCAGAAACCGGCCAACCTCACTCAAATAAAGTCACATCAAATCATCTCTAATGGAGAAAAGAGCTGACTGCTGGACAAGAACACGCCAACACACTCTCGCTGCATAACCATAATGCATTTCACACACACACACACACATACAACTGTGTATAACATTGATAATAATAAGAAATTGAGGATGAGGATCATGTGACACTGAAGACTGGAGTAATGATGCTGAAAATTCAGCTTTCATCACAGGAATAAATTACATTTTACAATATATTCAATATACAGTAGTCAACATTAGAAGTGGATCAAAAACTTTCATCAAAGTTACACATGAACGCAATTGGATAACACTACGACCAATCACAACAAGCCCCATATGCTTAGCTACCAGCGGAGCTAACTGGTAGATTAAACTCTTGCGTATCCGGTCGGCAAAACAGCAAAAACGCCCTTCTTGCAAAGGAACGATTCGAGCGCCGTCTTCTGTTCCTCTTTTAGATAAAAAGCCAAATCCGTTTCAAACAACTGGTGTTCATCCATAGCCATCTTGCAATGTTTACTAATGACTTCGACGTCACAGCGACGTCAAAAACATTAAAAAGAATCTTACCAACCCCAGACTTTTGAACTGTAGTGTATTAGACAGAAAGACAGACAGAACAACAGACAGACAGACCAACAGAGATAGATAGACAGATAGACAGACAGAACAACAGTCAGTCAGTCAGACAGATAGACAGAACAACAGAGACAGACAGACAGACGGCTAGCTAGATAGATAGATATAACGACAAACAGAACAACAGTCAGACAGACAGACAGACAGACAGAGAGTTAGACAGACAGACAGACAGACAGACAGACAGACAGACAGACAGATAGATAGATAGATAGATAGACAGACAGAGAGTTAGAAAGACAGATAGATAGATAGATAGATAGATAGATAGATAGATAGATAGATAGATAGATAGATAGAACTACAGACAGAACAACAGTCAAACAGATAGACAGAAAGACAAGACAGACAGAATGATATATATATATAGATAGAGTATCCATTTGTTTCTGAGCACAGGCAGTGCTGGAGTCAAACCAAAGCCCTAAAGTTAAATCCACTGGGTTATGTAAGGTAAAGCTCTAAATCTCCCAATGCCTGATGTTATATATTACTGTAATTGCAAATGAAAAAAATCCCAGAGGAGGGAGGAGGAAAAGGAGGAGGAGGAGGAGGGTCCAGAGAAAGAGTGGGAAATGAAGATAGACACGCGTGGCTAATGCAACAGGTTTGGTGATGACCTACTTTTAGCCCACAGACAAGTCTTCAACAGGAGGAAGAAAGTAAGAGGAATAATTATTTACTCATCCTCATGTTGATCCAAACCACGTTTAACAGAATGTTGCAGGAGCTCGTTTCCATACAATAAAAATTAATGTCTGTCAAGCTCTAAAAATGACAAAAAGCACCATAAATGTATCTGAAGTTAGTCCATATGACTCCTAAAGTTACAGCTTTTATAATTGTTTTACTTTTCATGCAGTTTCAGGCCTAAAAACCTAGCTAAACTATCTCCACGGTATTTAAATCAAATGAGATTTTCAGTTCGTTTTCCTCACACAAAGCTATCATGTTGTAAATGATGATAGAATTTTTATTTTTGGACACACTGTCCCTTTAAAGAGAGACAGAATATTAAGCCACACCCACTTGTCCTGCTATAGAGTGAACACTCCCTGCCCATTTTTCTCATAGGGAAAGTGTTATAGTGTTATAAGCCATGAACCAATCAGGTGAATCACAACATTATAAACTTAGATTTGAAGCAATAAACTATTTGAAATCTGACAAAAAGACAAAGGAACAAGATTATGTATATAACAGATGTAATCAGAGAAAGAACAACAATCCCATGAAGCATTGCGAATGACAATCAAAATACAAATGATGCATAAATATAACTATTGGCTTAAATATTTAAGTCGTTTTCGCTGTGCTTCATGTGGGTGGGCGGAGCTAAAGAGATTTCTTTACAGAATCAGTTTTTCACCAGGAATGTTGCTGCTAAACATGCTTATTAAAAAAAATAATTTGAAATAATGTGGACCAAATCATATATCGTCAAATAACGACCCTGGAGCTCACAGTATGTCTGTCTTTAACGGTTTATAAGTAATTGCTTAAGTTAAGAAGTCTAAAACGTATAAAAGAAGGAAACGTTTGCAGTCTGGCGTGCTGAGATGAAGAAAGCATCCAATCAACGGCTTCATTAGAGGAACCGGAGAGCTTCATCATCATTAAAGTCTCCTTCAGCGCTCGTCTTGCCTTCTCGATGGGATAATTCACCATGTGATTTCACTTACGCTGGATTACGCCTCGCATCCAAATGGAAAGAAGATCCGGCAGAGGTCTGCCTGAGCCCTCATTTCTCCAATCTCGTATTCTTGCTCTCCTTTGTGGGAGCAGAGAGATGAAAAGAGACTCTCTCCTGTATATTTTGCCCTGGTTTTAAATTGCACCGTTTTCCGAACTGCAGATGTGGGCAGCTGACCGCAGCTAAACCCCGGACCGGCCGCTCCGAACGAGGAAATACAACAGGGAATGGAAAGACACTCAACCACTTCCTATCTCATACTGTATAAACACAGGACGAGCTCCACACGTATAATAAAGAAGACGAAGAGAGAAAGAGTAGAATATCTAGCGCACTTGAGTTTCTTCAACACTTTATAATTCCGTTGCTGTTATCATTTTGACAGAGCTTTTGGCAATGCAGAATGATGTTGTTACAGTGAAGCTCCTCCAACTGTAGTCTGAAGTAAAGATTATTCAAATGAAAATCTGACCAAGTTTTATAAGAGGAAATAACACTCGAAAGCAAATTCTAAAAAGTTTGAAAGGAGGAAACAAAGTTTGACAGGTTAAGAGAAAGGTCTTTCCTTTAGAACTTTTTCAGAGAAATTTAATCTTGGAAAGAATGAAATGGGACAGAAATTTTGCAAGAAAGATGGAAAGAATGAAAGAGAAGGACATATTTTTTAAAAAAAGATTGAAAAAGATTGAAAAGGTTTGAAAGAAAGTTTGAAAGAAAGAAAGAAAGAAAGAAAGAAAGAAAGACAAACAGAGAAAGAAAGAAAGATTGAAAGAAAGTTTGAAAGAAAGAAAGAAAGAAAGAAAGAAAGAAAGAAAGAAAGAAAGAAAGAAAGAAAGAAAGAAAGAAAGAAAGAAAGTTTGATGGAAAAAGACATTTTGACAAAGACATTTTGGAAAAAAAAGTCTTTAATTGTTTTCTAAATTTCTCTTTCAATTTTTTTAACGAAATTTTGAAAGAGAGAATGAAAGAAAGTTTAAAAAGGAGTATTCAATATAAAGTTAGAAAGAAATTTTAAAGTTAGAAAGACAGACAATTTGACAGAAAGAAAAATAAATTCTTTCAATTTTTTCAAAATTCCTTCTGAAATTTTTCAATTTTTTGAAAGTTGGAAAGACAGTTTGAAGGAAAGAATGTTCACAAGAAAGTTTTAAAAGGAATTTGAAAAAGTTTTGCATGTTGTTTCATTCTGAAATGTGTTTGAATGCAGTTGAAGTATTTTTTCCTCTTTTCACTCAACTATTGTCATTACACAGCAACAGTTTGAAGAGAAGCCAGTTAAACTTCTGCATCCAGCTACCTGAATAACACCACAGCTGGTTTAACGGCACAGAACTGAACTGAAATGAACTCTATCGCCCCCTCCAGTACTGGGGTCAGTTGCGGTCACAGTAAAGCAAGAAGCACGTCAAGCATGTACAACATAATACTGGCCGTAGAGTTTAAATCTCATCAGATTTCAAGACAAATCAACTAAGATTCCTCTACCACATGACTGACGTTCATAAAAGCACATCAGAAGCGTTCAGTGAACAGCACAGCCAACACTTGTTTCAGTGGAGTGACTGGGCCGAGCGGGGCTTTGAGAACGACGAGTCTGCAGTGTAAATCTTCATTACGCTCGTACAGCAGCAACAATAGAGCTCGTCTGCCGCTCCACACACACGGCGCCTGACAGAAACTCAAAGAGGAACGTCTCTTTCAGGTCAGGGAACAGAGGCAGAGCGATGACGCGACTACATCTTTCTCTCTCTGACTTTCATGAGCTGAGAAAAGCTGTCAAGAACACTATCTAGCTCACATTTTACATCCAAAATCAAAAGGAAAATAAATAAAAAAATATGAAAAAATAATTTGTGCTGTTGTCCGATTAAACAATTTTGCATGGCTTTTTTTTTTCATGACAAAATGAAAACTAAATGATTTAAATTATATATGTGTGTGTGTACACATTTTATATATATATATATATATATATATATATATATATATATATATATATATATATATATATATATATATATATATATATATATATGATTTTAATTGTTTTTATACTTACTATATAGTCATACACATGCAAATATATACTAAGAAATATATACTCATAAATGTAAACAAAAAAATGGGCACACAAACACACACTTATACACTTATATACACACTTCTATACACATATACACATGTATATATATACACAGATACAGAAATCACACAAGAAAAAAGTTTTTTCGCAGTATGTGAAATCTGATCTGGCCAATGTTTCGTGAGATTCACCCCAGTACGCGTTCTGTACACAGCACTGTCTTGCCGACTGAAGGCAGCACAGAAAAGAGGACAAGCTGATTTTGGATTTGATTCTGGGAGACGTAGCGCGGACACTCTTCCAAGATGAAGCTTGGGTTTCTCTCTCCGATGGCCTGTTGCTGTCAGTCTGGGCGCCTGCTTTGGTTCACGGCTCCCTGGGCAGAGCGCGAGAACCACGCAGGAAAGACTTACTGCAGGAAATACCTCACCGATAATACCCCACTGGGATCGTAAGATGAACGAATGAAGAAAAAAAAAAAAACAGCGATGGAAGGGAGGGGGATGAGGATACAGGTCTGGAAATGGTTTCAGCAGAACACGGCCCTGAATGGCTCTTTAATTAGAGTTATATGAGACGTCGTATAGCGCTGCTTTCCACACGAAAATTTGCTTATTTCCCAGTCGCTAAATTGCCGAGCAATTGCCGCTGCATTCCCAAGCCCCTCGTGTCCCATCGAATGGAGGAACGGCGGGATTCCACAGGCCACATAAAAGATCAATGGTGAGCGTCTCTAAGGACGCGTCGAGAGGGTTAATGATATATCAGTACATCAGTAAAAATGTCCTTCGCTTAAACGCTCCGCTGAGGTTTGTTGCATGAAGTGCGGTCCGTCTGACTATGGGAAACTAAACAAAACATCAGCTCACCCCAGCATTTGCAGGTTTTCATTTCTCAAAATGAAAATTAATCTTACAATATGAACAGGAGCCAACGACAGGGGTGGTAGCGCCAATCACAGAGAAGGCCAAACCCACGCTGGAATTGAAGTCTTACAGAGGAAAGCAAAGTCTAAATCACACTGTTTCTGCTGAATTTACTGAGCTTAAACAGAAGCTTCACTAACACAAGCTCTTATAGGTGAAGTGTGTCATTTATTCCATGCTAAAATATTTACTATTTCAGCATAATATACCATAGATTGACCTTTTATCTCAATTTTGTGTCATAATTACAACTCTTTTTTTTTTTGGTCATAATTTTGACTGTCATAATTATGACTTTGCATTTCAATTTCGACTTTGTCATAAGTTCGACTTGATTTTTGGAACAACTTTGACTATCATAATTATGACTTATTATTTTAGTTTCGACTTTGTCATAAATTTGAACAGATTTTTGGAACAATTTAGACTTTTTGCCATAATTATGACCTTTTATTTCAATTTTGACTGTCATAAGTTTGACTAGATTTTGAGCAATTTCAACTTTTTGTCATAATTATATTATTATATTATACTACATTATTATATTGTTATATTGACTTAGTAGCTCATAATTTCAACTTTTTATTTTATTTACCAAAGCATGATTTTTTTTCTTATGTGGCAAAAATGGGCTTCCATAGTATTAAAAAAAGTATGAAATGTTAGGCTATTTAATAAATGTATTAGGTTTTCAACAAAATTCAGGAGGCAGCAACAAATGTAAAAGGTCACATACAACAAAATTAAACAATATCATTGTTATGGCCAATAGAAATCATATACAATTACATTTTCATCTTGCCCCAACCGGACATTTATGAAAAATACTCTTATCCTGAGAACACCTTTCAGTTAAAACCTACAAATTCACAAATATCAAATCCAATTTAAGACCGTTTTTAACTAGGTGTTGGAGACCAACATACAGACGCTCTAGAGAAAACAAGCATGTGTGTAATTTTGTGTAATTGGACATTTGACATTCATTATAGAGATATAGTCCTTGCGACAACTTCCCCACGTGCCCCATATTGCAGCAACAATATTAATCTGGGGTAAATCTGGTGCTAATCGCAAATAAAATCTCCCAAATAAAGCTGCTGTTTGAAAGAATGATGGGAAAGTGGATCAATCAGCCATACTAACCTCGGCCTAAACCGCTGAGCTTGTCAATCAGTAAAGTACAGCACTTACTGTAATCCCTCCAGCTATAATCACTGTCTCACGCTGATGTACCAGCACTGTAGGACACCATGTAACGTCCCTGCATAACAGACTAAATCTCAACTGATTTAATCAATAAGAAGCTTGATTTTTTTTTTTTTACATTTACAGCACTAAAGCCTCAGTACAACCGTGCATGTGGAAGTGTCACGATTACACCGCTTCGGGCAGTTTCTGCAGGTCAATGCCTACAACCACAGTTTCTTTAAATGCTGGAGAGGTCAAATCAATTAAAACAAAGATTACCAAACATTACAAGCTAACAGGCTGCCACAAACCCCTAAAATGTCCAATTAGGTCTAAATTGGTCCATTTTCCTTACGGATGACTTAAATTGTGTTATATCTGCCAAAAGGCCATTTTAAAGCCAACATTTCAAATTTGTCATGATGACCACATCTGTTTTTCTAGTTAAAAACAACACTTTTATGAATTTCTTCAGTGTATTATAGCTCTACAGTACTTCCAATTCAATTCAGTTCAAATTCTGAATGATGCACAACCCTGCTAGTTTACTCCAGTGAGATCATCCTTATAGATACACCATACTTTAAAGAGGACCTATTGTGCTTTGTTACATTTTCAGCTTTTGTGTGTGTGTAATGTTGTTGTTTGAGCATGAAAAAGGTCTGCAAAGTTACAAAGCACAAAGTCACTCCAGAATGAGTTATTCTTAGTTTACACGGTTTACACTGAAACGCCTCTATTGTAGTCTTGAGATTCTTCTGGGAACAAACATGTCACAATATTCTTCATTTAAATAATTCCCGCCCAAGGCATACGCAAAATAAAGGGACGGGGCCTGGTTGAGATAGTTAGTAGTGTGTTGAAAATCACGGTTATGGTGAGGGGCGTTACATTTCCCAAACACGCTGAAGCGGTTGACCAATCACAACACACTGATCCAACCGACCAATCATAGCACACTGAGCTTTTAGAAGGAGGGACTTCACAGAGACAGGAACTAAACAGAGCGTTACTGACAGACTGAGAAGAGAGGTGCTGCAATAACTTAAAATAGGTGAAAAACAATGTGTTGTTTGAACATTCAGCAATGAAAACCTAATCTAGTAGAACACAACAACTAAACTAAGACTGCCTCTTTAAGATGCTTTGAATAAGATTTGTACACACAGAAAAATATTGTAACAATTAACTATGAAGGAGAGAAACGTGTGCATCTAAATCTGCTTCTCCCTGCAAATCTCAAGATGAATTAACAACCACAAACCCTCATCCCTCACTTCCCTACTCTTTCCCTCCCTTTCATACCTCCTGCTTTCCCAGGATGCACTGGGGGGAGGGTGCCGTCAGGTTGAGAACCTCACCGATCTCCCCTGCACCGTGCAGCTCAACACCCAAACCACATGCCGCTGATCACACGTGTGCGTCGACACACACATACGGGCCCGTCTGGCCGGAGAGGAGTGTGTGAGAATGATTACACTGGTTGATAAAATGTGCTAACAGTTCAACATGATTTGGCATCACATTTGTGCTGTGACTTGTGGGCAGAGAAACAAAACATGCTGCCACTAGAAGCTGATGTGTCTATATTGCCAGCATCATGAGTCCTAATTGGTTATTGATATAGACATCAAATGGATACAGACAGCTTGTATCACTAATTCTGAAATACCAATACTCAAGTAGCCTACCAAATACACACATATACACTGGCCTGTTTATTAGGTACACCTTGCTAGCACCGGTTTGGACCCCCTTTTGCCTTCACTCACTTCACTTCACTTATCCCGTAGTCTTTTGGACCGTAGGGGCACCACTGAAGACTTGGCAACCAGCTTCTTCCATTCCTCCCGGTTCTCTGCTTTCCGCACTGTGTCACTCAGCTCTAGACCTGTCCACTCTCTGATGTTGTCTTCCCATCTCTTCCTCTGTCTACCTCTTCGTCTGCTTCCCTGTACTGTGCCTTGTAATATTATGTGAGCAAGTCCTGATGATCTTGTGACGTGCCCCTACCAATTCAGCTTGCGTTTTTTTACTGAAGATAGGAGGTCTTCATATGACCCAATGGCGCTCTCAATTCGGGCTTTCACTTCTACATTAGTGATGTGATCTCTGTAGGAGATGCTAAGAAGTCTGCGGAAGCATCTCATCTCCACCGCCTGAATCCTTCTCTCAATATCGGCTGTCAACGTCCATGACTCGCATGCGTATAGAAATATTGACATGACCAGGGAACGCATCAACCTGATCTTTGAGCCAATGGTGATGTTACTGTCATTCCAGATGACCTTCAATTTGGTCATGGCGGCTATGGTCTGTGCTATCCTGGAGAGTATTTCTGGCTTAGATCCTTCATCCGAAACGATGGCTCCCAGTTACTTAAAGCTGTTAACAGTCTCAAGCTTCTTATTGTTTATCTTGATCTCAGTGCTGATTCCATTGGGGTTGTTGGTCATCAGCTTGGTTTTCTCTGCATTAATCTGCATATTATATGCTGCCGAGACCTCGTTAAGATGTTTCACAAGATTGACGAGTTCCTGTTCTTTTCCAGCTAGTCCATCGATGTCATCGGCAAAACGCAAGTTTGTAATCGTCCTGCCTCCGATGCTGACTGTACCTTCATGTTCTTCCAATGCGTCGGTCATAATTCGTTCTAAATAAATGTTAAAGAGAGTGGGGGAGAGCAGGCAGCCTTGGCGGACTCCGACTGTGGTTCGAAACCATTCTCCTATGGTGTTATTGGAGTAGACTGCACTAGTAGCCTTGTCATATAGGCGTTCTATTGTCTTGATCAGGTTGGCACTGATGTTGTATAACCTCATGGTAGCCCATAAAGCTGCATGCCAAACCCTATCGAATGCCTTTTTGAAATCTATGAATACGTGGTAGAGTTCTTGCTGGTGTTGTAGGTACCTCTCGCAAATTATTCTAATACTGAAGATTTGTTCTGTCGTGCTGCGGCCTGTTCTGAAGCCTGCCTGTTCTTCGGCAATGATCTCCTCTGCTTGCGGTCTCAATCTGTTTAGTAAGATTTTCAGCATCACTTTACTTGGGTGGCTGATCAGACTAATGGTGCGGTAAAGATTGAGTCCATGGTGTAGGTATGGAGTCCATGCTCAGTATGTCCTGTGGCTCTGTGAGTATACAATTCGGAACAGTACTCTGTCCATCTTTTAAGGATATCCTGTTCTTCTGTCAGACATTTCCCTTCTTTATTTTGGATGGTATTGGTTCACCCTTGTGTTGTACTTGTGTTGTGTGTGTGTGTGTGCGTTGCCTTCAGAACTGCCTTAATTCTTTGTGGCATAAATTCGACAAGGTGCTGGAAACATTCCTCACAGATTCTGGTCCACATTGACATGATAGCATCACACAGCTGCTGCAGATTTGTCGGCTGCACGTCCATGATGTAAATCTCCCGTTTCAGCACATCCCAAAGCTGCTCTATTGGATTGAGATCTGGTGACTGCGCTCTTCTGCAGAACTCGGTTGTAACGAGTATTTATTTGAGTTACTGTTGCCTTTCTATCAGCTGAACCAGTCTGGCCTTTCTCTTCTGACCTCTGGCATTAACAAGGGATTTTCAGCACACAACTGCCGCTCACTGGACATTTCCTCTTTTTTGGACCATTCTCTGTAAACCCTAGAGATGGTTGTGTGTGAAAATCCCAGTAGATCAACAGTGTCTGAAATAGATAGAGCAGCCCGTCTGGCACCAACAAAGTCACTTGAATCCCTTTTCTTCCCCATTCTGGTGCTCAGTTTGAACTTCAGCAGATCGCCTTGATCATGTCAACATGCATTGAGTTGCTGCCATGTGATTGGCTGATTAGATATTTGCACCAATGAGCAGTTGAACAGGTGTACCTAATAAAGTGGCTGGTAAGTGTATATATATATATATATATATATATATATATATATATATATATATATATATATATATACATACATACATACATACATACATACATACATACACACACACACACACACACACATTATTCAAAAATGCAGACAAAGAATAACAATAAAGTAGGTGTACAAACTTTTGATGGGTCGTTTAGTGAACAAGAGGTCGTTTGCAGTGGTTTCTTTTTTGTAAAGAAAAACATTTGAAGATGCAGAGACAGAGAGAGAGCGAGAGAGAGCTGGTGAACAGGCCCGTGGTGTGTGTTTTCCCTCTGGCTGGTGAGTATCGCCTCTATCCAGCATAAACACATGCCTTCACGGTTCATACATTTCCTGCTTCCCTCCACAGCCCAGCGCCGGGCCACACAAGCACAGGACACCACGGAGAAAAGACAAGAATATGAGATACTGTGCACAATCTGGAACCTTTCTCACCGTTTCATGCATAACTCTCTGCATTTGAACACCTTTTGTGTTGTTTTCATGCACAATGCATGACAAACATGGTGATACAGTGAAAACTGAGCATCGACACTGCTAATAAACAACAGCAACTACCAAGCCATCATCAGCAGTGATTAGAAATGTCCCAAATGTCAGTTTGATTTCTAATTCTAACAGTTTTCAAACCTAATTGTAAAACTCAGCACACCATAACGCTGAGATCGTGCTTATAAGAAAGTTCAGAACTGTATGTTAAAGTAATTTGGACTGAATTAATTGCAGAGAATTGTGGAGGAGGAGAATGTTAAAACATTCAGGTTTAATGTCTTCCCTCGTCCACAGAGAAGACGGTTACTCGCCTGTATCTTCTCATCGCGTGTGAAAACCATCATTTGTTCCATTCAGTCTCGGTGCTGTTAACCTTGATCAACTCCCACGTGGGAGATCTCAAAAGCGCCACGTATAGTCTTTGAGAGAGAAAGAGGGGTTTGAGCCTGATAAACACACACAGACAGTCCTCTTCTATCATTCCTCGTGCTATCTGGAGTAGAAAAAAAGGCATGTGTATGTAGTTATTCTTGTCAGACTCTTCTGCCACATCTGTCCGGCATCTTTCAGACTTTCCAAACTGGGGCAGATCAATCTATTTTATATGTGTCTTTCAAATATATTGGTGCAATCATCTGCTGTCAGGATGAGATTTTACATCAAAGAACACTCACATTGTGGACGGGACACATTACTAAAATACCCAGACAAAATAAGCACCCTGCCAAAATACACTGCTTTAGATGAATGTAAAGATAAAATACAATAAAGTTTATAATAAAGACTATTATATAAAGAAAATAAATAGACTTTCTTAAGCATGGTCCTCAATGCCTCCAAAAGAATCATTCAAAAAACATATCACTTTATTAAGTCACAAATAATAAGTGATTAAAAAGCACTTTAAAAAAAGATGCACTGAGGTCATTAAAAAAACTATGCATAAAATAAAGAATTTTTTTTGTTGCTATTTTACCGTGGAATACAGACATTCGACACTTAAAATAGTATACTTCCCATACTACACTCTCAGAAAACTGCAAAAACTGTTCCTTTAGGGGTACAAAATCTAGTCACTGGGGCAGTTCCCTTAAAGGGACATCTTTAAGTTTAAAAAGTTTACAGTCGTACCTCACTACTGTAAACATTAAAGTACATACACTCCTGAACAAAATCTTAAGACCGGGGGAAGCATTCCAAGTTTTACGCATTTCGCGCTGGTGGATCATAACAGGGTTGTAAGTGCTGCTTCAAAATGCCAAAAGAAGAAACAGGAGCAAGACACAAAAAAATAGAGAGTAGGCAATTTATTGAAAACTGCATTTAAACTCAAACAGGCTGTTCATCAGCTGATCAAAAGTTTAAGACCATAGCCCAAAAATAAACCCACAACAGAACTAAAAGTGTCAAAAAAAGACTCAGTAGTGAGTAGCCCCCCCGTTCTTGTTGATCACTTCAAACACTCGCTTCGGCATGCTTGATGCGACTTTTTCCTGGAGGCTGCTGGGAACGTTGCTCCATGTGGTGAAGATGGCTTCACGAAGGGCATCCACGGTCTGGAACTGACGTCCGTTTTTGTAAACTTCCCTTGCCATCCATCCCCAAATGTTCTCAATGGGATTTAGATCAGGGGAACACGCAGGATGGTCCAAAAGAGCAACGTTATTCTCCTGGAAGAAGTTCTTCGTCAGGCGGGCGTTGTGAATTGCAGCGTTGTCCTGTTGAAAGACCCAGTCATTACCGCACAGACGGGGGCCCTCAGTCAAGAGGGATGCCCGCTGCAACAGATCCACATAGCCAGCCGCCGTTTGACGCCCCTGCACAACCTGAAGCTCCATTTTCCCATTGAAGGAAAAAGCACCCCAGATCATGATGGAGCCTCCTCCACTGTGCCGCGTAGAAAACATCTCCGGTGGGATCTCCTTGTCATGCCAGTAACGTTGGAAGCCATCAGGACCGTCCAGGTTAAATTTTTTCTCATCAGAGAATAAAACTTTCTTCCACCTTTCATTGTCCCATGTTTGGTGCTCCCTTGCAAATTCCAAACGGGCAAGTTTGTGGCGTGGGAGGAGACGTGGCCTTTGAATACGTTTTTTGTTCTTGAAGGCCTTCTCTCGCAGATGCCGTCTTATGGTTATTGGGCTGCAGTCAGCATCAGTAAGGGCCTTAATTTGGGTCAAGGATCGACCTGTGTCTTCACGGACAACCCGTCTGATCCTGCGGCTCAGTGCAGGTGAAATTTTTTTGGGTCTACCACTTGACTTTTTTGTCCCATAACTTTTAGGATCTTTTAAGAAATGTAAAATGACTGTCTTACTGCGTCCAACCTCGGCAGCGATGGCGCGTTGCGAGAGGCCTTGCTTGTGCAGCTCAACAATCCTGCCACGTTCAAAGAGAGAAAGCCTTTTTGCCTTTGCCATCAGGAGATCATGACAGTGTGACTGCCTGAAGAACAATGACATGAAAGCCATATTTTTGTGCAGATTTTACCTTTTTATGGCTATGGTCTTAAACTTTTGATCAGCTGATGAACAGCCTGTTTGAGTTTAAATGCCGTTTTCAATAAATTGCCTACTCTCTATTTTTTGTCTCTTGCTCCTGTTTCTTCTTTTGGCATTCTGAAGCAGTACTTACAACCCGGTTATGATCCACCAGCGCGAAATGCGAATACTTGCAATGTTTCCCCCGGTCTTAAGATTTTGTTCAGGAGTGTATTACTACTCAACTAAAATGCACTTTTTTGCACCTCTAATGCATCATGGTCCTTGCTTCTGCACACAACAACAAACACACAGGTGCTTTCTCAAAAGAGTAGGAATCATTCAAAGAATCACTAGTCCCAAAAAGCACTTTTCATTCGTCAAATTTATACATATATAGTGCTTTTCACAGCTTTAGATATCACACCACAAAATGGAAATAGTGTCTCTAAAGTGACCCTACTCATCTAGTCTGCTCATCAATGCTCTTCAACATCTTGATTCGACCCAGTTTTCATTTCCTGGTGTCTCTCGTCTGTCTTTCTCCTAAAATCTCCCTCTCCATCACAAGTTCAGCAGCGCAGAGCAGGGCGTCTGCTTTTCATTCACTCTTAATGGCTTAAGTGAAGTCATTCTTTGGAGAACACACTAAATGACCTTGTTGTTCTCCCTCCTTCTCTCTCTCTCTCTCTCTCTCTCTCTTTCTCTCTCTCCTGTGTCACATTGTTTTGGGCTTCCCTTGTCTTTAACCACGAGTGAGGCTGTGGAAAATTCAAACTGTGGTCTCAATTCAGTAAAGCGGAGAAAACCCACGTATGCTGCCATTCTGGGTAAAAGCAGCTCAGCGGAGGAGCACATGTGCGCGCGGGCCATTTGTGTGTATACAGCCTCTGTCAAAGACATATATATATATATATATATATATATATATATATATATATATATATATATATACACCCTGACTAACGGTTGGAAAAGCGTTGAGTTCTCTTCCAGGCCACCAGGGGGCGTCGTGTGCCAGGAGAGAGCGAAGAAATCGCCCTCTGGGACTAACAAGAAAAACTTACCATAATGGAGACGTTATTTAATATCTGGTGAATGTTTATGTATCCATAATGGTTTCATGCTTGTTATGGAACATCACCACTAAGTTCCACCATATGGTGTTTAATTGAAATGTAACGTAAAACGTACAACAGCTGAATATTCTGGTCCAAATAACCCATTTCTGGCCCTGAAAGCTAAGCACTCTTTCATCTAGACTTGTTTGTGCAGCCACACTAATGCAATTTACCATTTTACAATCTTTTACATGTGATTTTTAGCTAGAGGTGGGCAGTATAACCAAAGTCACTATAGTACGAGTAACGATTTACTGTTTTTTTACTGGGAATTCAATGATAAATTTCGATCATATCAGTGGCCATGTTCACCTTTCACCATGCATGAACTAAATAAATGCAAAAAGTTGATAAAAACTAAACAGCTCAACTCAGTTTCAAATTCACCTACTTGTATTTTCGCATTGCTGAATGTATTTTTGCACAAATATGTATGTCTGTCATGTTACGAACAGTATTGCAAA
The DNA here is from genome assembly GCF_963993115.1 of Abramis brama. Taxonomy (NCBI): domain Eukaryota; kingdom Metazoa; phylum Chordata; class Actinopteri; order Cypriniformes; family Leuciscidae; genus Abramis; species Abramis brama. Next base: position 42,164,734 of record NC_139963.1, on the reverse strand, counting down.
ATCTCGACGTTTTGGCACATTTGCAAGATTTATATATGGTATAATACATTGGCAAAAGTGCACAGTGATGTAATTTCCAAAAACATCTTAGAAACGCCTCTGTTTTCAATCAGCGTCTATGAAAAATAGTGACAACGTATCGCGGAGACTTTTCTGTTATGCCTCCAATAATTTTACATTCATCCTAGTCTATTCAGTGATGTAGAAACGTACAGATGGGGGTATGAGTGACCGGTCTCATTAGAGAATGATTAGAGCAACATCTGTTTACAGTCGCGGGCCCGTAATGTGTGTGCGTGTGGAGGGATTCGGGATAACAGCCCTGTGACGAGGAACATGATTGCCACATTAAACTCGCAATCTGAGAGGTTAGTACTGGGCCACGGCCGAAACACTGCATGGCTTTTATTAAAATCATTACTATCCAGCTATTGTTTTGATTACAGATAAACCAAATACATTGAGGGCATAAACAAAGAATTCATCTCAGCAGCGTAATAAAATATACTGCTGTCCTGAAAGTGAAGCTGCGGCTGTGTTCACGCATTCAGTATCTTCAGCCAAAAGGGTAAAAAAAAAAAATACTGGAACTTTTAAAAAGTCTCATCATTTCCTGCACCATCACCAACATTAACCATGAAACCTACTGTATATATAATGGAATAAACAAGAAAAGAAAATGAATATGAAAAAATTAAAAAGATAAATAAAAGTATATTTAAAATACATTAAAAATATAAAAAACAGATAAAATAAATACAAATATTATTTTTTTAAATATAAAATGTTAAAATATTTTATACAATGTTATTAAATATTATTAAATATTTAAAATGTATATAAATATATAAAAATGTAAATAAAAGTATATATTTTAACATTTTATAAAATATAAAATATTAAAACATTTAAATAAGATAAAATAAATACAAATATTTAACATTAAAAATATTTTTTTACATGTTATTAAATATAAAATGTTGAAATATTATAAAACATTTTATTTGACGTGTTATTAAATATAATTTTTTTTAAATAAAAATATACATTTCAACATTTTTTAAAATATTAAATATAATAACATTTAAATAAGATAAAATAAATACAAATATTTATTTTACATGTTATTAAATATAAAATATTTAAATTAAATAAGAAATAAAAAAATTTAAAATGTTAAAATTTTTTATAAAATGTTAAATAAAATGTTATTAAAATATAAATGAAAAAATATTCAAATCAAATTAAGTAAAAATAAGAAATTAAATTAAAATATAAAATGTTTTCTAACAATTTTAGAAAATGTTATTAAATAACATATAATATTGAAATAAAATATATATATATTTTTATATTTGTTTTCCATGTTATTAAATATACAATATTTAAATAAAAATAAATAAAAATAATTAAATAAAAAATAAAATGTTAACATTAAGTATTATAAAATGTTTTTAATAAAATAAGATTAAATAAATACAAAAAATATATAAAACATTTTATTGTACATATTTTATAAAACATTATTAAATAATATAAAATGTAAAATAAAATAAAATAAATTACCACGATAAAAATCAATTTAACAGATTGATTTAATTTTAATCACTAGATAAGACGTGATGCATTTACAACTAGTAACCTCTCATGCTTGGTTAATTTCATAATAGATAACGGTTCATATTTCTAATAATTCTTATAAAATGCATTATTAGAACGAACAAGACATCAACGTGAACCCTATTCTTTGACAGTGCCATGTGCGTTCGCCGAAGAGGTGAGCGAGATCAAACCCGAGCAGACGAAATGAGTGAGAACGAGCGGAGACTGAGGGGGGGGAAGCGTATGAGAGAGACAGACGGGACGTGGAGAGCAAGCGAGAGAGGCAGACACGTGAGGGGGTTAAAAGTAACAGAGGGTTTATTGTTTATGGTTCTTTGGGGAGGGGAGCATGGAGACACTGTGAACACTAGCCTGGCACAGCGCGCAGGGCTCCGGCCAAACTGGGCCGCAATCCAGCCTCTACCCTGCAGACAGACTCAAACTCTCACACACACACACACACACACACACAGCTACACTCATGTCACATACACTGAAGTCAAAGACCTCGCAATGTTAACCATATTGCTGCAGTTGACAGTCACAAATCACAATGTTTATCATGTTTACACCAAACATTTGTGTTTTAAAACCCCTGAATGCTCAGAAACATGACAACAGGAACAAGACTGAAACTATTCACAGATCCAACGATGAGAAACCAAACAAAAAACGGTAACTTTAGCCACATGAACATCTTTGAGCAAGCTAAGCTAACGGTTATATTTTGTGAGGCCTAAACATGCAAGCATTCGCTTTTCATTTCTCTCCCTTCCCCTCTCTCTCTCTCTCTCTCTCTGTGACAGATTTTAACCAAATAGCAGCAAACAAGCAATTATTTCTGGCAGCCCGAGTCCATGGTTCCTTTCCAAGAAAGAGCAGAGGGAGTGGGGGTGGATGAAGTCACTCTGACAGATGGGATTTAAATCAATATTACATTATATGTCCTTATTTATTAAAAAAGAAACAGGAAACCCAACCGAAAAGGGCCCAGAAGAGCAATGAGCTGCTTCTCGCTGATGGAATAATTGCTTTAATACATTTTTTTCACCATTCTATATCACTTTCTTCATTTCCTGTCACCCTACACACACACACATCTTGCCTTTAGACACTGTGCGAACTTTGGTGTATAAAATAATGGGGCGAAAAAAAAAAAAGCCTTAACAGAAACCATCTGGAATGGAGCTTAAGACTGAAAAGCCTCCAAAGTTCCATTGTCAATGAGGAAGAGGAGGACGAGGATGAAGATCGCTTTACAAAAACAGCTGCAAACGCACCGATACTGCAGGTTGGGCGATGGACACAGCATAGGCATTTCAACTCGCTCTCATCGGATGTCATAATAATTCCTATGAGATAGCAAAATTGTAAGGAATCATACAAAAAACCTAAACTCAAAAAACCTAAACTCATAACCATGGTCATAACCCTGGTGATTTTTGAAAAAAAAACATTTATTCAATAATTATGAAAAAATAATAAAACTAAATGATAAAACTATATTAAATATGATATTTTTAATGTGTAAAAATATATTTTTTAAATTATACTTTTTTAAAACATTTTTTACAAAATATGTACAAAAAAATATATTTTTTTTTACATATTTTGTACATTTAAAAATTTAGTATTTTTTTTTTATATACTGCAATACAAATCCATAATAATAGATTAGGTAAAATTATGTTAAAAAAAAAAACCTCTTCAAATAAGATTATAAAAAATAATAAATTAATTAAATAAATTACTGCAATAAAAGTCCATATCATAGATTGGGTTATCTTGTATGATTTAATCAATGCATAGATTACATTTTAATTAACACATCAAGTTGTAAAATGCCATATGATTTTGCCATGTCCAACAAATGATTATGAAAGTGTACTGAACACTGCGGTTCATCTTCTGACTTTTATAGACATCAGGAGTGATTGTTAATTCAGTAATCTACAAGAGGAGAAAACCCATCTACACCGTGCATTTCATGCATGCATAATTGGTAAAACGGACATTCGCAGGCAAAGTTCCAACAGTGCTTCAGGTTCCTGCTGAACACATCAGCCGTGTGTGAAGCATGATGGGAAATCATGCGTGTGAAGTCATTGTTATGTGGCACTGTGAATCTGCATTGCTATGTTGTGTGTTTGGCCCTCTCGAGTTTGCGTTGGCATGCTACCAGAAAATGGCGTTAGCAGGCCCCGGTTTCTATGGAGACTGATGCAAATGGCACAAAGAGGCTAAGCGGCGAATAGCATGTACTCTCTTTTCAAGTGGTACCTAGCTGATCCTGTTCTGTTTATCAGTAACACACAGGGTCTTGAAGTGGGACGTGCGCATCAAGACGGTAAGCCTCTTTAAAGTCAACATGATAAATCAAACTGACCCCGTTTACTTTGATCCACATTCCTGGTCTGATCGAGAACGATTCATCTGTGTATATTAGTCTAAAGGAAAAAACATCTGTCTTTTTCATTTTTCTTAAACAGAACCCTACACTCTCACACAGAACCATACACTCTTAAAAAGAACCCTAAACTCTTAAATGGAACCCTACACTCTTAAACGGAACCCTACACTTTTAAACAGAACCCTAACCCTCTTAAACAGAACCCTACACTCTCAAAACAGAACCCTACACTCTTAAACAGAACCCTAACACTCTCAAAACAGAACCCTAACACTCTTAAACCGAACACTACACTCTTAAACAGAACCCTACACTCTCAAACAGAACCATACACTCTTAAAAAGAACCCTAAACTCTTAAATGGAACCCTACACTCTTAAACGGAACCCTACACTTTTAAACAGAACCCTAACCCTCTTAAACAGAACCCTACACTCTCAAACAGAACCATACACTCTTAAAAAGAACCCTAAACTCTTAAACGGAACCCTACACTCTTAAACGGAACCCTACACTTTTAAACAGAACCCTAACCCTCTTGAACAGAACCCTACACTCTCAAACAGAACACTAAACTCTTAAACAGAACCCTAACACTCTTAAAAATAACTCTAAACTCTTAAATGGAACCCTAAACTCTTAAACAGAACCCTAACCCTCTTAAACAGATCACTACACTCTCAAACAGAACCCTATACACTCTCAAACAGAACCCTACACTCTTAAACGGAACCCTACACCTTTAAACAGAACCCTGACCCACTTAAACAGAACACTACACTCTCAAACAGAACCCTACACTCTCAAACAGAACCCAACACTCTTAAACAGAACCCAACACTCTTAAAGAGAACCCTACCTACACTCTCAAACAGAACCCTAACACTCTTAAACAGAACCCTGACCCACTTAAACAGAACACTACACTCTCAAACAGAACCCTACACTCTCAAACAGAACCCAACACTCTTAAAGAGAACCCTACACTCTCAAACAGAACCCTAACACTCTTAAACAGAACAATACACTCTCAAAACAGAACCCTAACACTCTTAAACAGAACCCTAACACTCTTAAACAGAACCATACACTCTCAAAACAGAACCCTAACACTCTTAAACGGAACCCTACACTCTCAAATGGAACCATACACTCTTAAACAGAACCCTATACTCTCAAACAGAACCCTACACTCTTAAACAGAACCCTACACTCTCAAGCAGAACCATACACTCTTAAACAGAACCCTACACTCTTAAACAGAACCCTACACTCTTAAACGGAACCCTACACTCTTAAACGGAACTCTACACTCTTAAACAGAACCACTACACTCTTAAACAGAACCCTACACTCTCAAAAAGAACCCTACACTCTCAAACAGAACCCTACACTCTCAAACAGAACCATACTCTCTCAAACAGAACCCTACACTCTTAAACAGAGCCCTACACTCTTAAACGGAACCCTACACTCTCAAAACAGAACCCTAACACTCTTAAAGAGAACCCTACATTCTTAAACGGAACCCTACACTCTTAAACAGAACCCTAACACTTTCAAAAAGAACCAAACACTCTTAAACAGAACCCTAACACTCTTAAAAAGATCCAAACACTCTTAAAAGAACCCTGCACACTCAAGAAGAATCCTACACACTCAAAAGAACCCTACACTCTTACACATTAAACCAAGGTCATCAGAGACTACATCAGAGACTATATCCGGACAAACTTTTATCCCAATAATTTCATTATTATTTAGTTTGCAACACAGAAATACAGCCTACCGTGTAGTTGAAAAGTCTGTTTGTGAAGCGGTTTCAAACATAAAGCTTACATGAGGCCTGCTCTCTCTGGATCAGCCGCAATGCGAAAGCACGTTTAAATAAAACGGTGTAATCATAGTTTCAAAGCAAATGCATTTTTGTATGTCATATTTGTACCAGACCTCAGAAGCTTTATTTTTAAGAGCATATGCCTATAAAACATCTCATGTAAAATATGCTCTGTAGATTCATCTGATTCTGAGATCATAAATGGGGCGCATGACAAGAGATAAGACTACCCATGACACAAAGTTATCGCAACTGACCAGTTAAACTTGTTAAAGAACAGTTGAGCAAAAAAAAAAAAAATGTCAGACTTGAGAACTGTTCGCAATCGATTCAGTGGACGTGGCAATTTCACATGATACTTTAGAGCAAAGTCAATGCAATCAGACCTTATTCTATAAAACAACCAAAGGCCAAAACCTGGACTGAAGAAAACCTAGTGAGCTGACTCCATAGACATGCACACTAAAATTGGAAATTGGTCTTTGCATTGTAAATCATGCTGCCTCCTTAGATATCTTGGTCAGGCCAGAATATAAGGTGGCATCACATGCATGCTTTAAGTAAAAAATAAAAATAAAAAACGGCAGAATGCAAGCTCTGTGGGGAAAAAGAAATGTTGATTTGGAGATCTTAAATAAACAAATAAATAAATAGACAAAATAAAACCATTTTAAAAATGTATATTTTAGTTTTATAATATATAAAAACAATGAAATGACTAAATAAAACCAATTAAAAATTCCAAAAATGAATTAAATAAATAAATAAATAAAACGACTTGTTAATATGTGATGTATGCACATTTATGAATATCAATGGATCGCCAGATTCCCTGTATTTAAATAACTGTTTAGTTCCAATGTTAAGTGCTCCAAATCAGCCACTTGAAGTTCTGTCTGAGTTAGGATGCTGCCCTCAGAAGTCAGCTGCCTATGTAGGCAGAGTCTCAGCTCCCAAGGTTTTGGAACAGAGCTATAAAGTTCGGTAAAGAAACTGAAAACTATTCAGAAATATGAACTGTTTTAACTTTTTTGTATTAATAAAAAGTGGTCAAAGAATCAGAATGAGGCCCAATACTGCTAGGAGTGCTGTTCTCTTCCGCTATCAATGGGGATTCAACCATGAATATGTTAATAACCAGACATGCATAAATGAAGTAGTACAAGCAGATTTGTTTTCTTACCTTTGGTTGAGATGACAGAAACCGCAGCACATGAAATGAGAAAAACAAAAACAAAACACAGATCTTAAGTATTTGTCACTATACAGTACACACCTTGAGTCCAGTAACACATGTCTGTTAATGTGAAGAAACCATCAGAGGATGAAAAGATCTGGATGGCAGCGTGAAGAGTGTGAAAACGCTCCTAGAAATGTGATAGTGTTTGTGTACTGCTGGGAGTTTGTATGTATGCGAAAAATCCTAATTGGAGTCTTTTGTCTTTCCCTCCATCTGTAGCTTATCAATCCGAGGGGCTTCGAAACTGGAAGTGCTTTCATTAGAATTACAAGGCTTTTCCTTGGCATGCCGAGGGCTGAGAGGCTTACACGACCTCACACTGTTTTACACACATGGACACACACACTTACACACACATTCTCAGAGTAGCTCACAGTACTGCATTCTGCATTCATCAGAGTATAATGATTGCACATGCTGAAGAATTTTAAGCATAAACACAAACAGACACTCTTATTTCTTGCGAACACAAAAAATGACCCTAAAGAACAAAAGCTTTAACGATAACTATAATGATAACTTAGCATCCACATTAATGGACAATAATTTATAATAACAATAATTGTATTTATTCTAAAGGCATGGCACCATTAATGAGAGACAGATGTATGTGTGTTGCACTTTAAAGGTGAAACACAATAAAGAACAATTACAATTTAAAAAAATCCATAAAATAAATGTATAAAAATGTAATTTTATATAAATAAATGTATAAAAAAAGTCCATTAAAAAAAATAATTAAAAAAATAAATGTATAACAATTAATATCAAATAAGTGTATTATATAAATAAAAAAATAAATGTAAAAATAAATATTCCATTAAAATTAAATTCCATATAATAAATGTATAAAAAAATATTTGTTATAATGTACTATATAAATAAAATAAATGTATAAAAATTCCATAAAATAAATTAAATTAAAAATAAATGTATAACAATTAATATTAAACAAGTTTATATAATAATATATTAGATATATTAAAATAAGTGTAAAAATAAATATATTCCATTAAATAAATAAATAAAATATAGTTTATTTCACATATATACAAATGTTAAAGACAATTTGTACATTGAAATGCATTGGTTGAGGCTCAGGCATTCAACAGTTTTTTTTTTTTTTTTTGTAGTTTAGTTTAAACTAAACTAAAGTTAAAAACAATTCATTTAAAAATAAATTCCATAAAATAAATAAAATGAAAAATACATGTATATAAATGAATACTAAATTTTATATAATATATTATATAAATAAATAGAAATAAATAAAATCTAAAAAATGTAATATATTCAATTAAATAAATAATCTAAAAATATTAAAAAATATATAATAAATAAATACAACAATACATTTAAAAATAAATTCAATTAAATAAATCTAATTAATACAAATTAAATAAATTCCATTAAAAAACAATCCAACAATGCCATTATGCTTGTGATTGTCAATGAGGTAGCCCTGTCCCAAACTCACACCACTTGTTGAGGCAACAGTCGACCATTCAAACAAACACAGAGCCGCAGTGTTTACACTCTTCAGGAGGAGAACCTTAGAGGTGTCTCTGGGACAGCAGAAAGTATTTCCATCCAAAAAATGTACACGCATCGCATTAAATAAATGTCAGGTGGAAGATGAAGCTTTATTACAATGTGTTTAGTGTGCATTTGTGTTTACAGAGTAAATCCTGGCAGCTTCAGTAATCCTTAACAAACAGAAACAGGTTGCCATTAGATTTCCCTTGCATGATTTTCTCCGACAAATAATGAACACAGCTACGCTCGGTTCCAAAACTAAGCTGCAAAGTAGACTTGAGCAGTGAAACAGAATAGACTATTCTACCAAATATTTGTGTGTCGTCTGTTTTTGTTTATTAGAGTATCAGACTCAGATAGAGGCAATACTATAACACACAACAGCCATTTGAGGTTTCACAATAAAAGCATGTGAAAGTCGTTTTGATCAGAGATAGTTCCCCTCGGCTCGGGTGAAAGGGTCTGGAAGTGATCTAGAGAAGGAGAGATGGGGGGGAGCAGAGGACAAAGGGAGGGAGGGCAGATTGTTTTAACCTCTGACCCTGACACACTTCACACTAACCACTTCAAACCCCGTCCCTCCACCAATCAGAGACCAGCGGAGTCACACCGCAACATCTGGGAGAGTCTCTCCCTCAATGACTAGATCTGAGTCAGCAGCAACACACTGAATATGGCAACTCAAATATGGAGTAATACACACAATATTTTGATGGATCCATTTTTTTATAATAAGAAGTCATTTTATTACATAATTATGTTTACAACTTAACTATTCTATTGACTGTTAAAAATCATGTTAATTTCAATACTTATGCTCTTTTTAATAGACATTACAATTATTTTACAAAAATAAATAAAATAAACTAAATACAAACTTGGTAACACTTTATAATAAGGTTTCATTAGTTAACATTACTTTAGTTAACATGAACTAAGAATGAATTGGACTTCTACAGCATTTATTAATCTTAGTTAATGTTAAATTTCAGCATTTACTAATACATTATTAAATCAAAAGTTGTATTTGTTAACATTAGTTAATGCACTAACTAACGTGAACAAACACTGAACGACTTTATTAACTAACATTAACACACAAAAAAAAAATACTGTAACAAATGTATTGCTCATTTTTAGTTTATGTTAGTTAATAAATTAACTAATGTTAACGAATGAGAAAAAAGTTTTTATTTATTTAATTTTAATTTAAAAAATAGTGTATTATAAGGCTGCATTATAGTTGTGGATGAAATGAAACGAAAGGAAATAAAGAATGATGGAGATAGAAAGAGACAGCAAAAATATGATCCCTCAGAGGGAAAAACGCACTTAGTTCCTGTAATATGACCCTGCTCTTCCTCTTCCTCAACAAGATTGTGCCATTCAGAAGCTACACCAAACACTCTCATATACATTTACACACACAAACACAATAAATCCCAAACATACGTGAGCAGACGCAAGAAATCATGACTCTGGACATACGAGGATCTCAACAGACCTTCACGTAAACACGCTGAACCCAGCAAATCTCATCCCGACACACACAAACACACACTCCGTGTCACCCGGAGCAGATCCAGGAGTAGCTGGACGTGTTGAGATTTACCTTGGCCAGGGCTGTGTGTAGTAAAGCTTAGACACAGCAACAGAACGAATGTGCTTTCCTCATTTACACTGTCCCATCCTGACCCCGAGTCTGATCAAACCCTCCGCGACCGGCTGACACATGCACACACACATCAAAGAAACACGCAGGAAACGCCAGATAAGAACTGGCGCTGTTTCTGCGTGTTTCTGGCGCTAGGAAGAGAAAAGTAAGTTAAAGGCAAAAGAAAATGAGAAAGAGGAGAGGAGACGACCAAAGGCTGTTTACTGGAGTCATAATAAGCGCTCTTTATCTAGAGATGAGGAAGAGTCCAGAGAAACTACTGTAAACACTCCGCAGCGGAGATTATACAGTCAATAGTTGCAATAATGCATTCAAACTGTGCAGAATAACCACACTTAAAGGGATAGTTCAACCAAAAAAAAAGAAAAATCTGTCAATTTACACGCCCTCAAGTTGGTCCAAACCAGTATGAATTTCTGTCTTCTGTCCACAAAAGAAGATATTTTGAAGATGGGTAACCAAACAGTTGATGGGCCCCATTGTTTGTTTTTTTTTTCTACAATTGAAGTCGATGGCTACGTTAACTGTTTGGTTACCCATATTCTTCAAAATATCATCTGTGTTCAACAGAAGACAGAATCCATACAGGTTTGGACCAACTTGAGGGCGAGTAAATGATGACGGTGTTACTACCTCGGGTGTGCATTGTTTTCTAACAATTCAACAGCTTGTCGTCAATTATTCCTAACATCGATGAAGAGCATTCTGCCACATTAGTATGGTGTTGTGGCTGGTTGACTTCTGGGAATGGTCGAGTGATGCTGTGGACAAATCAATGCAATGTTTGTTCAACCGTTACATTTAAGTGAACCATCTGAACGAATTGATTTGCCTGAAATGAATCGGCCTCAGCGGCGTTGCCCACACGCACTCAAAAAAGCAGGATAAATGCAGCCAAATGTCCGGTGTAAGCCCGAAGCATGATTTCTGCCTGTAATGACCCTGTCAGTGAGATTGAACAGCACGTTTCAGACTCCACGCATGCGGCTCAGGTTTCTCCTCACACAGGCCCACCTTCCACCGCAGACCCTGAGCCAAGATGGGATGGCCTGGCGTGTGGGATCCACGGGTACCGGCGCTGCAGTCAGGTCTGAGGTTTGAGCCGCTGCCACGGCCGTGTGATGACTGTGATGAATGTGCTTTTACTGGTAGGTAATAATACATGCGCACACACACACACACACACACACACACACACACACACACACACACACACAGTATGATCGGCTGCCGAAACAACACTTTCACAGCACACATACATATGCAGTTGTGCATAATGTGAATCCACTTCTGTGAAAATACTTTAAAACTAGAACTTGTAAAGATACAAGATGTTACACAGTTCAACTCTGCTAGCTAAAAACAAAATACACAAAAAGCAATGATACTCCCTATCTATCCATCCATCTTATATCTATCTGTCTCTCTCTCTATCTATCACATATTTATGTCTATCTATCTATCTATCTATCTATCCATCTTATACTGTATCTATCTGTCTCTCTATCCATCTATCGCATATTTATCTATCCATCTAATATCTATCCATATATCTATCTATATATCTATCTATCTATCTATCCATCTATCCATCTATCCATCTATCCATCTATCTATCTATCTATCTATCTATCTATCACATATATATCTGTCTGTCCTTCTGTCCATCAATCTATCTATTTTTAATAATTCTGGTTGTTACCAAAAACAAAAAACAACATTACTTATTTCTGCACTTAAGACAATAATACATTTTAATTGTAAGCATATTTATGAACAGCTGAATTATCAAATATCATCAAATGAAGTTTTACAAAATATATCTTTTAAAAATGGTACATTTTTAAAATATTAAACACCTTAATGAATCTGGCCTTTACATTAGCTGTTCCCCCTAATTTAATTTCAAAAATATTACTTTGTATAAATAAAAATAAATTAAAATCAGTTATTTAAATGTTAAATATGACAACATAATCTAAACAAAACAAAAAAAGACGAAAAAAATACTAAAGATTAATTTGAAGCAAAAATAGTAATGGTGAAAATTAGCATGTACAACTAAATGTCCAACATCTGTTGAAGCATGTCCAATAATGATACATATAAAATAAAGTCTTTAACATCGATCAATGGCTGTTGTAATATAACATGTATCCTTAAAGTTAAGCACTCAAACAATCTAATCCAATAAGAAAAAGCTCATGTTTCGAAAACAGTCGAACTAGACGCACTACTGAAAAATGTGGCTCAAAAGCATCGCAACTTCAAGTTAGTTTCTGCAATCTCTGTGTGTCTGAAACACTCATGTATACATTCAGATAAGTTTACAAAGGGCAAATATGCGTTCTCTGGTACACACACACACACACAGACATGTACAGTACAGAGCTATTCAACTGTGAATGGTTTAGTTTCCTTACACCCGACCGCCCACCGACTCCTACACCCTTCCTTTCCGCCCAGTTCAAATCTAAACAAAAGAAACATCTGGTCTCTCTCTCCATTTGGACCTCGACGCCGTACTCCGAGGAACTGAGGTCCACAAAAAGATCTGCTATGACAGATCGCAGTGTGAAGACGCAGCCATTAGAGACAAAACTCCACCGAGATCTGAAGAAACATATTCAATCCATTTCATTTGTTTGTTTTTAGCTGGAACAGCTAACAGATAAAAGTAATGTGAAATAAAATTATTATTATATTTAACATTTTCTTAAGTTCTGGTCTCTAGAAATGTCTCGAGTCCTTCATTCAATATTCACTAACATTCAAAGGTTTGAGGGCCGTAAGAGTTTATGTTTTGAATTAAAGAAGTCTCTAATGTTAATGTCAAGGCTGCATTTATTTGATCAAAAATTCAGTGAAAACAGTAATATTGTGAAATATTATTACAATTTAAAATAATTGTGTTCTATGTGAATATATTGTAAAATGTAATTTATTCCTGTGATCAAAGCTGAATTTTCAGCATCATTACTCCAGTCTTCAGTGTCACATGATCCTTCAGAAATCATTTGATGATCAAGAAACATTTTTGATTATTATCAATGTTGAAAACTGTTGTGTTGCTTCATATTTTTGAGGAAACTGAGATAAAAAAAATTCAGGGTTCTCTGATGAATAGAAAGCTCAAAGGAACAGCATTTATTTGTATTAGAAATCTTTTGCAACATTATAAATGTATTTACTGACACTTTTGATCAATTTAATGCATCTTTGCTAAATAAAAGCATTCATTTCCTTCAAAAATGTTATTCGTTTCCCTTTTACTGTCCCCAAACTTTTGAACAGATGGGATTGTTTCAGGTTTTATCATCCACTAGGCTCAAAAAAGCCACAAAGTTTCATTCATTTAGCACAAACAGTGTGGTACGGTCTAGGTTAAAGGTCTTGAAATACTAGTATATCATGGGTCATACCTCAGAAAAAACACTAAATAGATCCTGGGAATTATGTAAATGATACCGCATTGTATTGTTTTATTTTTCACGGTCGTGAAGGAATGATCCTGACCTGGAAGCTGGCCTAGCCGTACACGCATGCTGAAGTTCCCGTTGGGATGCCGGTTGGAAGTACATCAGATTAAAGTTAGCATCAAACTCAATATATTTAACAGCTTTTTCAAAACCACAGCAAAACCAAGGGAAGTCTTCCACTGATACACTGCTGCAAAAAGCAGGCAACTCCATTCGGCCTTGTGGAATGAATATGACAGAGTGTGTGTCCTGGAATTTGGCTTTCAACCATGTGGAATGATAACACAATGCACAGGACGTGTGGCGGTGTGTGTGTGTGTGTGCTGTACGGTCAGCAGGTGGCAGATGACTGAAACTGATCAAACTGCAGGTCACAATGAGGTCAGAATCTCTGCCACACATCTGGAGGAAGACTGCTGTTATTACACGCCATCTTTATACCTTCCCCCTCACAATCCTTTTCCCCCACTGATATAAAAACATTCCTCATCTCGATCCTGCTCGAGAGAGAGAGAGAGAGAGAGAGAGAGAGAGAGAGAGAGAGAGAGAGAGAGAGAGAGAGAGAGAGAGAGAGAGAGAGAGAGAGAGAGAGAGAGAGAGAGAGAGAGACGCTGCTTATTCTCAGGTCCTAAATTGATAACAAATGTGAAGATGGATCCTCCACGCTCTCGCTCTTTTTCTTTCATATATATATATATATATATATATATATATATATACATACACATATACAGTACAGGTCAAAAGTTTGGAAACATTGGCTTTGGAAACATCCTGAAAATTCAGCTTTGCATCACAGAAATAAATGATAATTTAAAGTATAATAAATTGAAAACCAATCATTTTAAATTGTAATAATTTGAATATATCACAATATTAAAAAAATGTCTGTATTTTTGATCAAATAAATGCAGGCTTGATGAGCAGAAGAAACTTCTTTCAAAAACATTAAAAATAGTAATGTTTCCAAACTTTTGGCCTGTACTGTATATATATAATGTATATAATGCATGCATATAAAATGCATATGATTTTAATTTGACTTTTTTATATAAATAAAATATATTTAAAATAAAAATGAATTGGTCTGCCAAAATATTCTGACCGCAAAAAAAGAACAACTGCTTAATTGTTTTATATAAATAAAAAATATATATAAATGTAAAAATATAAATAATAGTATTTACAATAAAAATGTATAAGTCCAGATGGAAAAAAAGTGTCACATCACTAACACATCACAAAAAAATAATTTTTATTACTTTATATACTTATTATTAAAATAATTTTATCAATACTTTTTCCTCAGCAAATGTGTTTAACTACACTTAACTTTTCGCTTCAAAATCAAACACTATTTCAGATTTTTAAACAGGCCGATGTGCTATTTTGGCTTTTCTACATGAAATCATGCTTTTGTTGATGCTAAAGGTCAATAAACCTCATTTTATGACCTCACCAGGAAGATCCGCTGACCTTCTGGACATCAGACATGATATGGTCCTGCATCTGTAATATGTGGATCGCTGTGAGCAGGAGCGTCAGTCCCGCGAGGCTGCAGAATCGAGTCTGCCGTGTTTGTGTTGGCGGCCGCGAGGCATTCCTCGTGTCTTTGTGAGCTCTGCAGCTCTGACCTCAGGAGACCCACCGGGCCAAAAGAAACCACTCGCCCCGGGTCGGAGATGCTGTGAGACTCCTGCACTGATTGAGAGCTATTCTACTGGGCCCGTTATGATCGGCACATTGATTGATATAACAAAATTAATTATTTCCAGATTGGGCCACAGACATTTTGTACACGTTCAACTGTTAACTAGACAATCCCAAGATCATTATTCAATACTATCCTGGCTTCTACCGTTTACAGTTGCACATTAGTGGAGCAAACACTAAAATAATAAAATCAGAGATCTGAGAGACTCCGCAAAAACTTGAGGAGATTGCTGAACCACAATGCTAGAAAGGTGATCTTAAAATGTAAGCAATTTTGTCAATTCTATTGAAACAAGCCCAAACAACTGAGTCGTGGCTTGATGGGAAGTTACTTTAAACTGGTCATGGGGTTTTCCCAACAAAAATAAAATTAGCATCTAACAAAGTTAGCTGTGATAGCCCCACGCTAATGGCCTGAGACAAGGACACAATTTCGTGAGGGGCAAACTGTCCTGACTTTCTCCGCATACAGATCTAGGTTCAAAGTCATCCACGACATATTAAAGTCCCCCATTATGGTTTTTCAAATATTACTTCTCATGTAGTGTGTAATCTAGCTGTTTGTGAACGTAAAAGATCTACAAAGTTCTAAAGATCAAAGTGCACAGCAAAACAAAGAATCGATTCTGAACTGCTAAAGCGAGGCGTCAGTAATTCCAGTCTCACTTCCTGTTATGTAACAAATCTGCATTACGGCAGCCTATGGTCTGGAGTTTGGTTTGTGTTGTCGACATGACAGAAGATACTGTTTTCATCACTGCGAATCCAATCTGCAAGCACTTCCAAAAGTTGAGGACTCACGCTGCAATTGATACGGGAAAACCCAAGCGGCAATCTTCCGGTCTCTCTCTTGAAGCCAACACGGAAGTGACTTAAACTGCAATTCATCGACTGGCCGCTAGAGACAGGCTCCAAAAGAGAGTCAATCACATAAACCCCCCATGTTAATATGCCCAACTTTACAGCAGAATAAAATGTGTTTATAGCCTGCATGGTGCAAAAAGTGGTTTTGGTCTATATAGCTAATTTTGCCCTTCATGACAACTGTGAGGGAGGTGGATTTTTTTATAACTCATCCGTTTAAATTATATTAAGCCTGTTATAAGTTCTGCATAATTAAGGGCGTGGCCACTTGAGTGACAGGTGGATTGCTGCTTCTGTCACTACTAGCCGTTTGTATGCTGTCTGTTAGTATCACGTCACCTCAGCTATTCCCGCCTCTTTGCCCATTTTCGTTTATCCGGGAGTGACACGCTGCCAAGATGGCGAAGGCCGGCTCCGCCCACTTTGAGCTTCAAAAATGCTCTTCAGAAACCTTGACGTCACGGACACTACGTCCATATTTATGTGTATCAAGCGCAGAGGATGATCCAGAGCTGAAATTCAGATACGGTAATGGGCGTGATGAAAGAAAGACAGAACGAAAGACAACAAGCAGGCAAGCAAGACAGAAAGCAAGCAAGCTCTCAGCGGTCCTGAGCAGATGAAGATAGAGGAGGGTGAAGAGGTGAGACACAGGGCTGATCCTGCTGAGAACATTCAGAGCCCAAGGGCTGAGAACTCAAACTGGATTTACCTGCCCGTGTCCTCGTGTGAACCAGCACACAGTCACACCCTCTCCTGCAATCACCAAATCCACACACAAGACTGGTGCGTTTGCACTAGTAGGGTTGTTGAATCTGTGTATCATTCGTTCAGTCATTTTTTTATTTAATATTAAAGCTGCAGTCGGCAAGTCTGGCAGATTGAGGAATCTCCAACATTTTTTATGTTTACAACTGTCATGCCCCTCCCCCACTACCACAGAGCACCCTCCCATCGAGTTCGTGCTCGTCAGTGCGTGTGCACCAGATTTTCTGTGAACGCGCCCGTCTCGTCAGCATCGATCAACAGGTAGGCTGCCCTGGCTAATCTAGCAATAACCGAGGAACTGGAGGCTTGTTAGTAGATTTTCTCTCCGCCATCACGCTTCGTACAATCCAACACACCTGCAAACTTCAGGATTGTGCATATGATATTTTAACGTGCGCGAGGGGGGAGGGGGGATCTGTGGCATGTGCACGAACTGTGATTGACAATTAGATCTCACACAGCCCTGCGCTGATTGGACCAGAAGGACCGGGAGCGGTGGATTTCTGCAAAACAAATAACAGGCTCTAGGTGGAGGTAGAAGCTAGGGTTGTTCCGATTCCGATACTAGTATCGGAAATGCCACCGATACCAATAAAAATTCTGGCATCGGTATCGGCGAGTACATCTACCCATGTACCGATCCGATACCATTTTATTAAACAATACCTAGTTATGCACGCTAGCTTTGCGCTGCAAATCGGAGATCAATTCTTCTTCGCTGCTCTAAACAGTGGTTGCTTGTGGCAACACAGGAAGTTGTTTTCAAATGCAGGCGCGCGGCAAGCGCATAATGTAAGAGACGCTGGTGCCCAACATCAAATGGCAAACGTAATGAAAACGGAACAAAACTGCGCTACTTGTTATTTTGTGCTTCACGGACCATTAAACAGTTTGGAACAATGCAGCGCGAGCTGATCTTGATCAAGCTAACTGTTACACTGTTGCTACACAGCGCTAAGAGATCCAGTGAAGAAAGCATTTGAATTCGCCACTGAAGTAATAACAATCGCTGCGAGATCTACGTTAGTTAGAAGCATTCACATTCTCCGTTATTAACAGATCAAACAGCGCTGACGTGGAAATCAGGAACATTGTGCTTTCAAGTAACGTTACGTTGGTTTTATTTTGACATTATGAATAAAATTGCTGCCCTCAAATGTTAATCTGAAATAAAATAAACCTTTGTTTATAACTTAACTACTACAATATTACATTTCATTTTTTTATAAGGAGCTGTTTTTGTTTTATATGTCAATTATAGCTCCAACATTGCTCAAAGTAAAAAATGATCATACTTTATGATGTTAATAAAAAAAATAAAAAATGTAAATCAAGGAAATTTCTCTGGCATTTCTTTCTTTTTGCTGTATTGAAAACGTACCGAACCGTGACACCAGTGTATGGTATCGAACCGAACCGTGAATTTTGTGGACCGTTACACCCCTATTATTCATATATCATTTTTTAGATTCCTAGATTTATTTGTTGCACTTTTTTATACAGTTATATTGTAAAACTAAAATACCTTTTATAAAATAATTCTATCAATTCATACAGGGCTAGTATGAATTGCAGCTGTATACACACCCAGGTATCGGATTAGTACTCGGTATCGGCCGATACCCTGAGTCCAGGTATCGGAATCGGTATCGAGGAGGAAAAAAGGGTATCGGAACATCTCTAGTAGAAGCGCGGGGTTTTTTCGCGGCTGATTTATGCTGTTCTGTCGGAGCATAGTGTCGGTTTCAGTGAATATGATCAAAAAAATCTTGCCGACTGCAGCTTTAAGAGTAGAAAAATTAGAAAACGGTTCCTATTTGACGAGTCGTTTGAGAATCATTGAAAACCGTGGTGATGTGCAAATGTATATTATGAGGAAATTAAACAGTTTTGTGACCTTTGATGCATGTAAACCTGTTGTAGGAGACTCCAAAACAACATTAGGAAACTTTAAACTAGCATAATAGGGGTACTTCAAAAAACGACTGAACGGATGATACACGGATTTTGTTGAGATCAATTACTTGTTTATTGGTAATGCATACAATAAATAAAACATTTGACGCTTTTCATTTCCTTAAGCGCAGTCAGTCAACACATCCTTTTTTAATTTGACATCATAACGGTTTTATTTTACTCTGAATGTTCTGAGTTTTAGAAAACACACAGAGTTGATCAAAGCCACAGACTCACAAAACACAGTTCGAAAGTCTCTAGCAGAGAACCAGTTTATCGGTTAATGATGGCGAAGGGAAATAACGTACAAATCAAACCCAGACAATGTAAAATGTAAAATCATTTGCAAGCTTAGCGAGTGAAATATCACCCAAAAATGAAACTGTCATTCACAGAAATGTAAAAGCCATCCATCCATTCATCTATCCATCTATCTCTATCCTCTCTGAAAAAACACAATTGATTCTACTGTTTTTATAGTGTTGGTCAGCAACAGAAATAAATTTCTAGTGTTTAATAAACAAGCGCAAGGATGTAAATCAGGAAAGGAAAACACAGCGCCTGGCAGTGGCGTTCACTTTCCCATGATCAGCTCGACGAGAGCCTTAAGACGAAATATACAACACATTAGGCCACGGGGTCACGCGGCCATGACATCATCTGAACACAAACACAGCCTGTGTCGGTCGCAGTCACCGCCGAGTACAAAGCCTGAGGCGACACTCGTGTTTCGATGAGAACCTGCGTGTGTGTAACAGCAGAACAGTTTTACTCATATAAAAGTCACTAACATTCTTTCATTTCAACACCCTGGTGGAGAGAGAGAGAGAGAGAGAGAGAGAGAGAGAGAGAGAGAGTGAGTCGGAGGAGGAGGACAGTGAAAGTGCTTGTAAAAGAGAATAATGAGTGGTCTCTGTACCACCCTTTGACCACATGAAAGCTGTACTAATGACAAGGCTTGGAGGAGCACAAGTGTGTGTTTCTGCCTGCATGCATCTGTGTGTGTGTGTTAAATGCAGTCCGAAAGTATCATGTCTAGATGTGTCAATGCGTCAAAGGTCAGAAACATACTCTATGCAAGAACAAAACACATAGACACTTGTAGTCATGCAGCTCGTTGTACATGCATAAAGTCACCATGAAATCCAAAAAAAAATTATGGAATAGTGCATGATTTCTTTTAAATTATATATATGTGCATGTCATTATTTTTGTTAATTCATGTGCCCTCATACTCTTTGACCAAAATAACTTCCCCTCCCTCTAACATCTCTTCTCTGATGATGTGTTTACTGGCGTGAGGGCGGGGCAACCTGTCACTCACATGAGATCCACCAATAGCAAACCACAACCATCCAATCAATTCCACATAAACAAAATCAAGTCCTGCTCTCAATTTTCCTGTTCGAGAAGCCGTTTCACTTGGATATACACCACAATAGGGAAAAAAAAGACTAAAAAATATCTTCTTTTGTGCTCTGCAGAAGACAGATGAGTAAATGATGACAGAATTTTCATTTTTGGGTGAACTTTCCCTTTAAAGTGTGTGGAGAAGATACTCTTTCTTAAAGAGAACACACTAGTCCATGAACAGATGTCTTCCTAAAAAAATGTCACCATGGCCATGGCCACATCCGCTGCAGCTGACCTCTAAATGCGTATATGCACATCTGTGTGTGTGTGTGTGTGTGAGCATTCAAATACAGCCTGGGTGGAGACGGCCAAGTCAAGCAGAGGAGAAACCCTGAAGAGAGTGAATTTCAAACGAAAGTGTGCGTTTAATCTGGCCTGCTCAAGGTGAGATTCAGCAGCTTTGTCTCGATATGATGAACTGCATGTGTAGGACACGAGTGTTTACTGAGCAAACCACAGAGAGCAGGAGAGTACAGGAGCGAAATCCTGCTCTCTCTCACAAACACCTTGTGAAAGAACGCAACCACAAAGAGCCTCTGTGTTGCCGAGCGTTTCGAGCGGAGGTCTAACCAGGACAACTCCTCAGAGGGAGCTGAAAATGAGCGGAAAGAGAGGGAGAGCGCGCAAGCGAACGAGGGAGAAAAAGAGAGGCAAAGTGGGAGAAATGCACTGGTAAATGTGAGAAAGAGAGAGCAAATGAGGTTCGGAAACCGTAACAGTGATTCGATAACCGGAAAAACGCGTAATTTGAGACTGTTTGTGTTGCATTTGCTTATCAAATTACATTAAAGGAGGGAAAAGAGACAGAGAGGCAGACTTTGCTTGAGTTACTTTGGTTTTGTGTGTCACCTGTGGGTAAATTAGAGGTTTTCCCCCCCTCAAAAATGAATGCAAGTAGACCACAACGCGAGCGACTGAACAAAAGCTTCTTTATTTTCTCAAACTGTAACTGTGAGAACATTTCTGCAACATTAAACTGTGTCCTATCACAAGTCAGCATCAACCATGATGTCACAGCTTATATAAAGGCAAATTCTGTGGCTGCGTTGGCTAAATAATCACAGACCAGCAGCGGTACGAGGCGCTTCACAGCTGCTTTTAGGACGACAGAGAAATCTGACCACAATAAGAATCGGCAATGAGCTTGACGTTCACATCACTGATGCCTAAATTCACTTGTAGCATTTAAACTGTTGCACATTAACAAGTTAAATAAATAGTTTGTATGCAGCGGATTTAGACATCACATTATAAATGTGCAGTATGAAATATGGATCAGCTGACATAAGAAAGAAAAGGTAATGGAAACATTTCCACCTCACAGTAAAACATTAAAAATGATAATTGTGAGTAAAATGTAAAATAAGAAATTTGTGACAAAGCCACACTTTATGATATAAAGAAGCAATATCAAGATAAATAGTTGTAAAGTCGCAATTGCAAGATATAAACCTTTTTATTTTATCTTTGCATATGCGTTTTAAAATAAGACAAAAAATTAGGCTATATATCAATAAAGACCGATAAAATCAATAAAGAATTTATATATTAAAATATTTATTCTACAATGTACAAAAGTTTGGGGTTAGTAAGATTTTCTTCTACTTAGACTGCATTTACTTGATTAAAAAAAAATAGTAATCTTGTAAAACATTATTAGAATTTACACTATCTTTCTATTCTAATATTTAAAACGTATTTTATTCCTGTGATCAAAGCTGAATTTTCTTCAGTGAATGAGTGAACTCAGTGAACTGAGTCTTTTCTTCAGTGAACTCAGTGACTGATGCGTCACATGATCCTTCATAAATCATTCTAATATGATGAATTGATTCTCAAGAAACATTTCTGAAAATGTTGAAAACAGTTGTGCTGCTTCATATTTCTGAGGAAACTATGATATATTTTTTCATGATTTTTTGAAGAATAGAAAGTTCAAAAGAACAACATTTATTTGAAATAGAAATCTTTTGTAAATGTTTTTACTGACCCTACATTTTTGAACATTCATATTAAATTGAGTACCAATCATGATTCCCTATTAATAAAAAAATAAAACTTTAGGAACTACCCAGTAACCATCCACAAGCAAATAATTGTGTTCTGCACAAAACAATTGTAATGCAAAGTCACATTCAAAGAAAAACAGTAACTAATGAAACACAGGAAAAGTAAAACCTTTGGGTTTTCTTAATGGCTAAAACCACAGATTAAAATCTAACCACAAAAGTAGGCCAGAAAGAGATCTACTCTTTTCTCTCTCTCTCTCTCTCTCTCTCTCTCTCTCTCTCTGTGTCTGTGTGTCTGTGTGTGTGTGTGTGTGTGTGTGTGTGTGTGTGTGTGTGTGTGTGTGTGTGTGTGTGTGTGTGTGTGTGTACAACAGAATAAACAGCCTCACTTTATATCCCTAAATCTTCAATGACTTATTCTGCAAGGCTTGAATCAGTCTAACATTTAACGCTGAACAGACCTTGCTATAAAAAAGACTCTTGTAAGATTATATATGATGTATACAGCATGGACATTCCCAGAGCGTTACAACAACAGCAGATCATTTCACTAAAATAACACATCAGGCAGCCAAAAGTGTCATTTGTTTCATTGATTTATTTACAGCTATTGGCAGTACCGTGCTCTATAATCGTGATGTGTATCTTATCTGATATAAAAGAAGCTCTTAACAGAAAGTTCTGGAAAATCATTTCTGTATAATTGTGTCAATCATGCTAACGGCTGCATACCTCACAAACACATCATCAGATATTGCTCCTCCGCCCCCAACAAGTTACTGTAGATGAACTGTGAGCTTCATCTGAGTCGTTATATAATGGAAAGCATCATTTTCAATAAAAAAATACACTGATATTCAAAGAAATTAACATAACTGTAATTATTAGGCCATATGGACGGACCGATAGAACGACTGGATGGATAGAAGAACAGATGGATGCCGTCTGTCTGTCCATCCATCCGTCCATTCCATGATCATCCATCTGTCCATCCATCGTTCCATCCATCCAGTCGTTCGTTCCTTCCGTCCATCCATCCATCCAGTCGTTCGTTCCTTCCATCCATCCATCCATCCATCCATCCAGTCGTTCGTTCCTTCCGTCCATCCATCCATCCATCCAGTCGTTCGTTCCTTCCGTCCATCCATCGTTCCATCCATCCAGTCGTTCGTTCGTTCCGTCCATCCATCCATCTGTCCATCCATCCATCATCCATCCATCCATCCATCCATCCATCCAGTCATTCATTCCTTCCTTCCGTCCGTCCATCCATCCATCCATCCATCCATCATTCCATGCGTCCATCCATCCATCGTTCCATCAATCCATCCAGTTGTTCGTTCCTTCCATCCATCCATCCAGTCGTTCGTTCCTTCCGTCCGTCCATCCATCCATCCATCCATCGTTCCATCCATCCAGTCGTTCGTTCCTTCCGTCCATCCATCCATCCATCCAGTCATTCATTCCTTCCGTCCGTCCATCCATCCATCCATCATTCCATGCGTCCATCCATCCATCGTTCCATCAATCCATCCAGTCGTTCGTTCCTTCCATCCATCCATCCATCCATCGTTCCATCCATCCAGTCGTTCCTTCCTTCCGTCCATCCATCCATCTGTCCATCCATCTGTCCATCCATCTGTCCATCCATCTGTCCATCCATCCATCCATCCATCATTCCATGCGTCCATCCATCCATCGTTCCATCAATCCATCCATTGAATGGACGGACGGAAGGAATGACTGGATGGACGGAACGACTGGATGGAGTTTATAGGCCTTATGAACAGATCAAAAGATAAAACTATATAATGAAAGATAGAACAATAGACAGGTAATGGACAGATGGACAGAAAGACAGATAGATCCAATTGAGGCAAATCTTTTTTCTTTCTTTTTTTTTTGCCTAATACGATCTGCAACCAATGGTAGTAAGGTCAAACTTGCTGGTTTTGCTAGGATGTGATGTAAACAAAATGCTTTTGGGAAAAATTAAATTTATATT
Organism: Abramis brama; assembly: GCF_963993115.1. NCBI lineage: Eukaryota > Metazoa > Chordata > Actinopteri > Cypriniformes > Leuciscidae > Abramis > Abramis brama. The sequence continues at coordinate 42,140,227 of NC_139963.1, read as the reverse complement.
ATAAAGTCAAGCTCTTCAATATGCCCTTGTTTCAAAAGGAAGTGCTTCAACACAGAAAAAATAAACTATTTTATATACATAGCAGCACTCTTGGAATGCTGCTTGGTCAATTAAATTAGAGAAACGTAACTAATTGTTGTATAATTATTTTCTTAGACTTTATAAGCATACGAGTTATTCTAAAATCTGAAATGAAGCCTGTATGTAGTGTCTGAAGGCAGCGGTGACAGATAAGCAGAAGGAGCTGTGGATTCAGATCCAGCCTGTCAGAAGCACTTGCACAACCACAATCAGAGCCGACCGGCCTGGACCGACAGCCAGGAAAGCCCCCGGTCTGAGGCCCGTCCTGGAGGTTCAGGGTCCCATCTGTGCTTGTGGAACACACAGACCCCCAGCATCAGGTGTGAAGAGGGGTTCAGCTGCTCTGGGACGTGTGTGTGTGGGATCTGTGATGGTTATGCCCATATGTGATATCTGCAGATGTCGTTTGTTGTGGCCTAGTCTCGCACTCTGACGCACATGTGCACATACAGTATACAGACACACACACACAGGCACCAACACGTTTTCTTGTATCTCTGGTTCAAGGAGTCACAGGGGATGATGTCGAATGAAGAGAAAAACAGATGAGAGGAGGAAAACAGAATGATAAAATGAAAGGGAACGTGCTTGTAAGGGAACACGTGTAGCTGCTTCACAATCTCAGGAGGACACGCTTAGGAGAACAAGGAACATCACGCACAACAGTCAAAGTGATTTTTCATTGAAATTTAAATATTTTCATTCATCTATATGTGGGTCATGTTAAAAGAATGGTCAAGTACAAGTTAATCTCCCTGGAAAATAATTTAACAATCAAAAATTGCATTTAAAAATGCACGAACTAGAGACAAACAACTAACTGTATCCGATTAGCGTAGCCTATATAAAGAAGTTCATCAACAAGATAATAACGAAACAACTATAAATAAAACACTGTTGATGAAAATATGGTAAGATTTTAAAGCACTAATAAGAAAAAATCTTGAAACAAAATGATTATCTCAAAAAAGCCAATCATAGTCAATTATGTGACTGAAGCACTTTGCTAGTGGGTTAATTACCCAAATTCATGTTATTCATGAGATTAAATCACATACACGCAACATAACTTCCATCTGCACAAAATTACATCATTGCACAATTAAACGTACATGCTAGTCAAGTCATGTCTGAAACATGTCTTTTTACTGGATTTTTTTTCTATTCTTTGCGGCCCAAAATGACTGAATTAACTAAAGTCCTGTGATATTTGCAGCATGTTAGTGTTGTTTTGTACTGAAAACCCACCAATAACCAGTAGGCCTATTAGTGACCGTAAGAGTAGCTTACTTACAACTACCTGTAATTTTTTTTGTCGATTGTGGTTCTGCTTTCCCACCTCAGGTTTTTCTCCAGAAAAAATTTAGGGAATAAGACAAAAGTGCAAGCTGCTGCAAATACGGCAGTGAATGGTTGAATTTGCATTCAACAGTCCTGCTAAAACAAAAACAATGGCAACTACAGGAGGAACTCTGAAGTGACGTAAGCCTGCCGTCATTTAAGCATGACATTCAACAATGTCAGCAACTGGAGGATAAAGGATGCCGTGATCATGGCTGTGTTTTTGTTGTGTGTTGTGGGTTTCGTGATAATGGCGATGGAATTTAGACGTATAATTTATGTGATTGAAAAAGCAAAAAGGACGAATACGACAACTCACAGTGCTACATATCGTCAAGGCTGAGAAAAGAACAACACAGCAGGCAATGGAGGACGAAAATCTCCGGCTTTCAGTGTTTTCACTGGGGGGGGGCGCTATTACACATCTTCTGAAAGAGTCCAGAATCTCCTGATCAAAACACAGGCGAAGAAAAAGCAGAAACAAGCGATATCATATGTAATCATATGTAAAATAACGCGATCATCAACATTAAACAGCATATAAATCAAAACTGCCTAACGTTACTGAATGAAATGTCGACCCAGGACGAGCTACAGGACTGTGCAAGCATTAGGGGTGTTGATGGACTAGATCAACTCCATCTATGTTTTGATCATCGTTCTGAATCCCATCTGGACATAGTCTTTGAAAAAAAACTTGTTTTTCTCAGCTTTTGCTCAAAATGCTGCTTTTTTATGAAACTTACCCACATTCAAATGTTGACATCACATCACTGGTAGTTCATATTGGGCTAGATTAGACCCTACTCTGAAGTAAGAGATGATTTAATCCTCCCAACAGGCTTTCCTATGGCTAAAATTCTCTGTTCCTGCAGTGAGAACACGGAGAAAAGCAGATGTTCACGCCAATAGTTATAGGAACTATGAAAATGTTCCTCCGGTGCGAAAGCTTGAGAGAAACCTCTTTTGGAAGCTTTATTTTTAAGAGTATATCATCAGATTTGAGACGTTTTTTTGTTTTCATTATTCTTATTTTTTTTAGGTACTTTTTTAGTGTGCTTTTTTTTTTAAAAGCACACCATCCACAGAGCAGCGTGAACATTCTGCCCAACATCCCATTTTGTGTTTCACGGAAGAAAGAAAATAATATGTGGCGATTTGGGTGAATAATTCCTTTAATGTACCTTATGATGTATTTAAAATCTCCTCCCGAGAGAGAGAGAGAGACAGAGAGAGAGTGAATGGGGCATTATCATCAGAGAAGGTAAGGTTCAGAGGTTCAGGACTGCACTGTAATTAAAGCGGCTCTATAAAATTAGACTAAATGAGAGCAAGAGACTACAATAAATCTGCTCTAATCACTGCACCTGCACTGGCCGTCCTCTGTGTGTGTGTGTGTGTGTGTGTGTGTGTGTGTGTGTGTGTGTGTGTGTGTGTGCGTGTGCGTGTGCGTGTGCGTGAGAGAGAGAGAGAGAGAGAGAGAGAGAGAGAGAGAGAGAGAGAGAGAGAGAGAGAGAGGCAAAGACTGGAACGGCAAGAAGTATCAGGATAAACAGGGGTCTGTACAGGTTGTGGATGATGCAAGGGATTATGGGACGGAGGCATTCCCAATGGAAACATACCACAACACAAACACAAAGTTTAGTACTTGGTGTTCTGAGTTACTTCAAATCACTTAACCTCTATGTAACAGTACTAGTGATGCTTGACTCGGTAAACACCACTAACCAGCACTGGCTCTTTCCTTTGCATATATTTTAGCGCTCCCTCAGCAAAGTTAATTACATGCACAATGAATTCAAATTTGGAGGAAAATGATTTTATTAGTTACATGAATACCTCATAAATCCGACGGAATAAAGCTGCCTTTGTGTGTGTTGACAAAAGCCTCTGCATCAAAGCCCGGACTAATAGGTCATAACATGATAAGTGGAACAGGAAGAGAAATTCACAGCCGCTCTCTGTCTTTCGCGCTCTCTCTCTCTCTCTCTCTCTTTGCTCAGCTGTGGAGAGACGTGGCCGCTTAATTTATTTATTCCATTCCCATTAATTAGAACGTTTGCACTGACAAAACAGGCAAAAGGAGGCATTAGCACCTAGTTTACACTCCGCGCCCCTGAGCTGCCCTGATGCGTTTTTTTCTCTCTCGCTCGTGTGCACTCACACACACACACACACACACACACACACACACACACACACACACACACACACACAGAGAAGCATGTGCTTTCACACAGATGAAAACCTGCTCACGCACTGACTCCAAGCAAACATCCATGCATTAGCATTCACTCTTCACATACAGCGCCACGCAGCCCTGAAGCATCGTGAGAAGTTTCTGAAACATTCACAAATTTGTTCAGTTGTGGATGTTACTACAATAAAAATATGGTAACCTTAACCACCAGTCATAAAAACTGACTGACTAAAACAATTTGGAAATTTATATATATACAGTTTTTGAAAGTAGTATCTTATTCTCACCAAGGCTGCATTTATTTGATCAAAAATACAGTAAAAACTGTAATATTGTGAAATATTATAATATTACAATTTTTAATAACTATGCGAATCTATTTTAAAATGTAATTTATTCCTGTGATCAAAGCTGAATTTTCAGCATCATTACTCCAGTCTTCAGTGTCACATGATCCTTCAGAAATCATTCTAATATGATGATTTGATACTCAATAAACATTTCTGATTAGTATCAATATTGTAAAAAACTACCATTTAAAAGTTTGGTTTAAGTAAGTTTTAATTTTTAGTTTTTTGTTTTAATTTTTACTTGTACATAAAATGGTACTGAACCATGGTACTTTTTCAAATATACCAAGGTAATTTTCTGTTAGTATTCATCAGAAAATAACTATAAATAAATAAAGATACTTTATTATTATGGCACTATGTTGTGACAAATGCAAGTCTGTTGAAAAAAAACAACAACAACAACATGGTAGTACCACGGTACTTTTTGTTAAGTTACTATGGTAAATGTTGGTAAGGAAAATAAATGTACAGTTCACAATGTTCAAAAACACCATGATAGGACCAAATTTATGTAAGAGTAAAAAGTACTATGGTACACTTGGACAGAAGTTCTAAATGGGAAAAAAAAATACCATGGTCATTTTTTGTTAGTGTAATAAATGTTTTGTAATGGAATAAACAAACTTATGTGTAAAATATTTACTCTATCACCATGGTACCATGTAAAAAAAAAAAAACATGGTAGTGTAATACAATTGTTGTTTTTGTTAGTACGTCATGGAAATCTTTGTAAGAGAAATACAAATCAGCAAGTCATAAATTTACTGTATTATAATGGTACGATGTTGTCATGCATTGGTAAAAGTGACTAAATATATATATGCAAAAAACATGGAACTACTAATGTAAGGTACTTTTTTGTTAGTTTAACGTAATATTTAAGGTAAAAACAAACCAGAGGGACAAATATTTACTATATCACCATGGTGTGTGAAATAAAACATGGTGGTTGTATTCGTATAAAATGGTAATTTTGTAAGGGGAAATACAAATTAGCAGGTATTACTATGGTAAAACACACACACACACACACACACACACACTAAATTTCTCTAAGGGACAAAGCTGCGGCACTAAAAATCTGTACCATTGCATTACCATCTGATACCATCACTGTATAGGTCATAGTTCTGCCACAGTACCATTTGATATAGCATGGTCAATTTCTGCATAAGGTACCATGCTGAATTTTTTTTTTTCATAAGGGCAGTTTGTGTGCGTCTACTGTTGCGGTGAAGAAACGGCCCCGTGGACACGACCAAGCGGCGGTCTGGTTAGCGCGGCGCGGGCTTCATCCCTCTCTCTCTCTCTGTCCGTCTCGGCGGTGAACAAAAGGCGGATTCTGAGAGCGGCAGGAGGACCCCTGAGGAGAAGAAAGACCCTGCACTCCAGCGCTGTGCTGAATGAGGTCTTTTCACCAGAGTCCTGTGCTGTTTACTCTACTTCAATAATAGCCCTCATTTTCCAATCATTATTCGCTCAGTCTGACTGCCGCTATTAGCCTGTCCGCCGTGTCACTCATAGCATGCCGTACACACCCATATATAAACAACGCCAGTGCGCAAATACACGGCATTCCTATAAGGGCTTATGTCAAACTCTGTGACTCTCATCTGGTAAAACCCGCTTGTCAAAAGTGTCATGCACTCATGCCAGCTTCAGCCGGTTCCACTGACACACTTTAGAAGTTTAAACACACTTTAATTCGGCTGGCGACAGTTTGACCGTTCGGGGTGACGCGTGAAGGGTTATTTGGGTGTAAAAATACATGTACTTAAACACGATTAGCCGGATGATCTATCGAACCAGTCTTTTTTTTTCTCACGTCTAACATCCCAGACAGACGCCCGGCAGCCAAAGTCAGCGCTGCCAAACTCTCCATTTTGATTTGGAACACGGCTATCGCGGCGTATGGGATCGTTCGCCGCGGCCAATTCCTGAATCATTAAAAAAAAAGAAAAAGAGAAATGCTTCAAAAAAAAAAAAAAAAAAAGAGCCCTGAAATACATGCGAAAGAAAGACGTATTTCTATACGGAATTGCGTAGAGGCTTGTTTTTCCCGTTGGCGTCGTGACGGAGGTGTTGAGATGGCGAGAGGGGAAAAGCAGAGGATAGGGCCTGAAAAAGCGGGTTAAATGGAAGGAGAGGCTGGGAAAGAGAGAGGGATGTTGGCAGAGCGTGTGGCGTGATTTGAAAAGCTGAGATCCGTGCGGCAGTGCCAAACACACACACCAGCCGAAGTTCCCTTCGCAGACCGGCTTTTGTTTCCATCTTGGCATTTTACACCGTCTTTATTCTCTGCCCGCTGTTCTATTGTCCGTTTTAACAAATGCTACAATGCAAATAGTTATATTAACAATAATTAATGGTTGATAAGGAGGAGGATTCATTTTGGTGTAGTTATTGTTGAAATTATTTCTTTTAAATTGCCAGAGAATATTAAAATCTCTGGTTAACAGCGTTTTCTTGTTCCTCGTGTTTGCTTGTATGTTTGTGTGTCCAGTATATGGTTTTAAATCTTTGCAAGATTTATTGGCCCGTTTCATCCAAACGAAAGGCCGTAAAGAAAAGCAGTGCGAGCCAAAGTCAATCCTTCTCCTCCTCCGACATTTCTCCCGTTTTCCATTTCAGCTGCGCCGTTTGTTCTCATCTAAAGATTTCTTCTGAATTCTGCTGTTTCTGACTTTCTCTCCTGGTGATGAGATCACGAGTGTTAAAACAGAGGAAAAACAACTCAACTACAACACACACACACGTTGGGTTTTCATGTTTTATGTCGATTTTTATACTGTACATTCTATCCCCTAACCCTTCTGCACTTTTATGCTTTCAAAACAATATCATCATGAGATATGATTATATGATTTGTAAGCTGTTTTCCTCATGGGGACCAAAAATTGGTTTTACTATCCATGTGAGACAAAATGTAGGGAACATAGGTAATACCTGAACTACAAACACACACACTACCTTTCTCATGCTTTTTTTTTTCATCCTATTTACATCAAATTAATAAAAAAAATGATATCATCTGAAATGCTGTGTTTTCCACACACATAATTGCTGAGTCAACTATTGTAAAAATCTTTAAAGAAATTATTATTTGTATATTTTACCTACACACAAAAATAAAGCAAAGATAATTATATGATATGCAAAAAAAGTATTTAAAAAAAATAACGTATTACAAACACACCAATAGAATACTCTAGAATGTCATTTAAATGATGTTTCATGCCTTTTTGCTTTCTATTTTATTATAACGGATTTAAAAATGTATAAATTTGCTGAAAAAAATGGAAGATTTGAAAAAAAAAAATCATTAGACTCATGAATACATTTATTCAAAAAACATAAAAAATAGTATTAACAAATAAAAAATATTAAAAGTTATTAAATGTTTAGAATAAAAATGTTATATTTGATATTATGAAAATTACAATAATGTTTTTTTCCTGCCAGCACTAAAGTAAATATTTTAGCACTTTCTCCATTTTCTAGTACCCCAACAAATTAGTTATAACATACAGATTAAAAATAAATAAATTCTGATGACATAAAAAAAACAGCAAAATCCAAATGGAATATTTTTCCAGCACCTGTAATTAAACAAACTCTCTCTCACAAACACAATAAACACAGGAAAACCAGCTTCCAGAATGTGACCCAACTAACTCAATCACACTGCTAAAAAAAGACTCCAAATTATATCTAGGTCCAAATCAAATGTAAAGGTGAGTAAAGTGTCATGTCAGTGGTCAGTGCGGGTGACTGTCTGCTGTCGGTCTGGTTTACGGGCCTCAAAGCCTGGAGCAGCGGGAATCTGTTCCACAACACCTTCTTTACCAGCCAAGAAGAAACACAGCTGCCCAAAGGTCTGACGGCAACCAATCTCACTGAAGAGATGCCCAAACCGTCGCAAAAAAACTGATAAATGTAACTATTCATTTAAACACTGTCAGCAGTCTTTATTTTTAAGCTCCCGCTAGAATCGCAACACCTCTCTGATATCTCTAACACCTCTGAAAGCTGTGGAAACGATCCTGAATGGATGATTCGCTGTGAAACAAGCGATTTAACGCTTGACCGCACTTTAAGAGCCTATTGTCATTCGACTATATACATCCATTTCCTTTTCTGAAAGGAAAAGGCCAGCATTAGTTCCCCTCCTTTCAGCGTGCACGGCTCTCTCTCTCGTCTTTACAACCCAGCTCTGTATAGCCGCCGTCTGACTCCAGAACTTGGCTTGTCTGAGCTGGACACAGCTCGATTAGAGATGAGAGCAGGCACATGTTTTTATCATGACTGCGCGATAATGGAAGCCGCATGACGTGGTGAGCTCCAGCGATGACTAACCCGAGAGAAAGCATCCATCATTGTGACAAACGCAAGAAAAACACAAACTTTTTTTTTCTTTTTTTTTTTGGGAGCGGCGCGAGACAGTCGATCTGAGATGCTCGTCAACAACTCCCATTAATCATCATCATTAATACAACGGGCGCACGACCAGAAGACTGAGCGTAATTACGCCATCCTGCTCCTAGGTATTTAACCAGCGCGTTTCTGCAGAGTTTAACGTCATTAAAACGCTCCCGAAGGGCGATACGACACGCATCTCCTCAATAAACCACCAAACGGCCGCTTGTCCAGCATGTGCTGGCGAAACAGAACCTGAAGTGTAAATTATACACAAATCGTGCTTTATAACACCTGACCTACAGTGCGCAAACATCACAGTACGTGTTGTTGTTCGAATGCCGGGGCCGAAATGTAAACGCTGATTTTTAGAGACAGCAAAAGCAGAAGTGATCTAAACCAGGCCTGGTTTTTTGGCAGGCGCTCCCACAGCTTGCTCTAGCCGTTTTAAACTGCAGTTGAAAAATACACGCAAGTGTTTGCTTTGAGTGTAATCTTTAGAAAATACAGACTTCGTGAAACAGGGTCTGTCGGCGTTTAAGGAGAGTGAACAAACGGTGCAGTTATGTTGCATCAGTGTGGATGTGGCAAAGCGGATGTGGCCGGAACAATGAGCCATCGGCCCGTTTTAATAGCGTCCGGATTAAGGCAGGAGATTGGGCCGGGTCAGCAGGAGATAATCTGAGTCCTGGCATTCCGTTAAACAGGAAAAGAACGGCATGGTGAACCGGCTAACTGACGCTCAGTTCCACGCGGTGCAAAAGGGAAACTCGGCATGGGCAACAAAATCTCTCTCAGCGCCCCTGCCAACAAACAGAATTATGGCTCTGTGTCACAACAAAGGAGAAAAACCATCGTCAAACGTTGCCTGTTCATATACTCTGAGTGCACAGATAATAGCTAAACATCTGAGCTGTCTGCAAATAGCTGCGGATATAATATTGTGCTGTTTGCGAGTGTCTATTTCTGTTTTTTTCCCCCAGGAACTGCCACCAATATGGTGACCAACATATAGTCCATCTGACAAATAAATACTTGGAAAATGCAACAAAACCACAACCACAACCCTAACCCTAATCAAATACATACCTACATAAATAAATAATTAGATAAATGCATTTAAATAGAAAAATAAATACATTAGTAAATAATTAAATAATTAAAACAAAATGCATTAAATTAAACAATAATTGTGTTATTAGTCTTGGTCATTATATTGTTTATTATTATAAAAATATTGGCAAAGGCATTCTTCCTGAAAACCTGGAAATATATCCTAATTTAAAAATAAAATAAAAATTCATGAAGTTTAATGAATATAATTTGATTGTTTCCAATTTTAATGCCAATGGTCTGATTTCAATATCTAATTTTCACATTTCTTTCAATCCTGAGCAAAATATATAAAAATAAATGATTCAATTAATTAATAAAATGCATAAATTGAGACTGAATAAAACGTAAATTGAAAGTAAATGTGTCTATGAGAATGTGATCATTATGATTATAGGTGTGTGTTTAAGGACAGTTGTGTAACTGACCTGTGTGTGTGTGTGTGTGTGTAGCCTTCACACCAGCTGGGAGAAGGCCAGCTGCCACTGCCACGATACACAATCTGACATTTAAACACACACACACTCAGACACATAAGCACTACTATCAGAGACATGGTTGCACTATGTTACACACTGCAACATACATGACCTGTAAACCAGTTCACACACACACAAAGTCAAGCAAAAAGTCATAATTTTCACACTTTCACAGAAATGATCAGAACACCAAGCTAAAAACACAAAGAAATAAACACAACAAAGGCTGTTATTTGCATACATTTGCATTGGAGTGTGTTTTTGGATCGCAGCCCGGAGCGGATCTGGACCGTGTGTTTCCTGAACCGGGTTACGCGGCGGCGGGACTCACCTGGCGAGTGGACGAAGTAGGCCAGATACAGGTCCAGCTCTTTGACGGACACCCCGATGTGGTGCGGCTGCACGCAGAGGCCGTGGTTTGAGCACTGCGGGGACTTGACCAGCCTCTCTCCATCCGTGCTCTCCAGCGGGCTCCCCTTGAACAGGATAACCATCACCAGGTCCAGGCGCCAGACCTTGTCCGCTTGCCGCAGGCAGTCGATGCGCCGGATCTTGCCCTTCTGGTCGGGGTTGGACAGCACGCAGCACGGCGGCTTCTTCCCCGTGATGGTGAGCACAAAGTCCTCGCGAAACTCCGGGCGGATGTCTTTGCGGAGCTTGGCGAGCAGACGGGACGCCCACTTCTGCTTGATCTCGGGCTTCTCGCCCAGGAGTTCGTCTTTGACGGCGCGCTCCTCGTCCTTCGTCATGCGTTTCTCGTGCTTCTTGAAGTACTTGCGCTTGCGGGCCTGGAGGTTGAACCAGGTGTAGGAGAACGCGCGGACGTGTGGCAGCAAAGCCTCGATGAAGGGATGAAATTCATCCTGGTGGACGACAACAACAAAAAAACAGAGAGAGGGATTTCAGAGCTCAAGCAAATGAGAAGATATTTGAGAACTTTGGAAAACAGTGCATTGCATGCAACTATATTTATTTTAGTCTTGCTTTTCCAGTAAAAACATTCAAACATCCTAAAAAAGAAAATAGTTCAAATACTACAGAATGCATCCTGAATTACTGTAGGTTTGATTGAACAAGTTTTCAGTTTTAAGCATAAAGCTCACAAATTTGAGAGATTAAAATACATTTACGTAAAGTAAGCTTAATTCAGGATATTTTCTTATCCTAATCAATTTTGTTCCTCAAGTACATTTATCCCGTTTTTTACATTTTACATTTATAAAAATAAAAAATACAGATTGAGAAAATGATTTTTGCAGTGTAGAAATCAATTTAGTCCATTACAAGGATTAACTTTCAATTGAAAACTCTCCTCACAGAAGCATGCATCAAAATCCCCATAAGCTCAGACACAATTACTCTAAATGAATAAAATACTTTAGTAAATTGCAAAGTAAAACATTGCAGAGGCAGTGCAGGAATTCCAGGGCTCTGCGATTCACAGAAAGCAGCTTCTTTAGCTCAAGACAGGCCAAGAAAAGCTTGGCGATCCCCACGGCAACGGAAGACTCATTCAGCTCTCCAATAATACCTTCACCACACAACGTTCAGTGACAAAGCCTAAACCGCGCCACGGTGCCCCAGTGCCAGGCCCGCCGTGCCCCAGACCCTCTCCGCCAACTCTCGCCACAACAAGACCGCGGTTAAACTGCGTCCCTTCAAGACCTGCCATCAAAAGCTCTCTGCGGGCTGCTGTGCTGCAGAAATCCAGGCATGTTCACATTCCCACAATCGAGATAGCACCATGAAAAGCACACTGCAGACAGGAGCAGAAAGAGAGAGAAAGGCTGGTAGTTACCATTTTGCACTCTCATCATAAATTTGGCACGCCGTTCAGGATAGAAAAAAAAAATTCCACCCGCACCAGTTCTTTGCCACTCACGCCGAAACAACAACTGCTGGCTTGGCAGCGATGAAGAATTGGCGACAAAAAAAAAACTTGGGGGAAGAAAGGAAAGAAGACTGGAGATGCTCCAATTGCCGGCGGAAAGAAGTTAATTTTCAAGATCAGGAAATTTTGCTTTGCTTTTGCCGCAAACGGTTCCAGGTAAAATTACAAGATAAAAAAATAAAAAAAATTAAGAAGGAAAAAAAAAAAGAAAAAATTTGGAAAAAAATTAAGGTGTGTGTGCACCAGAAAAAAGAAAATAGAACTAGAAAGGCAGCAGCGCTCAAAATAAATGCTTTTGCTTTCCAAATTATTTTTTTTTAAAAATCTAAACAATGCCGGAAAAAAAAAAATCCTTGGCAAAGACCAATGAGTGTTTTCTTAGATCTTTGGATCCGGCAGAAAACTCAGAGCCCGGCGCACACACACAACGCAGGCACACACGCGCACATGCATGCACGAAGGGGGGTGGGGGGAGTTAGCTGGCTAATGCAAAGAACAGAATACAGGCAGGAAAAAAAAGAGAACCGAATCAATGTTGGACGAGCTCGCAGGACCGCTGGCAAACCCAAGTGCTGCTGCTTTTTTTACTCCTTTTCTCTCCAACTCTCTCTCTCTCTCTCTCTCTCTCTCTCTCTCTCTCTCTCCCTCCCTCGATCGCTCTCTCTTCCTCTCCGCGTTCTTTCCTTAACCATTGCCTGAGTCTTTGCCAACATGAGTATAGGGCCCACCTATTTGGCAACAAGATGCCTGTAGCTCAGCCAATACGTTAGCTTGAAGAGCTGAAAGGGAGGGGAAAGAGAGAAGGAGGGGGGTTGGTGGCAGAACGAGAGAGAGAGAGAGAGAGAGAGAGGGAGACAGCGAGTGAGAGAGCAAGAGCACCCAGTCCAGTCCGATGGTGCACAATTTGCCAGTTTGACAAGTTCCGATCCACCACCGAGGCAAAGTTCAGCATCCCATCAAGCTTGTCATGGCAACTGTGTTGTTAAGTCTGGGTTGCGTTGACCGACGCTGTGGCTCCACCAGACCCTCCCCTCCACCTCCCCTCTCCCCGGCTTGCGTAATGCCACCTTGGCACGGGCTGATGGGAGAAAGCGCTCCGAAAACTCCCAGCAGACCCTGCAGCCGGCAGCTGCTTGTGGATTTAGCGGCCGAGACAAAGACGAAAGCGACCGCGCACCCCGCGCTCCCCATGCGCATCTCTAATTTAAAACAAACATATGCTGTGTTTGTCTGCGAAAACACCCAACACAAAGGAGCGCAATGAAGCATATCTGACTTAGTTGCTCAAAAAAACTTTGCAAAAGTTGTTCGGAGTGACGTTGAATAAATATTGAGTTTGCTGAAAAAAAAAAAAACTATTGTACCAGAAGTTGTGTCAGCTCTGAAATCTCCCATCAGCCATCTTCGTGAAGGTTTTAATGAGTATGACGAAAGATTCTATAAGATCCCTCCAAAGGGAAAAACGAGAACTTGTTTTGGTCACATCCGTGAGGTTTTCCCGCATACAATTCAAAGTTAATATGCATCAGAAATCTGCCAGTGAATGATCTAAAACGCTTTTCGACTGATTGATTTAACTGTGAGTGCAAATACTGTGTGTTTTTTTTTTCCCTGCACATGTAATCGTAAACTTCTATCTGAGTTTTGGGAATACTATCATCATGCAATCAAAAAGAATCTAAAACAACAGCTGCTTACAGCATAGAGCAGGAGATATTCAGATCTGAAACCTGAACGAGTCATAGACGGAGCTGCTGATCAATTCTTGTTGATGTTCTACAAACAGGCACAACAAAACAAAAAATCACTGAATGACTGCTTGGATGCTGTTCTTCCCACGAAAAAAAAAAAAAAAACAAGACAAGGAAATTGATTTGAAATGCTGGATTAGCAAACATATGCAAATATCTCTTAAATGAGAGACCAAGGAAGCCTCATTGGACGGATGTATGGTGATAACGCTCTCCCGTCGCAGTAAAACTCTTCATTAGTGTTTCCTCTTTCAAATCTGAGCCTACGTGTCAAAACCAACACCTGCTTGAGGTCTCTAATAAGATGCTAATTGAAGCACACAACCAGAGGAGAGCAGAATTTGTTTATGAATGCATTTGATTCAATAAAAGCAGCACCTTTATTTCAAACAATCCCTTCTCTGTTTGAAACACAGCCCTTAATGGCTTCCTACCAGTGCGGGTATGAGATAATTAGGTCCTGATCAACATGTGCATTTGAAAGTTCACTTGCCTAAAGCACAATCACTTGTTCTGTAGGATAGCAGCGTCCGAGAATAGGCATTTTACAAATCATGCTATTACTTTTTGAATAATACTTTATTTAATTACATTTTAATTAGTAGGCCTATTGATTTGTGTGTGTGTATATTATTGTTAAAAAATAAGTTATTTAAAATATTAAACTGTTAGGCCTATAGACAATTAAATAACAACTATAACAGTATAACAAACAGCTAGGGGTAGTAGGGACACTTTTTGCTTTTTATATCACTACGCAAAAACTAGATCCTTAAACGAAGTGATTTTTCACATGATATGTCCTTTGCTTGTGTACTAAAATATCATAAATCAATAATATCCACAAGTAGTTTATATTTTCCACATTTAGCTCATACACTTAAGGTGCAACCCACGCCAGTATGTTATTCCTGCCAAAAACATCAAGAAAAAAATCAAGGTCTTCATGGACACTCAAACATATCTATTATTGTCTTCAAATTTGCGAAGCGCCATGCAAGTGTTGAAAACAAAAACGTCCAAATATTCAGTTAATAGGCCAACTAGACAGTTAACGATAGGCTATTCGTTGCTTGTCAACCATAAACAGCTGACACAGTTATTAGGCTAATGAACTAGACTATTACTTGGCCTTAGATTTAGCCAATTGAACATTTTTGCATTTTATTTTTTGCTACAGTGCTGTAAATATAGATGGAAGATTCATAAACCGCTTTAGGCTAACTATTTTACTTCTGGGCCTGTCACCGCTTTCAATGAGATTTTCGAACATATAAAAAGATTTTTCATCAAAAATGTAACTAGCAAGCCAACTGAAAGGTTAAATATTTGAAGGGTTTAAATGTTTGAAGGGTTTTTTTTTTTTTTTTTCTTGTTTAATATTAACGGCAAAACATCATTATTCCCAACCCTGTGTCTGTCCTGTCACCAAATAAATGGCCTGGTTTCTTACCTAAGATCCCACCACAAGGCCTGTTGCTCATCAAAGAGGTAAGGAAAATCCTGAAATACCGTTCATGGGTTAGAAAATCAGCGTTTAACGTTTACTTGTTCTTAACGTTTGCCAAGTAACATCAGCGGCGCGTGATACGTGCGCATCACGTCCGCCATTTTGACCAAAAATTATGAGGAGCCCAAGATTTCTGCCAGCTCAATTAAAAATAATAGCTGTTATTTTTCCCTTTCGCCTGTTTCTTACAGTATTAATGCTTAAAAGAGAGAAGACATCATCTCTCAAGTGTGTGCCAGGCAGCAGTCGGATGGAAATGAACGAGCTGGAAAGAGTGTTTGGAGTCGCGCGCCAGAGAATCATTTGTGTTAGTTTGTCACTGACGGTAAAATCAATTAATAATAACAAAAACACACACAAGCACCTTCCAATCAATGCACGGGGAAAAAAACTGTTTGGCCAAAGAAAATTACTTGATCATCCAAGCACGCACAATTTGGAATAATGTAGGCTGGGCTATAGCCTACTACAAATTATTGGCATAGGCTATAGCCTAGGCTTAAAGCAAATACATTTTCCTGGCATCAAATTTTCAAAATTCATAATCAAGTAACAAAACGACATGCTGCGATATAGGAGAAACAAAGCAGTGACGGAAAGACTTTTTTTTGTAAGGCCTATCAAACTTTTCTTAGCCCTATCAAAAAATTTACCCACTCACATGATTAATCTTGTTATAAACTAAATTTTGTTTAGATATTTGAGCTATAGATAACAATAGAGGACTATAGCCTAGCCTACATTTAAACTGAGAACTTGCTGTCAAGTTGGCAAAGTTGCACTATAAAGGAAATGTGATCATTAGTTTTACAGAGCTGGCGCAACAATAAAGGGGGGGAAAAACATGAAAAACACTGGAAGCCTAAAATAAAAACACTCATTTTCAAGAATCCACAAAAGTTTCTCAGATATTTTTGACTGGCGATTCAATCAAACACGAGAACGCGCGCGGCCGCCTTTGGTAGTTGAATATTGATGATTTTCCCTTGTGAATCTTTTCGGATGCTTTCGGTTAAAGCACTTTAAATTATTATATTCGGTTACTGAATAGAACAATGTCGAATCCAGGCGCATTTTGTCGGGTTATTTAGAGGGGGGAAAGAGAACATAGCCTAATATTGAACAGGCTCCAGCACGAAAGACGAATTCAATTACAGTCCAGCGCTTTAAAAATAACTCCTGACAACTGCAGTGATTAGTCTAGCTTAAACAAGATATCATTATATTGATAAGAAACAGATTTAATCGAAATGTTAGATAGCAATATCGCGTAATATCAGATAAAATAATAAGATCATTTTCTGAGATACCCAAAACCAGAGGAATGAAACTCTCCGACTGTGATTTACTGAAACAGAAAACGAAATTAAAACACCCGTTAAAATTCATTTACCTCGCTTTTCAGTGCCAACAATGCAGCATTGATATTTATGGCAAATGCTTTTTAAAATATTGGATATTAAAAGCATGGTATTGTTTTATCATGAATAAATATAATTTTTAGAGACAGCTAGTGAAAAAAATATGTTATGGTGAAATGTTAGAT
Source organism: Abramis brama (assembly GCF_963993115.1). NCBI lineage: Eukaryota > Metazoa > Chordata > Actinopteri > Cypriniformes > Leuciscidae > Abramis > Abramis brama. Next base: position 42,123,546 of record NC_139963.1, on the reverse strand, counting down.
TTAAAAACGTGAAATCCATTCAACTTCACTTTCTAAGAAATGTCAGAACCATCAATGCCTTTAAATACCTGGAAATGACCATGTCTTCTTGGAAATAGCCTATATTTACTCTAAAAAAGCTAATAATAGGCCTAATAATTATTATTATTCTTCCTCCTCTTATTATTATTATTATTATTATTATTATTATTAAATACCCAAGCTAAATGAGTAAAATTAGTCTGGAACCTGAAAGATCATACATCACAAATGAAAATGTTTTAGTCAAATGCAAAAGAAAAACATGAATTAAAATATTTGGAGAAGGTGGTATATTTATTCAGTCTATAATTAATTAAAGTGATTGCTACATTTACATCTATAAAAGGTTTTGAAGCACATATTAATTAATAACTAATTATTGAAAATATTTAATTTATAAGTATGCATTGTTCTACAATATATTTGATATTGTTTCTGGGTCATATAGTGTCTTTTTATCTGCATGTATAATTCTGGAGTGTGGACCACTGGGGAAAGCAGGCAGGTTTAATGAGAGAGATTTTGGGTTTTGTTGGTTTTGCCCGCTGCGCGTCCGTGACCCTCCCTGCGGGTGTGACCCACCGTGACCCTCAAACTGCATAATGAAGACAGACGTGATGGCCGATTCTGCCCCTTACAGGCCAAAGACACTCTCACAATAAAGAGACAAAGAGGCTGTTGGAATGATTTTTAAAAGAGGAAGGAGGCCGGCCTCGAATGAGACAGTGAGAGACAGAGTAAAAATGTGATAAATACCAACATGACAGACGTTGAGGGAGGTGGAGAATCATGTGCTAACACGCGCTATCGGGAGGACATGCCAGCGTGGACAAAACCATGGCGGTAAAGAGACAGCTGACCCACACACACACACACACACACACACACACGCACACACGGCCGACTATTGTGTCTGACACTGGACACACTCTCATGTATAACCTCTCACCTCAGAGACATGGGCCGTGTGTGAAGGTGTGTAAGCGTGAGGTTAGAGCAGGTGTGTGTGTTGGCACAGGTAAAGCACAGCATGTGCCTCCTCTCGCTCCAGGTCTGAGCTCTGAAAGACAGTCTGAGATGAGTCAGACGCAGTAAAAACTGAGCACTTGCAGCGACGAGTGACATCAACGGTGATCAACGCAATCAGAGACACACACCTGCAGTTTATGTGCAATTCCAAACAACAGCAGTTTTATACCACTGGCTCTGACACATGGGAGCAAGAATTGGTTTTGCATGTTGTTAACAGTCTAAAATCAGAGGAAAAAGTGAATTTTATCCTATAAAGTAATATTTTTGGGATACATTAAAATAAATATTGGATAAATAAGATTTTAACTGAAAGATTTTTCATAAATATTAATTTAAGTCATTGTACATGGTTTATAGGATATCATTTTATAAACTAAAATCATTAAATACAATTTATTTTAGCTGTTTTATTGTTTTTTACAGTCATTTCATTAATAATTTTGCTTTATGATTGTTTTAATATGAAATTTGCTTTATATATAGGCCTTATAATGACTATTAATTGGCAGATTCTCATTATAACAACTTGTCAAAAGTACTTTTTACAAATAATGGTGCAAATTTTTTTTTAAATAAATTATTTTATTCATCAAAGATATTAAATAAATCCAAACTGACAGTTTATAATGTTGCAAAATATTTCTATTTCAAATAAATGCTGTTCTTTTGAACTTTCTATTCATCAAATAATCCTGAAAAAAAAAAAATGGTTTCCATAAAAATATAAAGCAGCACAACTAATACTAATAATATGAAATGTTTATTGAGTATCAAATCATCATATTAGAATGAGTTCTGAAGGATCATGTGACACTGAAGACTGGAGTAATGATGCTGAAAATTCAGCTTTGATCACAGGAATAAATTACATTTTAAAATACATTCACATAGAAAACAGTTATTATAAATTGTGATAATATTACAGTTTTTACTGTATTTTTCATCAGCCTTTGCAAACCCCACACTTTTGAACAGTATGTGTCTGCAGATTTTTTAAATTCAAAAATAAACCTATACTCTGAGAAATATGTGTGAACAAAGTGTGACAACTAGCCCCAGTGACCCTGTGTGTCCCATATACCCCCACACGACCATCATTTAGCATCTTCTCAGTGCAAGAATCACTTTAACAAAATGTCCTCACCATCAGTTAAACAGTTTCTCAGATCTGTTTACACATACAAAGAGAACTAAAACACACACTTCTTTCTCTTTTCTTTATATGCAACCCCATTTGCTAATAACATGAATGCAGATTTCCTTTTTGAATTAACAAGTACTAGCGTACCACCATAAACTGTTTGGGTGTGAGGACGCACCCCGGCCCGTACAGATCGTGGCTAGCTAGTGATGCATGACGATAGCTGAAGCTGTTCGGTGGTGTTTGCAATTACCCCAGTTTACAAACCAGCACATTACTACGTGTGAAAAATCTGCAAGCAATTTGTGGCAGTGGAGAGAGAGCACATGTATCCCAGAGGGCCCTGAGAGACTGGAGCGCAAGAGCTGCACGGCACTCTGGGAAGAACTGCACTTTAGGGTTAAGGCCTGCGAAATATCAAGCCCAAATTCATCAGCTCATTTGTCAACACATTCCCTGGGACTAATAGGAGGAAATGGTTAAGGTGTGCTGCGCTACACGGTGGATTAACGCCGGTGCCGTTGAAACTCGACTAGATACAAGTACATTTTAGAGAAAGGAGAAAAGGAGATGACAGATTAAATCTACAGAATGAGTTCTTTCGAACATACTGTGGTGAAACTGTGATGTCATACGTGCACATGTTTTTTCTTTTCCGCTTGGCTAACAGGAGACACGTAATTGCACTAAACAATGATGGCTCGCTGATGAAAATCATTACTGCATGATTCCTTGAGTAGGTGTTGTTGCAAAGGATGTAGTTTAGCAAAAACAAACAAAAAAAGCCAGAGGCAAGAGATTTCAAAAGGAACGAGGGATGAAGGATTGTACGCGCAGGCCGGCAATGATGTTCCTGTACAGCTCAAATGGCAGAGATTAGCGCTAGTAACGCCAAGGTCAAAGGTTCAATTCCCAGGGAATTCATGTGCAGATAAAATATATAGTTTGAACGCACTGTAAGATGCTTTGGGGGGGGGAAGTGTCTGCAAAATGGATGGGTGGAACGACTGGATGGATGGATGGAACGACTGGATGGAACGACTGGATGGAACGACTGGATGGATGGATGGATGGATGGAACGACTGGATGGATGGATGGAACGACTGGATGGAACGACTGGATGGATGGATGGATGGATGGATGGATGGATGGATGGATGGATGGATGGATGGATGGATGGACAGACGGATGGAACGACTGGATGGATGGATGGATGGATGGATGGATGGATGGACGGACGGATGGAACGACTGGATGGATGGATGGAACGACTGGATGGATGGATGGATGGATGGATGGATGGATGGAACGACTAGATAGATAGATAGATAGATAGATCACCATGGAATCAAATAAAAAATGACAAATCTTATTTTTCTGGAATATTGCAGTATAAATGATTTATCCGTGGACATCATTATTTTTTGTTAAATTCCTGTGTCCTTATGATCTTTAATCAAAGTAACTTCCCCTCCCTCCTGCAGCTCTTCTCTTCTCTGATGATGCGTTTACTGGTGTGAGGGCGGGGCAACCTGTCACTCACATGAGATCCACCAATAGCAAACCACAACCATCCAATCAATTCCACATGGACAAGATCAAGTCCCGCCCTACTTTTTTTTTTTTCTTATTTGAGAAGCCATTTCACTCGTATAAAATCAGAAGAAAGGACTATTGCATCTGTTACATGCTTACTTTAAAATATAAAAGATTCCAATGTATCAATATTACCATTAACTTAAAAAAATCGCTAATTATTTACATAAATGAATGTGAAAATACTATACTAAACTACTGCTACAATGAATGAAAGATAAAAAATAAAAAAACCCTCTGGTGGCCAAGATCTTTTGATCGTCCAATTGCATTGTAAGGGCATTATCAGAAATCTTGAGCCTACTTAACTTGTGTCCGATTTCGACATACCACAGTTATCTGTACGGCCCGATGCACACCACCGCCACTGCACTGATTTCATGTGCGTTGAGAATCAAACTGAGGCTTAGCACTGCTTACAGAGCATGACGGAGAACACAGGAAACCTTTGGAAACATCATTAGTCCTGCATATCTTTGCTTTTGATAACCAGGCCCAGACGTCTCCTTCTGCAGTGGATTTAAAGGGACAGTGCACTTAAAAATGAAAATTATGGCTGCGTCCCAAATCACATGATCTCGAGTAGGTACACATTTTGAACAAGTACGTACTTTGCAACTGCTAAAAAGTATGTTATATAGTATGAGTGTGTGTAGTATGTTGTCATTATCATGTGACCTACGGCGCCACTTGTCGATTCACTGCCATTCATAAATCCATAATATGCACACTTCAGAATCTTGCTGGAAGTATTAGGTCATTAGGGTACTTTTTGCCAACTCTTTTATGAGTAATGTGAATTTGTGCATACTACTCTTGTCACACATTGTTTTTCACCTACTATATGGCAGAGAAATATCCAATTTCGGATTTCTTTCTTCTGTGGAACATAAAAGATATTTTGAGTAATGTCTCAGTATTTATTTTTTTGTCCATACATTGAAAAGTCAATGGGCGTTGATGTTGTTAGTTCTCATGAAAATATATTTAAGACAAAAGACATTAAATAAACTCTCAATAGTTTAAAGTGCAATCAAATTAGCCAATATTTTTCACTAACGAACATGCAAAGATTGTGGAATATGAACCCATGATTGACTGACAGACTTTTAATGTTAAGAGTCAAAGAGATGCACTATCTTTCAAATGTTTGGGGTCAGTAAGATGACAGTAACGTCTGTACGCGAGTCTAGTTCCAGCGGAAGAGTGACCTCTGACCCCACACATGACGTATTGATGAACGCGGAAGTGCAGAGGATAGAGCAAATTTTTAAAGAGAATTTTAAAAGAGAAATGTGGGAGGAGCTTCAGTTTGTTATTTGAACCGCGAGAGGCGTTACTCTCACTTAAGCTTACGCTACATCCTACGTCATGTGTCGGGTCAGAGGTCACTCGTCATGCGTCAGGTCAGAGGTCACTCTTCCGCTGGAACAAGACTCGCATACGGCTGTTACCGTAAACCAGTTATTATAGTTTATAAAGTAATAAATATGGATATTTTTCATCCAAAAACGCATCACTTCACTTCAGAAGGCCTTTATTAACCCACTAGAGCCGTATGTATTACTTTTATAATGGATGGATGCACTTTTTGGGGCTTTATTTGGGGGGATTTTGACTCTCACCCCCCATTCACTCCCATTATAAAGCTTGGAAGAGCCAGGATATTTTTTAATACAACTCTGATTGTGTGTGGCTGAAACAAGGAAGTCATATACACCTAGGATGGCTTGAGGGTGAGTAAATTATGGGATTTTTGGGTGAACAAAGCCTTTAAATAGCAAAAAAAAAGTATTAAAAAAAGAAAACGGCGAGCAGCACATGAAATGCCTACAGCGTAACTGTGCTGACCGTCACCTTGAAGGCCGGATCTGTGAGTCAAGCCGAAGGCACGGGTCTCTGCCTTGATTAAAACCCTCTGATTGGTTGGCAGAGAGATGTTGCATGCAAATGGATTAGTCGCCATGCCAAATCTGTGCCCATGAAGAACCTAGAATGAAGGAGATTACCCAGAGACCCATTTTTAATAGCTTTAGCATCACGTATTAGGCTGAATACGTTGATAAATTGATTGCGGTGGTCGTAGCGAAATGAATTTAAATGAGAGAAGGGGCTAAAAACTTAAAGCACACCCTGACACAGTTTAGAAGCACGATGTGGGACTCTGAAACAGGAACAGATGCCCCTGCAAACACACACACACGCAAATTCACACAGGCACTACAGTTGCCGAGTGTTGAACGCTTCGCAATCAAAGAAATAAAGGGGCAATCTAGCACACAAACAAGAGATTCCCCATCGCCTCTGCCAACAAACCGGGCCCTCCTCTCGCAGAACAAGGGATGCACTATTGACTAAATCCCCCTCCCCTCCTCGCTCTTTCTCTCTCTACTATTTTTCTCTCTTCAGTCGCCCCTCTGCCAGTCTGCGAGGCGTGTTGCCAACCCTTTCCACTGCCGGGCACTTTGCCCTGCCCTTTATGCAAATGCTTTACTGCCATCCCCAAATCACAACCCCTACTGTCTCCTTTCTGCTGGGTCTGTGGCACTCTGTCTGTCATTTTAAGCAGCCTTGTGTTGTCTCTGTTTAACACCTTCTTTATCTGCGCACGATGCCGCACCTTCCTGTCCCTTTAAAAATTCCCTAATTATAAAGAGAACAAACCAAGCTGAAATCTGTTTTTGTGTTTTAAATATCAAGCACACTTTCTGTGCCACAAACGCCTCCAAATGAAATTGAAAAAGTAATAACTTTCAAACAGTCTCCTGAACACTGCCCTCTCTGCCATTGGTCAGATAAACAGATAGTCCCGCCCCCCCAAACACGCACCATTGGTCAATGTAGCTGTGTAAGGCTGGTTAAGATGCACAATTTTGGGGGGGGAATTAAGTTACAGCAGAGTTAATTTAGTATTATTGAGAACTGTCAAATCGATTAATCACGATTAATCACATCTAACATAAAAGTATGTGTGTGTGTGTACACATATACACACATACTGTATAGCCTACTATATATATATATTCGCAAAGATGCGATTAATCACAATTAATTGATTTGACAGTACTATTATTGGTACACTACTATAGTATTTATTAATATTTTGAATTCTTTTTTATTTTTCAAGTTTTAGTCATTTTGTTGTTCTTTTGTAAAAAAAAATATTTATTTTTATTTCATTTAGCTTTAATTTATATCTATTTTAGTAATTCATCTAATATTTATATTTTATTTTATTTCATATTCATTTCAATTTTTTTTAATAGTTCTAGTTTTAGTCAACAATAACAACACTGACTTTCGCACATTAATCTGGGATATAGGGAACAAACATTTTAAAACTGAAAGTGAGTTTGAAACTCGTTTTACTTGCATAATGTGATGTATTTCTAAACGAAATAGGATATTCAATAAGAAACAAATGTAGGAAAGGACTTGATTATGTCAATCAGGATACACATTAGTGTTTAAAAGGAGCCATGTCATAGACAACAGGATTTTCTTTTTCTTTTTTAAAACAAAGGAGTTCGGTCCACTAGACATGTTCTGTGCAAAACGCTCCCCTTGTTAAAAATGGTACAATGGGTGTGAAAAACTAAATTATGACTGTTTTGCTGAAACAAACCTTGATTAACATGGGTAAAACAGGTTATTGATATGTGTTAGAAGGAAAGAAGTACGGACAAAAGGAGATCTATCTGTCTGTCTGCCTGTCTGTCTGTCTGTCTATCTAAACAAAAACTTTAATTTCATTTTACAAGAGTACAATATAAAACGCATTGTAACTTATATGTTAGTACTTTCTAAAGTAATAAAAACGAATAGTTTTCCCACCCTCTATAACGGTGACACCAGAAGAGAGAAGTGTTAATGCTGAGGTCAGACTGGAGTGAGAGATTTCAATAGAGCGGTTCAACTTAAACACTCTCTTCCTATCGGTAAATATGACTGCCCACATCCCTTTCCCTGTTTCCTGCCGAAACTTCCTCCTGTTGAATTAATAAAGATAGAGCAACTTCACCTCTCCAGGAAACCAGCGGGCCGACGACAGACAGCGGTGGGAGGTAAACAAAACAAAGGAACCAGCAAACGTGAGAACTCACAGTGCTTATCTGAAGCATTAAATCCAAAGTTGGAAGGTCGGATAAAACAAAATAAGCACAGATGGATTAAATCTGACCACATTTCAAAGGTTGTGACCTTTATTCAATGACATCGGTTTTAGCCTAAAGATTTTGACCACACCTTGGAATTCAAGCAACAGCATTCATTTATTTTCATCTAAATAGTTTTTCTTCTCACAATGAGATATTGATATTAATTGAGATCTTGATATTCATACATTTCTCAGAATTTTTGGTTAAACAATTAGTTGAGTCTCTAAAGAATAGTACAATGCAATTCCATCCCCATTCCATCCCCATGGCGTTATAAGATTTCTAGCAAAGGCAGACAGGTTTTGATTTTTTATTTGTTGGTATTTGCTAGAACCCATGATGCCATGTATATGAACAAGATGTCCAGGACCTCCAGCAAAAAAATAGGCCCACGACATTTAAGATCCAGCAGTAAATTTAACTGTAGGCATGGGGTACTCTTCATCCCTGTTTGCACCAAACACATCTGGTGGCTTTGCTGCCAAAAAGTTTTTTTTAAAGTTTCATCTGACCACAGAATCCGGTCCCTTTTGAAGATCCAGTCGTGTCTGACAACTGAATATGGAGGAGTTTGTTTTTGGAGGAGCGAGGAGGATTTTTCTTGAAACCCTCCCAAACATCATGTGGTGATGTAGGGGTTGTTTGGTTTTTGTTTTATAGGCTTTCTGACCCCCAGGACTCAAGTAATCTCTGCAATTCTCCATCTGTGATCCTTAGAGAGTCTTTGGCCACTCAAACTTTCCTCCTCACCGTCCATTAAGACACTATAGACACACGTCCTTTTCCTGGCAGATTCGTAACATCTTTAGTTGATTATAACTTCTTAATTATTGCCCTGATGGTCAAAATGGGGATTTTCAATTCTTTAGATATTTTCTTACAGCCACTTTCTATTTTGTGAAGCTCAACAATCTTTTGCTGCACATCAGAACTATATTCTTTGGTTTTACTCATTGTGATGGATGATTAAGGGAATTTGGCCTTTGTGTATTCGTCATATTTAAACTCCTGTGAAACAAGAAGTCATGGCTGGACAATTTCATGTTCCTAGTCACCCTGGTGTGCTAAAAAAGGTAAATATTAATGGTAATATACTTCAGAGATATTTTACACGTAAAAAATTCTAGGGGTGCCAATAATTGTGGCCAACCTGTTTTGGAGAAAAAACATTTATTTCATAATGTGATTCCCCTCCCAGATTGCAGATTTATTTTTTACAGCCATTTTTGGTCATATTTACCAGGGGTGCCATTAATTCTGACCACCACTGTATATATACAAACTTTTATGTTAGATGCAATTAATCACGATTCATTGATTTGACAGTATGAAATAATAATAATATTACAAGTATAAATGTAAATAAATATTAAATAATATTTCTAACTATAATACTAAATACTAAATAATATAAGTATAAATATGAATTAATCTAAAACATATTTTTATCTTAATTATAAAATTATACTTATTAAATATTATTTAAAAAAATGCCTAATTTAATCTCAAGTTTGGTGGGCAATACCGACAGAGCGAAATGAATAAAGCCATGGATCAAGACTCGGTAACAGAGTCTCTCTCTCTCGCACTCCAGAGGGGCGTAATTGGGTTACAGAGCACAACCGCACCATTGTTTTTACAGTGGATGGATTGTACCAGCGACATGGCATTCTCACAACAAATGTATTTTAAGGCCGAAGGCATCTCGTTTGTTTGGCCGTTATTGCTGTCGTGCCGCTTACTTCACTAAGATCTTAGAGAGGAGGAAGATGTTGGTCTTCAAACATTGTAAAGTGGCCCTAACTGAAGTATATTATGCTTATGATGCATACTTTACAGATCAAGACCAAATGTGATACTCCTGGACCAAGCAACAACATTGTACATAAACTTCTCATGTTATGACCAAAGCATCTCAGTGGGAAAACAACACTCAACGGCTGAACTATGAGGATGTTTGACCTGAGCAGGTCTTGTTCTTTTGCACACACAAAATGTTGACGCACAGCAGTGGAGATTCTTCACATGGGACTTGCAATTAAAATTAGGTTGGATTTTCATGCGTGCTTGTAGCTGCACTTGATCTCACACTTGTGGTTTCCAACGGCCTGTTTTCTGGGCCCTGTGCGTTCCTCTGCTTTCACATATGGCTCCTATTCCACATGTTTATCAGAGCTACGTCAGGCTGTCTGCAGCTGGGTGGAGAGCGCCGCCGAAAGATAGAGCAAGAGAAAGAGGCCAGTGAATACTGAGAAAGCAGCACATGCCAACTAGAGTTCGACATTTTCTAAAGAATATGTGAGGGATGCTTGTCCAAACGTTGATCACATGATGCTAGAGTCTTCTGGGTCTTTTGCAGTTGCTAGGGCATTCTGTGTGGTTGCTAGGGCGTTTCTATGTTGCTTGGTGGTTGCTAGGATGTTGCTAGTTGGTTTCTAAAGTGTTCCGCATGGTCACTATGACATGGCTAGATGGTTGCAAGAATGTTGTAGGTGGTGGTTACTATGGGGTTGTTAGGCAGCAGATAGAATGTTCAATGCGGTTTCTAGGTGGTGGCTAAGTGTTCAGGGTAGTTACTATTGCATTAGTATATGCGAGAATGTCCTTGTTGGCTGTTAAATGTTCTAAATGGTTGCTAGGGTGTTGCTAAATTGTTTTGGGTTGTTACTATGGCATTGTTAGGTAAATGCTAGAATGGTCTGAATGGTTGTTAAAATGTTCTGGGTGGTTACAATGGCATTGCAAGGCAGATGCTAGAATGTTATATGTTGTTGCTTAAGTGTTCTGAATGGTTGCTAGGGCATTGCTAAGTGGTTGCTAAAGTGTTTTGGATTGTTACTATGGCGTTGCTAGGTAAATGCTAGAATGGTCTGAAATGGTTGCTAAAGTGTTCTGGGTGGTTACTATGGCAGTGCTAGGCAAATGCTAGAATGTTCTAGGTGGTTGCTAAGTGTTCTGGTGGTTACTATGGCATTACTAGGCAGATGCTAGAATGTTCTAGGTGGTTGCTAAATGTTCTGGTGGTTACTATGGCATTGCTAGATAGCTGATAGAATGTTCTGTGTGGTTTCTTGGTGGTTGCTAAAGTGTTCTAGGTTGTAACTATGGCGTTACTAGGCAGATTCTAAAAAGAGGTGGTTGTAAAATGTTCTAAATGATTGCTAGGGCATTGCTAATTTTTTTTGGGTTGTTACTATGGTATTGCTATGCTAGAATGTTCCAGATGGTTGCTTACCAACCCAATTCAAACAAGCCTATCCAAAATGTCTACAGATTTGAATCAGTCACTCTTTCAGTGTCTATAAATTACATTCAATTAAAAATTTTCATCTACTTCATAATTGACCAGGTGAAAATCAAATGTCAAAATAATAAAGTATAGAAAAGTACCAGCAAGCCTCTTCTCGGTGCAGGAAGAGTTGCGCACACACACAGTTTAATACTAGCTACATATTCAAAGAAAAATACCCAGTTCAAAAATCAATCTCTGAGTTCAGGTCAAACAAGGATAGGATAACCCTAAAAATCCTAAAATGTCTGTTGTTTGCAGCTCTCGGATCATTTTTATATGTCGTCTTGGGGTTAATTCAACCGCACACTTGGCCACAGGACTTGAGCGAAAGGGTCCAAATGACTTCCTGGCTTCTGCGAGACTCCCGGAGCTTCAGCCAATGCCGTTCTAACTTTAGTATGGAAATAAAAAAATGACATATGAAAGCAAACACAAGCGAATGTAAGGAAGGAGATATGGAACTTTTCTTGGACGGCCCGTCTTCTCTTTGTTTGTGTAAGTCCCGGCACATGGTAAATGTCATCCTGCATTACGCTGGCGCACGTTTGTATTTCATATCATTTATACTTCTCTTGAAACGCCTAAAGCCCGATGGGAGGACGGGTGAACCAAGGTGAGGTTCTTATTGGTTCACTACAGTCTTTTCCCATTAAAATGTTAAGACAAAATGGGGAAATTGCCTCTAGACTACAGGAGTACAGTCATATGAGAAAGACATTGTTCTTAAAGAGATGAACCAAAACAGGAATAAAAACAGCTGGACATCTGGTTATCTTTTAGGGGAACGGTCGGATAGGGAACGGAGCGTTTTTACCTGACCCGTTTGAAGCGTGGAGCCATGATTAGTCTAACACACACTCCATCACCAATAGGGAGCCACAAATGTGATATCATGAGCTAACTTGAGTAGAGTCCAGATCCTATTCCAGATGATATGTAGAGGGATGTTAACTGAATCTGTCCCAGAGCAGGTCATTAACGAATGTGCACAAAGCTATAAAGTCTGTTTGTTCTTTTGTGCGAGTTACATATAACACTATGTACACCAACACAAACGCTACTAGCTATGCAAATGCAATTACATGGAATTTTTACTAAATGTGTCACAATGCAAGAACACAGTGCTGCCACAAGGGGCGCTAAAGGGCATCAGTGTAAAGCGGCTTCTTCTACTGTCAGATTGAAGAGAATGTAGCAAGCTAAATCAGCTAAATAAATTGAGATTGCAAATGCAATTGCTGTACTTTAAGGCTGTGTCTGAAATCGCCCTCTATACCCTTAAATGCGGCACTATTTGAGGGGACAGACATTTGTAGTAGCGTCCGAAACCATAATGGACGTTATCGAGTGCACTCATTCAATCCCATAATGCACCGCAATAACACCCGATGTACACTCAACCATAGATATTATATAGAGACGTATATGCACTCAACGGCTAGAGAATACCCATAATGCACTGTGAGGGTCGTGCCGAATGAATTCCAGCGTCTCACCAGAAGATGGCGCTTGCAGCCGAATCATCCATCCATGATCCATCCATTTTCCAAACCGCTGGTCCAATGTGTGGCTACAGCGTAATATCATAAAGGTATATAATTCATTTTTAATTGATTATTAAATTGTTTAATTAAGGTTTATACATGCTAGTTTCCATGACAGAGTTCAAGATAAATATTTTCATTACTACTGGAGCTTGCTAAGTTTCAAATGATTATTAAACAGCAAGCACAAATCATGCAAAAAGCCGCAGCCCTTCCGGCGCATTCACTGTCCGAATTCTCATTTTCATTCACTCCTTCCAGTGGACTATATTAGTGGAGTAATGTGGGGAATAGTGAATATGGGGTGATTTTGAACACATCTCATATTTGAATTAAGGAAGCAAAGAGGATGCAGAATAGCAATTGAATGTAAGGAAGTAGAATTAAAATGAACTGAAATGCAAAGAAATCATATAACTAATTTTAACTAGAAAAGCAAAGATTGGTATGAATGTTGGCTTTGTTTAAATATATTTTTTAATGTTTGGAATAAACTATACTTTTGTTTTTGAAAGTATATTATGCTCACCAAGGCTGAATTTACTTTATCAAAAAATACAGTAAACAGTACTACTGTGAAATATTACTACAATATAAAATAACTGTTTTCTATATATATATATGGGATGACAAGATCATAATAGACATTTAGACTGAGATACTGAATGGCTTGGTTGCTCTTTCACGTCTTGTAAAAATATGTAAATGTAAATTAATAAATGCATCAGCTATGTTGAATGTCTTTGAATTACCATTCATGTAAATTGAGAGGTGTGGCCAATTCAATTCAAATTCACACTCATGATTTCACAATGAGACAATTCTTCAATTTTGAATGTGCAGAATTTTCATGCATGTATTTTTAATAGAGGGACATTCATTTAATGCAAGAAAAAAGATCATGCTAGTCATTTAAACCTAATGGACGTCATATTCAATGTAGAAGAATACTGAAACTAGTAGGCCTACCCAAACATTGCACCATAACTTGCGTGCCAGGTAAGAGACCACATGGATTTCGGTCATAACATCCTTCTGTAAAACTCGGGACCGATGATTAACCGTTTGGTAGAGCCGCACAATGTCATAGTGGTGCAGGGCGGCAACTTTCTTTGCATTTATTCTACCCTTCATAAAGCCTGTCAGAAAAAGCCTGTGGCCTGCAACCACTGCCAGCAGACGCTCACAGGAATCCTGTCCACACACACACCCTCCCTCGCTCGCGTTCTCTTTGCTCACAGCTGCCGGGCCTCCTCAGGGTTCACGCGAGGTAAAGATATGCTATATTATGCAACCGTGTATAGATTTTCCACCACTGGAGGTTGGCCAACTTCCTGCTTGCTCAGAGACAGGCGACGAGAGCTGTTGACGAGGCTTTGTTCCCGCCAGCAACAGGCAGCGATTCCTTGCAGGACTGCTTGGATAAACAGCACGGAGCGCCACGCCATGTGGCCGGGAGTAACACTCCACACACACGCTTGTTTATGATCTACTGTCTTTCCTCGCTGCTGCTTGCTGTTTTCATGCAGTTCTGAAACATTCGCATGCAGAACGTTCGGGTTGCTGCGCAGCGATTCTGTGAGTTTTGATAGACTCTGCAAAAGAAAGAAAGGAAAAGAGAGAGAGAGAGAGAGAGAGAGAGAGAGAGAGAGAGAGATGCAAGCTTTCCTCTCGCACCTCCACACCCACCAATCCCAAGACAGGAACACTGTCTCTGGCTGCACGGTTCACTCGTGAGACAAGATATTTATTTCTCACAATTGCAACTTTCTATCTTATAACTGCGACAATTTCTCATGATTTAGACTTAAATTCTTTCAATTGCAACTTTATTACTCACAACAGTGAATTTATTTCTCACACTGAGACTTTATTTTTGTAGAAAAGCAAAAAAAAACCTCACAATCGCAACGTCATTTCTTGTAATTGCACATTTCCATCTCATTATTCCAACTTAATTTCTCACGATTTAAACTTAAATTCTTTCAGTAGCAACTTCTCACAATTGTAACTTTATTTTCATTTAGTCACAGATGTTTCTCTTAAAATTCCATGGTAGAAAATAAAAGTAGACACAAGTGAGACAATTGTTGACAGTCAATTTCATAGTACAGAGCAATGATGACATTAATGCGAATAGCATAATTGAGATAAAAAATAAAAACAAATTGATGAAAATGTTTTCTGGTGCTCATGGTATTCTGGGATGCTGCACCCCTCCCCGTGTTGTGATGTTCTGGTCTATAGAAATATTAATATCTAAAAGATTTTGATTGCAAACTTTGGGAACTTGGTAAATCTTTGAGATCTTTCTGAAACTACAAAAGACCAGTGTGAGATTAGTCTTATTCTTGGAGAGAAGCAGAAGACATGAAAAAAAGACATTGAATCTTGATATGAAATGCCATTTGCAACTCATTTTTCTTCCTTCAACAGGACTTGATTTCACCCACTGGGAAAAGACTGAATGATGAAGAAGAGTTAGAATTGCACACCAGGTGAACGAAAGGGCCGAATAAGTTTTGTGAAGGCAGCCGAAAAAAGAAAGTAATTTCAGAGGCAGAGCAAGTTATTGCATTTTGATGAAAGATTCAGATTTGGATTAATGTGCTACAATGAATCATACACAAAAAAAGCGCAGGACTGTGTATTAAAAAGATAAACAGGTCAATTTTCAGTGCATGTTAAATTATATCATATTGCTGTCTAGGAGAAACAGTTCTAGAGAAACAAGATCTCATTTGTGATTTTCCTTTTCTTTCAAAAAAGAAATTGGAACTCTTCAGGAAATCCAAATCATCTCTGGCCAATCATATTCCTTGACAATGTAAACAATAAACAGTCAGCTATAGGTGTGGCCAGGTTCAGAGTAAATGTGCTAATGTGATGCATGTTGACTGGCTGTCGGAGGTTGTGGAGGGCATGTGGGTCGAGCGAGGATCTGGCTCACGTGGCAGTGTTTCCTCGCATGCGCTGTATCAGTGCCGGCCGTGATGTGTGCAGTTGCCACCAGATTGGCACGGATGAGTAAAGAATGCACACCTGCGTCTCATGCGCTTAAGTGTGTGCAGGTGCGAGGGTGTGCACACGTGTGCTTGCGTCCAGATGCATTATGCATAAGGATAGAGTGTTTTAAATTTGCGTTGTTAATTAACAAAAAGGAAGGAAACGAAGAGAAACAATGAAAGCTGAGTTGCATACTGTGAATTCTCTACTAGAATTGTGCATGATTTAGAACGGAATTGAGAATGCCTTCAATTTCAGTTTAACAGAGAAAAATATGAAATTTCAATTTCAAATCTGGAATTTGAATTGAAGTAGCAAACAGAATGCAGAATTGCAATTCATATTCATTGTAAGGAAGTAGAATTAAAATGATCTGATTTTTAACTAATTACTAACTAAGAAAATCTAAGTTTGTCAAGATAGTTTGAATATAGGCTTGACAAAGTCTTTTTTGAAGATGGATGGATGGAATGACTGGATGATGGAACAGACTGAAAGACTAGATGAATGAATGGAACGGATGGGTGGATGGATGGATGATGGAACGACTGGATGAATGGGTGGATAAATTAATAAATATAATTAATAACAATTTAATATTTATGAATAATTTCGGAATTATTTAATATAAAACACAATTGTAATAAACAAATAAAATTATAATTATTAATCAATCATTCATAAAATGTAAAAAAAAAAAAAAATTTAAATAAAAAGATATATTTTTTAATAATTATAATATTATTAATATAACTAATATTCATAGTGCCCACTCTTAATACCACGGTCTATATTAGGATCAGTGTATTTCAGAGCTACATCCAGCTTTTCCAGCGTCCCTCAACAGGGTCGTATGGCCTTGACCTCTGGCTGCGTCTCATAATAAGCATGTCGGCGTGTTACACGTCTAGGGCGTTTGATCCGTCCCGCTGTGGTCCGTCGTGGAGTGGCACTTAAACAAAAACAAAGTAAAACAAAGAGAAACTGATCTGCTCAGACAGAGATGGAACCAACAGAGCACAAAGCCAGAGCGGGGAAATTTGCCTAGCAACACCGCAAACCCAACCAGTGCCAACACTGGCATAGCCATCCCACCCATAAATCCAGAAAACTCCTCACAGAGGAGTCCCAAAAGCACACCGTCCTACACTCTTAAAAATAAGGAAGGCTCCACAAGGGGGTTTTCACAGGGATGCCATAGAAGAACTATTTTTGGTTCCCCAAAAACCTTACGGTTTGTAAAAAGAACCATTTTTTTCATAGTATAGAACATTTTCTAAATCTAAAGAACCTTTATCCACTATAAAGAACCTTTTGTGGAATGGAAAGGTTCTTCATGGAACCACAGATGCCAATAAAGAACTATTGATTATTTTAAGAGTAATCAAAGGTTTAGGGATGCAGACAGATCTGATTTTGCATGTACGCGATGTTCAATGCGCGATTGCTATGATGTCTATCGGTCCATCTTTATCCCGAGCCCTCAAACAGCTGCTATGGGAACCATTTCTTCCCGTTTGAAGGACTGAGGCCTGCTCTGTTTTCACAAAGATGGTTTTGATCAGCACTGTTAGCCGACCGTACAAAAACCTACATTTCACGGCTTATGTATATGCGAGCTAAATTATGTAATTTGCGTTCGAGTGTGTGTTCCATTACCATAGAAACAGCACAACATATCAGCAAGCGCAGAGCCGCAGTGGAGCTACGGGCACTGCCAGGCCGATGCCAAGGCCTAATCCATGCCAGGAGTGACATGAGCGAAGGGGAAGGGAGGAGGACGCACACACACACACACACACACACAGACTGGATATCCTCCTATTCTTTTGGCTGGAGACTCCCATGGCAATGGCAGTAGGAATCCATTCTCCACGGATACTGGGACAGCTGTGCAGATAGTAGATGAGAGCCGATTGGTTTGGGCCTTTCTGCATTAAAGCTTAAGATAAAAACTAGGTACTTTATTCTAGGCCGGCCTCTTCCGTGCCAACATGCATCTGACTCAGGCCGGCTTTGTGTTTCCCACCACCTAATACAGTGAACAGCAGAAATACAACAGCTCTTTGACACATTTATTATGTCCTTTATGGACTGAAAATTTCCTCCAGTGTTTGTCTCTCTATAAACCTTGATGTGTTAGTTTGAAGGGTCTTTATGTGAAAAAAGGTGAGGGAATGACTTGAGTTGAGAGTAGGGTTCTGGAATCGGATACTTAAGGTCAGGAAACGAATACTTGCTATAATATTATAATTTCGATTCCTCTTAGCGATTCCTTTGTGTCCATTTTAATAAGACTTTAAACCACTCAAGCGCAAGAAGACCCGCGCTCTGTTAACGTGCGCACAGAAAGCTGCCACTCTCGCTGAAAAGTGAGCGATACTAAACTGAGTTCTCTTTCGCGTCTTTATGCACTTAAATGGACAAAAAAAGTCAAAATCTCATCGTAAACACAGTCGTTATGTCTTAAGTGAACGTAAACAGTTTAGAAAGAAAACGCATGTGTATCAGTATATTAGATCCGTGCAGCTCTTAAAGTGACAGCAGCCTCAAATTCCTGCTGCCGTCTCCATAATAACGTTAATCAAACAGCAAAAAAAAAAAAGAGAAAATTAACTCGGTTCTTGACTGAATAACTTTTGTAACTGTATTTGTAATGTATATTTTATTTGTAAAGTGCAGTTATTTTGCATTTGATTACAGTTTCTGTACCTGAATACCTGAAAATCTTAAAACACTTTATTTCAATCGTATATTTGCTCAGTTGTATCTATTTGTGCGATTGCTAATTTGTTTATTTGTTCTTTTTTAATTCCTAAGTGTTTACTTTACTTTAATAATGCTTGACATTTATATTAGTTAGGCTAGGTTTTTTTTTTAATATGGTATGATTTTTGTTCATGGTATTCAGCTACAATTAAATGTTTTGCAATAAGACTTAGAACAAATGTGAATGATATCTATGATGTGTGTTTTTTTTTTCGATTCGAAATTAGGAATTGATACGAATCGGTTATCGATGAGCATAAGCAGAATCGGAATCGGAATAGTTAAAATTCAAACGATCCCCAATCCTAGTTGAGAGAGTATGTAATAGGTGGCAATGGCCTTATAAGGGTTGTGTAATGAAAAATTACATTTTCCTTGACTTTATCGGAATAAAAGGGTTCGACTCACTGTTAACAAACTGTATTGTGCAGAACTAAAACTTCCCAGGCCAAAAAGGGCATTTATCTCTTTTATTGGATGTATGGTCACCAAAACCCAAATATATTAATGACCACCCACATTCAAAAACAAAATAAGCTAAACTAAAAATATTGGACCAAATGTAAGAGCTTAAGAATCTGTCATAAACCCATATGCATGGACTGCTATTCTGAGAAACGGGATGAACGTTTCTCCGTCTGTGTAGTATGTAGTTACAGCACTGGATGGTATCATTCATATCATCCAACCCTGCATGATTTTCTTTCTTCTGTGAAAGACAAATGAGAACGTTTAAGAGGAAAAGTTCATATGCACAGATGCCAAAATGACCATTAGTCCATATGACTATATTCCAAGTCCTCTGAAGTCATGTGACAGTTTTGTGTGAGGAACCAAACGAAATGTCAATTTATCTGCTGAAAATGTTCCCCTCTACCACAGCTCTTAAATCGCATTTGCATTTGAAGATTTTCAGCAAATAATGCCTTAAATATCAATTTGATCCTCACACAAATCTTCAAAAGACTAGGAATATAGAAACACCTTGCTTGTTTCTTACCTGTTTCTTATATGTATGATCGTTGACAAATTGGCATCACATTAAGTTTGTTAAAAATGATGGACATTTTAAATGCAATTCAAATACATAAATCTTACATTTAGACCTTTTTTTTAATGGATGGACTATTTTATGATGCCGTTTTTCCTCATTTTGTGTTGTACGGAGGATGAAATGTCATTCAGGTTTGGAACGACGGGAGTAAATGATAAAATTATTCAGTTAAAACATGACAGAAAAAAAACATGTAACAAAGAGGGTAATGAGAAACTATATTAGGGGAAAAAAAACTCTGTAAGTGCAGCTCAGGGAAATAAATGCGATATGATCCTGCAGTCTCTGAACAGCGCTATGGAATGTCTTTGTTTGTGGTGTTTTATTATTGTTGACCGTACGGCGGGTGAACAGGAGCTTTGACATTCGGCTAGGGGACACGGCTGACGCCCCGTGAGAATGAATAAGTAAAAGGAACAGAGCGTCCCTGTGCCCGTCTGGCATTGTAACCATCCCTCTCTCCGTCTCTGTGCCATCAAACCAGCTCGACTCAAAGCCACTGGACACCATTTGGACAAACGCGAGACTCCGGTTTCACCGGCAGACTCAGACTGCCTATCACATGAGCGCACAATACCGTCACGGCCCTCTGAAGTGAAACGTAAGATCAACTAGTTGTCCTCTTCAAAAGTCGCTCCCGTACCCCGTCTGAGAAATTCAACAGGAACCAAATCTGTGATCATCCATATATTGTGTGTGTGTGTGTGTATATATATATGTATATATATATATATATATATATATATATATATATATATATATATATATATATATATATACACACACACATATACATACATACAGTATAAAAATACAGTAAAAAGTAAAAAATACAGTAAAAATGTAAAAACAGTAGTATTGTGAAATATTATTACAATTATTTTTTTTTCTAAAAAATATTTTTTTAGTTAAGTTATTCCAAACTTCTGACCTGTAGAGTGTGTGTGTGTGTGTGTCCAGATGATAATTCCAGGGTACTAAATGATTAACATCTTCATATACATATTCATATGGTATTAATATAGTTCTCGAAAAAGCAAACATACTTTTTTTTTTCATTGTGCCCTGCACTTGGGTTAGATTTGCACACTTTTGCCATAAAAAACAAGCAGTTACCATGGTAAAATGTCCCAAAAAACATGTTTATACTTTTTTTGTGTGTGTGATTCTGCTACTGGTGACTTAGAAAGGCTAAGAAACGGGTAGACTGAAATGGGACAACCAGAGTCTCAACATGGTCCTGCAATGCTCCCTAATCCTGTGATAAAACCACTTGAGCTTCAGCATTAGGAAAAAGAAGGACAAGAAGGAACGAACAAGAAAGAATTCAAGCTTAGAGACACAGTTTCATGTGAGTGAATCAGAGAGTGAAAGATGATGAAAGTACTAAAGTCTGAAATATCAAAGCAGTGTCTTGATTCCGACTGCGGCTCCATCAGATTTTAATCCCGAGAGCAGCTGCTCCAACTCATTTTCCAGGCCCGGGGAGCGAGCGATACCGGAGAATCTAGAGTGATTCTAGAGTGACTAAGTCAGGTTTGGGGAGAAAGTTAAGCCTGTCATGGCCGAACGGCCTCATCCATCTCACACGAGATTTTTATTTGGCCGAATATGCACAGATATTCTTCGCCGCTGATTAAAGTTTCCTGAAGCGAGAAACAAAAGGTTTCTCCTCGGCTCTGTGAAATTCAGATCCGGTTGGCGTAAGATGCGGAACGGTCATAAAAAACGGCTGCAAATCAAATCCACGGAATTCACAAAAGTTACACCTGGCTGCATAAAAAGAGATTTTTTTTTATAACTAAATATATTCAGATTTTCTGATTTCAGATTTTAAAATTGCTTTCAAAAATATATCATTTTAAAATTATTTTAAAATGTCCAAATTGGTTCTTGTGGCCATTCTGTGATTTTGATTTGTAATTGTCTGTAAATGTTGAAAGGCCAGTTAACAGAAATGTCAGTTCCCAAATCTATCCGTGTTTAAATAAATCAACTCTATCCGAGGTACAGGCTTACTCTTGACTGTGGTTGAATGTTTCTGAATTCAGGATTTGAAATCTTAATGACTGAGTGTTAATGACTGAGTGTGAGCTGCACATCCAGCCAGGCTTAAAAAAGGCAGGTGTGACCCTTCAGCTGTATATGATAATCTCTCTCTCTCACACACACATTCTCTCTCTCTTTAATTATACAAAACACAAGTACATAATTAGATATCATTTTTGATGTCAACCCTGATTTTTGGCATGAAGCAAATTAATTTCAGTCAAAATGACCTTCAATGGCTGGTAACATTTCTTTACTAAATAAGAGGAAACTCATTTGGTGACATTATGGTCATATAAAATAAAAAAGTAAAAAGAAAAAAAAAACTTATTTATGAAGTGGTTTCATGTTTTTCTCACAATGGCTATCTTAAAAGTATTTTAGATGTTTAGGCAGTAAAATGAAAATGGGAAGCAGTTTTTTCACAGCTATAAAATAATTTTTACTTTCTGCAAAGAAAAATTCCTGTTTTTGCATTTAAGTAAAATAAACTATATTCAATTTCAGACCCTCACCAACACCTACATCTGACATCGCTTTAATACAAGCTCCTCTATATACGCACTATTCCCAAAACTCCTCACATTCGAGCTGTTCACTCGAGAAAAGAAAGCTTTTTTAATTTACATTTAATATCATGAATGACCTTCTAGGCCTGCTTTTGATTTTGAACAGCCAAACTGTAAATGTATTCATCAGACACGAAGCTCTGAAATCCAAGCGCAAAACTAGAGACTCGCCGACCTGCTCTCTCTCCCCTCAAAGCGCAAGGACTCTCCATATCCGAAACCTCCTTTAAATTTATTAAAACGGTGATTATCTATTTATATATGCAGCTGATGCAATATATTTGGCTTCAGGTTCTGTGGTTAATTAATGCAAAAAAACAAAGAACCATATATCAGATAGATAGATAGATAGATAGATAGATAGATAGATAGATAGATAGATAGATAGATAGATAGATAGATAGATAGATAGATAGATAGATAGATAGATAGATAGATCTTATACAGCACTATCTCGGCTCTAAAGCCTTTAATCGAGCCAGTAAAAGCTTGAAGTCATCCGATAATATAATAATACAGCATATTTGCTTTTCCAGTTGCGATTGACCCACTGCCGTTGTTTTCTCTGGAGCCGAAACAGGTATGATTCAGTGCAATATAAACAGGAAAATATGTCGATTTCAGACCCAAGAGATAAATCTGTTGCAGTCTGCTTACTAAAAAAACACCCACACTACACTTACAGTAATATGCATGTGTATAAGACATACAGTGCCAGAACATAAACATGCATTTACACTAAAAAGAATATATATGGCCTGATTTATGGCCATAAATGACCAAGCACATCATTATAAATGGCGTCCTGTTTCAGACTCGAGATGTTTATTAAATAACAGAATAATTCCTTGTTCAAACTGCACCACTTCAAATCAATTAAGGAACAGGGCTGTGCACAGTAACTATTGTGTTTTAAATGGGAAACAGGCCTCTGCTTGCATGCCCAGAAGAAAAACACACGCTCCCCGGTTCTGCAAGCATGCGGTAGGGGCATGGAAGTTAAAATTGTTTTAATAGAACCACTGTAAAACTCAGGAATGAATTACACATGACACACGCAACGCCATGGCAGAAATATAAACAACTGCGCCAGATGACAGAGAGACGGCACTGACTTAGGCAGGACAACTTTGAGGAACCATCGCGAATTAGAGCCAGCTATATTCCTGAAGACAAAGAATCTCTAGAAAAGAGGGAAAATCACTGTCAGCCCTGTTCAGCTGCGCACTATGATGTACGATTGTGAGCTTAGAAGCAGACGTAATGAATGAGAATGTCTCTTTGTTTCTAACGTGACTGAAGTGACAAATATGAAAACACCTGTTTTAAAAGCTGTTGTTTTTCAGTAAAAACGGAGTCAGAGTTTGCATGTAAAAGCATGTTGGTTTGTGTGTGTGTGTGTGTGTGTGTGTGTGTGTGTGTGTGTGTGTGTGTGTGTGTCTGTGTGTATGCATGTATGTATGTATGTATGCATGTATGTATGTATGTATATGTATATATATATATATATATATATATATATATATATATATATATATATATATATATATATATATATATATATATATATGAATGCAAACAACAACAACAAATATAGTAATGGCATTTGATTGCATGGCAAACATTTCTTCAACTGAAACTAAAGCTCTATAATATACATTATCTTTTTTTATTGTAGCAACAGAAAAGTATCAAATAATCAGATTACACATACATTTGTAAAAGTTTGATATATTAAAGTAGTTTATGGCAAAATGCTAGAGAAAAGGTTACCCTGTAACAGTTGACTGCGCCACAAAATGTGGAAAAAGACTTATTGCACATAAAATACTGCCAAAAACAATACAAAAACATAACCGTTAATACATGATTTACTCTGTTGTTACTCAAAAACGCAGATAAACAGTTGCAGTGCTGCATTCTGAAGGTAAAATTACATCAACTAATAAAAAACTGCAAATAATTTCTCATGAAAAGTATTTGAACATGAATTTATGTTGTTAGGCATACATTTGCAAATCTTATAAGTTTGTAAACACCTCAGGAAACTATAACGCATGTATAAACGATAAAGGTTTCAGATGTGCTTGAGAAATTATACAGATGCATTGCATTTGAACCAAGTTACAACCTCAAAAATATCCCCAGTCATACTTCAATAATTTCACAATCCCAAACAAACCCATCCATATAAATGCATTAAAAAGACAGAATATGCAGTTCGGATAAGAAACGCTGGAAAAACTGGTATTTTGGGGGGCAATGCTGGCGACCTGACATATCCAATAAAAAAAAATAAAAAAAAGGCGAACCGATCAAGTTCAACTCTTACAGCAACAACGTCAAAACCCTAGACTTTCCGAAACCCGCGCGCGTCTTACAATCTCTCCAAGTGAAGATATGCAGAGTGGGACGAAGCGAGAGAAAAAAAGAAAAAAAATGACACGAAGCGCTAAACTCGCAGTTCAAGTCTTTCTATACATATCCACTCCACCTCCTCTGCGCTCCTTTTATATTAAATAGATTTCCAGCGAAGCGCCATTTTCTGCCCAAACCACGCGCGCGCTGAAAACGCGTAAAGAAGGTCAGCTGGAGACGTGCCACCAAACGCGCTGACGATTCCACGCGCTAGTACAACTGAAACTGTCCCGAGGTCGAGGGGAACAGCTGACAGACACGAACGCGAATCACTCAAGCAGAAGAATAAGGAATGCTTTACCTGTGTGAGGCAGTATGGAGAGTACATGTTATATGTGAGATGCGTGACTGACGCGGGATGGAAGTGGCATTGCCGTCCCGCTCTCGCTCACTGCGCGCTGCTGTAACTCCGCCTAAAGCGCCTGAAAGTGAAAGCTTGCACAAAGTTTTGCGAGGAGGAAAACTTTCTCTCCCTCCCTCTTCCACTGTGCGCCTCTCTCTCTTTCTCTCGCTCTCGCTCTCTCTCTCTCTCTCTCTGACTGAACAGAAGTCTTATCAGCCTGACCGATATGAGATTTCAGTGTAAATATATACATGTGTGGAGACTATCACACGTGAGCTGTACAGGGTAAGATTAGCATAGTAGAGTAAGGTAAAGTCGTGGTGACGTCTACATTTTCTGGTCAAAGTCATATGTTTGAATCAACCTGAGTACATTAGGGACAAATCATTTCTTACATTATAATGATTAGTTGATTTATATTGAAATCATGCTAGAAATGCCATGATGCGACATAAATTTGCAAATAAGCAATAGTCATATTACTGATCTATCAGGAATGTTTGACATGTTTATGATATTTCTAATATGATTTCAAATGTATATCACCTAAGCATTAAGGCCTATAATGCAAAAAAAGAAGAGAAAATGTGCAATTGTTAAAGAAAATTTCTCTTCATGATCTGTCCCTTAAACATCCTTTGTTAGTGATCCGGTTATTCATATTTAATCAGTTGATTCAGTCATGTCAAAATTATATTATAAAAAATATATAAATATAAAAATACATGTGTGTGGGTTATTTATATATATATATATATATATATATATATATATATATATATATATATATATATATATATATATATATATATATAAAATTTACATACAGATTTAAATAAATATAGGACAAATTTTAATATATAATATATTAATATATTTATCAATTAATTGTATTAATATATAAAACAAGTTATATTATATATATTATAATTATAGAAATATTTAAAACATACATGCATATGTAATAATATACATATATATATATATATATATATATATATATATATATATATATGCACACACACACACATATGTATGTACAAAACAAATATGTAATACAATTTATAATTATAAAAGATTTACACAATTAAATATTATTATATTACATAAATATGCAATTAAATGTATTATAGATTTAAATATACATAATAGATATTATAATATTATAACTACAAAAAATAGTTTGTATATATTGTATATATAAGAATAACTTGCAAACACACAAATGTCAGTCCAAATAAAACTCTAAGTAATGTTTTTCTTTACCTAGAAACCAAAAATATAAGTTAATACACTGCCGCATATCTATGTATCTTGAGTAATATTTTAAAATACATATATGAAGATATGAAATAAGTGAACGTGTCATGCATGAATAATGGAAGGTGTTACTGTCATTTGCAGGTCTCTACGACACTTTGTTTTTGCAATGGCATGCAGACTTGTGCAAGTGCAAGTAAACAAAAACATGAACAAATGCTATCGTTTTGTGTGTTTTTGTGTTAAGAAAATGTAAATTTAATGTAAATTATCTTAATAATAAAACCAGTAAATATATGTATTTGTGTCTGTTAATGACTGTCAAATGCAAATGTATTGTACTCAGTATTGTATAAGCAGTAAAAGACGGGCAGAAAATCATCTGGACTACAACACACACACACACACACACACACACACACACACACTGTAGCGATGGCAGCGCCTGTCCTTCTTCAAACTTCGAAATGAACGTGCCTCGCAAAAACATGAAAGGAGTGAACATTAAGGAAAGAGCAGGCGGCGAGTGGAGTTATAAGTTTTGGAGCGTGTCCCTGGGTGGGTATTTTTGGTGGGGGTGAAGTCATTGAGCAGAACCGGAGCTGAAGGCTGGATGTGCCACCGGAGGCCTGGAGATTTATGAGGCCTGTGCAGTTCCACCGCAAGCCACTGCAGGGGAAACAAAGAGAACTGGGCTCTGTGTGGCCAATTACAGATCCAGGGAACCCGGGAGAGAGAGGGAGAGGGAAAGAGAACTGCAGAAGAGGAAAGTGCTCTGGACGACCACACAGGAAACACATACCTGTGTGAATCGTCATCGCATCGCACCGTTACCTCACGTGACCTTTCACCTGTTATTTGTCAACCACCTTTAATCACTTAAGCTCAGCGTTTTAGGTTCAAATGTATAGATTTCTATGTCTACTTTACTCGTTTTCACTATTCTTTTTTGCTGTCAAGCATGTCATTTGTAATATGATTTTAATGTAAATAAATCTGTTAATCATTTTATAATGTAAAAAGAGAACACATGCAATTGTTAAAGGAATTATTTCCACATGACCTGTCCGTTTTGTTATAAGATTCTAATTTGGTCGGATTGAGTCAGCCAAAATAAATCATATCATTTACTTTTTTTTGAGGTTTTTCACAATCGCTTTGGCTTTTTTTTCTCTGAAAACAACAAGTTCACATTTCTGAACAATTAGTTTCTTGTTCACATCAGATTTGAATTTCTTATTGATTTAAGCAAATTGCATGTGCTTTGGCAAATGTGTGCAAAAGAGTACAATTGTCTATAAATTGCACAATTACTAAATACACATGGACAGTTGATCAAAGCTGAAACTGTCAAACTCTTCACATCTTCTAAATTTTCTTTCATCGTGTGAGGCATCACATGCAAATTGATCCATTCATTGATCAAAATCACCATGGAAATATTTGTTATATACAAATTTCATGTTTTTTTCTCCTGCTAGAAAACTGCTTTCTGTACAACCAACCAATCAAGTTTGGAAACTATATCTAAACTTCTTCTTTGACTCTCTGAATCTGTATTTACACAGACAAAACAGATATTCTTTTATAGTATAGAAAGCAGTTAGTGAAAAATTTTTTTGAAAAAAACATGAACATGAATATATATAACAAAAATTTCCATGGTGAAAAAACAAACAAAACAACAACATCTAAACATTTTGACCAGTGTGGCTCACACAATGACTTTTTATTTTGGTGTAATTTTCAGATTTATCGACACAATAACTAGGTTTCACAATAACATTAAGACGGTTTCAAAAAACATGCCAAAGCGATTGAGAAAAACTGTAATGACACCGCAGGTAATTTGAATCAAGTACAAGTTAGTTAGGTTAAGGTATAACATTTTAGGTTTGGATGGATGGATGGATGGATGGATGGATGGATGGATGGATGGATGGATGGATGGATGGATGGATGGATGGATGGATGGATGGATGGATGGATGGATGGATGGATGGATGGATGGATGGATGGATGGATGGATGGATGGATGGATGGATGGATGGATGGATGGATGGATGGATATCCTAGTCTTTTCCACCACAGTATCCTGAACTTATTTGTAACAAAATTCCACAAAACCAGTTCAAAGCCCTGCAGTGGTGAGAGGAGAGGAGGTTTCTCCAAACCAAATCAACGGCAAACACAACATGATAACTCGTGTACCACCTCTCAAGATGTGCCCCACATTTAGTGGTTTGAGTGGGTGCAAGACTACTAAACGAACACACGACACAACCACACACGAGGAGTAAATCAACAGCTTTTACATCTAGATTTACATTTACTCATCTGGCAGATTTTTACTCTTAAAAGCAGAGGCTCCAGCTGGGAATTTTCACAGTGATGTTATAGAAGAATAATTTTTGGTTCCCCAAAGAAAGAACCTGAAGAACCTCCAGTTCTTAAAAGAACCATTTTTTCTAAGTACGGTATTTCACTGTAAATTATACAATGACTTGTTCTTTTTTACTCCCAAAAAAATGTAAATGTATGGTTAGATCTATTACAGTTATTCACCGTATAGAGAACAGAAACTTTCTGTTAAACAATTAACAGTTTTTTACCGTATCATATTTACAGCCTTTTACCAATAAAAAAAAAAAAAAAAAAAAAAAAAAAGAAAAAAGGAAAGTGCATGAATGTTAAAGGTTCTTAATGGAACCATCAATGCCAATAGTCTATATATTCCAATGGTTCCAATGCCAATGGTTCTATATATAACCCTAGAGTTCTTGACTCATTTTTAAAGAACCCCTTATGCCAAAAAGGTTCTATAGCTACAAGGAGAAATGTCTTAAATGATTGCGTGATACTTGTGTTTAACAGGTTATTTACCTTTTTTCCACTGATAAAGTATGTTTACAAGCCGTTCCATTCATAAAATGTCATTAAAATTAGAAATGAATTAAAACAAAAGTAAAATTTAATTAACTAAATCCATAAAGTGATGGGAACCCCTAGCGCTTGATAGAAACCTTTAAGCTTCTATGCAGTTGCTTGCAGTTGAGCTATAGAACAAAACTGTTAACCTGCAAGTAAAAGCTTTATAAATTACTTGTTTTCAGCGTTATTAAACATGGTCAAGTTCAGTGGTTCTCAACTGGATTTAAAGGCACGGACATCCCTTCTCATCCCTTATATAGGTTGATAAGCTATCATAAACATGCATGATGAAATGGTTAAATAGCATTTTGTTGTTTGCATTTAGCATGTTTTTTTTCCCTCTGCTGTCCGAGACTCTATATATCAAAACTGAGGCCCATTTTTGGGTCACAACCCACCATTTGAGATCCACTCAAAATTAAAATCTAAATACTGATTCATCAGCTACTAAAACATCATGGCAAAACTTTTAGAATGAACGAACTTCTCCTGGTTTCTACACAAAATAAAAACACACTGCTACAAAAATCAGCACAAAATATAGCCAGGCCCTCCTTTTTCCTCGAAATTACCCCGAAGGACGATACAGTCTGACACATTCCTGATATCCAGCACAGCTATATTTTACACCTCAGCCCTTTTCTGTACTGTCAGCCAATCACGTTTCATCATTTTTCCCTCCATTTCTGCGAAAGCCTGCTTTCTGAGACGCCGGAGCAACCCAGATTTTTTTTTTTCCCAAAACGTTGGCAAAAGCAATCCGCTGGAAACGAGGAATAGAAAACCGGCTCCCAGCTCATTAACAGTCTCATTTTCAGTCATCCACAGACTCCCCTTCCCATCTCTCCATCTCTCCGTCCCGCCCTTCTGTTTTTATGACCATTTTATTTCACTCCCATCGCTGTAAATCCAGCTCGCTCGCTGGGTGGAATTTTAAAAGCTGCACTTCTTTCTGCTTTGCAGTATTTTTTTCTTCGCCCTCCCTTCCTTGCAGTCTTACCCTCATGTATACTTCTCATTTTATAGAAGTATGCAGGTTATAATTTTCATTTCCCACAAGAAAACAGCGCTCCGGTAAAATTATGAGACTTGCTTCTTTTTTTTGCAGGATTTTTTTTTTTTTTTTTTTTTTTTACTGTGCTTTACTGCATATGCATATGTGCATATGGAAATAATAATCATGGTTATATTTTTGACTCAACACAACATCAATTACAATGCTGAAGGAATAATGGAGTAATATGGAGACGTACCCTGTAGGAATCAGACACGACGAAGCACTCTGGTATCCCGGGACCTCTGGACGGGTCTTCATTCACCAGGAACGGTTCGGTGGCCTGAAATATAATATAACAGATAGAAGTCATCAGCATTATAATCACAATACTGTTGCTACTTTTTACCATTCACTCTGTTTTCCAACTATTTTAGAAGGGTTCTTCAGATGCTATGTGGTTCTTTAGATGTTCAAAAAGCTCTTTATCCTATTATAAGGTCTTCAGATCAGTGGTTTGGTTTCTGGGTTCTTAAAACTCAAATCATAGATAGTTTTATTGTATTTTTAAAGAAGAAAAAAGAGAAAAGAAAAAGCCCTTTGTGGCACTTTTCAACTTAAAATTCTTCAACTGACATTTGGACACTAACAAATATTGGAAATTATAAATAAATAATCACATAAATATTTAAAAACTCATATTTATATATTTAATTTTTAAAATCAATACAATAAATAAATAAATATACATAAATAGGAAAATAATATATAAAATGTATATATTTAATTTTAAGCATAAAGATAAAATAATTGATTTAGGCTATAATAAAAAAAAACATATACACACATACTGTGTGTGTGTGTGTGTGTGTGTGTGTGTGTGTGTGTGTGTGTGTGTGTGTGTGTGTGTGTGTGTGTGTGTGTGTATATATATATATATATATATATATATATATATATATATATATATACACACACACACATACTGTGTATATATTAGGGCTGTGCAACGATTAATTGCATCCAAAATGAAAGTTTGTGTTTACATAAAACAAAATAATTATACACAGTACACACACGTGTTATGTAAACACAAACTTTTATTTTGGATACAATTAATCGTTGCACAGCATTGCATTAATAATATATTATATTAACAATAATAATATTTGGACATTAACGGATATATTTGGACATTAATAATAAATAAATAATCACATAAATATTGTAAAAAAATACAACTCATCCTGCACCTTTTATATATATATATATATATATATATATATATATATATATATATATATATATATATATATATATATATATATATATATATATATATATATATATATATATATATATATTTTTTTTTTTATTTTTTTTTTTTTTTATAAATGTATATAAACTAACAAATATTACAAATATTTATATTTATATTTAATATCATAAAATGTATTATTTATATAATCAAAAAAAAAATAATTAGATACATGTATATATATAAATATATATATAACAAAGACATTTGAAGGTGGACTCTTATCACTTGAGCCAGTAAGAATGAAACCGCTTAGCACCCATGTGCAAACACCACAGGTTTTCTTCAGAAAGATTCAAATCTATTCTGAAAGTTTGTGACTGAACACATCTTGGCCAAACTTTACGCCGCCCATGTGCAGCGTTGGACTCGTGCGCCTGTAATCAGCGGGTTTCATCTTAAACTTATTTCAGCTCTGCATGCTGTGCACAGTCAGACCAGACTCTCCAAACTGGTTCCCGTTCACACCTCCTGACTTCCCAGTATATCCGTGACTTATTCAGCACAAACCTCTCACACAGCGACTCTTTCTCCCGACACGACCGCCAAGGTGTTTTTTTTTTTTGTTTTTTTTCAGAGTGTCATGTCCATTCATCCCAGTTCATTTGTATGCTGGGAGGTGCACTGACTGGGTGTGCGGAACTGAATAAGCCCCCATTCCAATTTATCCATTAGTGGGACGATGTTAAATCCCACAGCAAAGCCAGCAAAAACAAAGTCTGTTCACACAGCGGCATTATGGGGCGAGAGGTCAATACCAGTTGATTTTAAAGTAAAAGTGATTAACTAGTACACAAAAACCCAGATGGAAACTCTAGCTCACATGGGTTGATCTTAATAAGACTTAACCGAGATCTGAAGTATTAGCTTTGTCTCCTGAGGAATAAAATAGACGAAAATGGGACTCACACTGACACAGTGAGAATATAGAGATTTAAAATGAATGTGGATAGTAGCTCAGATCATTTGATCTTGATAGAATTTGATGAGAAATGTTTGAGTCAGAAATCTGACTGTTGACTGCAGATTTTGGTGTCTGGGTAAATAAGAGCACAGTCTCATTCATTAACCACGAGCGTGCTCAATATTTGTGTGCAATCTGCATGCAAATATTTTCACGAACAAACCATGATTCATCAAGTGTATAAAAAAAATGAAAGAACAACTGAAACCACACTTATGCAAAAATCACATACTTTGGTTGGCTTTATAAACATACTGTATTTCATCATAAATAAACTGTACTAACGGTGAATGTAATTTCACTAAGTACAACATGTTCCTGGATTGACATCTTTGTTGATCCTGGAACAACATTTACAGTTTATGACAAGTTTAGGCTTACAACCAGGGTTAGGTAATTCACCTATTATTTCACTCTTGTTTTATGGAAGTTACGGTTAAGGTTAGGTTTAAGGGTAGGGATAGGGTTTGGACTATGTTTTTGGGCAGGAATTTTGTTCCAGAATCAACTAAATATGTCTTACTAGGCAATGGATGGATGGATGGATGGATGGATGGATGGATGGATGGATGGATGGATGGATGGATGGATGGATGGATGGATGGATGGATGGATGGATGGATGGATGGATGGATGGATGGATGGATGGATGGATGGATGGATGGATGGATGGATGGATGGATGGATGGATGGATGGATGGATGGATGGATGGATGGATGGATGGATGGATGGATGGATGGATGGATGGATGGATGGATGGATGGAAATATATTTAATATATATAATAATTATGATGGATGGATGGATTTAAAAATATGTATAATAATAATAATAATAATAATTATTATTATTATTATTATAAATACAACGTCACATATATTATATATGTAAATGTATATACTGTACATATTTAAAAATACTTAAATATGTACATAAATATATAATATAATAAACATACAGATATTACATCTTCAATTTGAGCTACCTAAGCACTTAGTATCATCTCAAAATAACCATTTGAGATATTAAAGTTATCTAATATTTCTAATAACCCGTCCCTTAACCTCTAAAGAAACCCCCAGCATCCCAGACATGGAGAATTCCTGTTGTCCTCAGGAGAAAGACATATATACTGTATTTCAGTGCAAGCAAACTCTGCTGCACACATTCCCTGGATTAAACCTGTCTCTAAAATGCACTCCTATAAAAATACATGCAGCACTAAAATAACAGACGCAAAGATGTGTGTGTGTGTGCGCACACGATACTATAATAGATCCCAGACACTGGCTAACCAAAATGTGGCTGCAACACCAGCTATTCATATCCACAGCAATGAAAGGTTGCATACGCTCTTGCTCTCGCTCTCTCTCTCTCTCTCTCTCTCTCTCCTCTCACAACACATCCATAAGTCAAAGCGATTAACTAAACAAACTGAAGAACGAGAACTAAGGTTCAACCAACTCAGCTGTTTGTTATACTTTCAGAATGTGTAGAAACAGTGTTTATTTAGTCTCCAAAGAAGGTTTGGCGTTTTTACTACTGTGCTCCATATCATAATATATGAAAATCTACTCTTTTATTCATGTCAAACAGCTTTTCTAAAAGTGATGGACAGAGAAACAGGGGCAGGTGAAACAAAGAGACAGATGAGTCCCTCTCTTCCGCTTGGTTTGCCTTCACACTTTAAAGTAAGATGGTGTGGATGAGTCTCCGCTGATTGTTTGATGTAGTTCCCTGTAGATCTGTCCTCTTTCTCCCTCGCTGTGGATGTTTATGGAGCGTGGAACTGCGTCAATTAAACATGCCACCCTTTTCTATATATACGCAGCATATGCCCGATCCATATGGACAGCCCTGAGCGAAACTGGTCCCTAGGCCCGTCATAATTAACTCTTGAGTATCAACACAAACATATTTAGAGCCGAACGATGAACAGCCATATTCAAAATGTCTGCTAATGCGCAATGATGGGCCTGTTACATTTCGTGTCTGCTCACAGGGGATCTCAAAACTGCCCTGATATGAAGATTATAACACATAATAGGAAATGGGAATAGTGTAGCAATCATAATAAAAGCGTGACGAATGTGAGATGTGTCTGTTTGAAAATGAGGGTTGAAATAAATCATTAAATAATCAAACTGCATGATCAAGACTGGTGATAAAACTGGCTGCTACTTTCAGAATTTGAATTGGCTGAATGGACCAGATTTTTTTAACGTTTTCTGAAGGAAATGTGAGTGGTGCTTAATTGGCAAGGTATTCTGTGTTGTTTTTAGTGTTGCCAATCTCAAAATCTCAATAGTTTCTCCTAGACAGCAATGAAATGGAGACTTCGCTAAAGCCTCAGATGTTTGCAACGCAATCTCATGGCACTTCGTAACTATTTTACGTGTTTGGCGAATTGGTGGCTAATTAGTATGAATTCGTATAATCTCATTTGTACGTTTTCATACGATCAGCTTCCTCCCCATTGGCAGTTAAGTTTAGGGGTGGAGCAACATGTTTACTATTTTTCTAAAAAATCGTATGATTCATATAGTACAAATTCATACGAAATCACCACCTTGTAAAATAGTCACGTTTTCCCGTGAGATGGGTTGGATGTTTCTCATGAGGTCAACACCAGAACTAGTGTTTCAGAAGTGATCTCAGTAGTGTGATCAGATTTGCCAGGATATCAACTGCTGCAATCAAAAGATATATTGGATCTGATTGGATGAGAGATTTTCCAGCCATGCAATATTCTACTAATATCACACGAAAACTGTTTTACAATGTGTATCACTCCACTTGTTTCTGCCTGATCTATACTTACATTATAGATGTACAAGTACATACATTTCTCACAGCAAGCTTCAATGGCGGAGGAGCAAACCTACTTTAATTTTACAAATACTACTGTTATTGATTTTACAAATACTACTGTTATTGTGTCACGAAATGCAGTTTTAAGAGTTTTTATGTGCGAATAAGAGTTTAATATGCGATATATCAACATAGCGCTGGTTTGAAAATTTGCTTAGACTTTTTATAAGAATCAATGGCATTTATGGAAAACAGGTCTGCATTATCATAATAATTTTTATTCATTGTCATGAAAATAATGTTACAGTGCAAGACGTTATATCGCTGTATGCGATTTTATCCATTTTGTTTAAGTCATCAACGCACCCTTTCTCAAAAACCTCGCCCACTAAAACACGCCAGCAAATCAGAACTAGCAAAATATTTCAGAATCAGTGGGTGTTTCTGATTGGCTGGTTTTATTGGTTGGCAAAAAAGCACGGATAACGCTTCCGAATCTTTAGTCACAAGTGTGATTTCTCAAACTATTCAAAATAATAAAAATTCTCTTTATGGATAAATATAATCTGCCATTTGCTTTTTGCTTTTGGGGTGAAGCGTGACCTGGACATGTTATGGCATATATACGTTCATTTAAATGTATAACTTCACAACAACAACAACAACCCACAGTTAAAACTATTTTCACAATATCCACCTTTTTTACATCCCAATTCATGTGTTCACAGATAAGAGAAACTGACAGTCGACAGAACTTCTACACAACTGCTATCGCTCTACAAACCCAGGTAACACGGCAGACACATCAAAGCCCAGCGAGGGAGGGAGGGGATTTGTTTTTTAAAAGCGGTGAGAGGAGGAAATATATGAAAGCAGAAATGTATGCCGTGTGAACGCGTGCCAGGGCCACTTCAGGGAGAAATGCTGGGAAAATGTGATATTTCATACCTCCATCTCTAGAGGAGCCGCGAGAGCGAAATGAGCGAGGAGCAGCAGTAATAATGAACCCGAGGAGGAGGGGGGGCTGTTAGATTGCTTATTGTTTGATTTCAGAGCTGTTTTGGGCACTAAACATTGATTCTGTCCACACAGGATCTGCAAGCCAGAGTTGTGTCTGATTATGAGCTATTAAACAGGATGAATCATTATTTTACCCCTTTAAAATCAAAATATAATATATTTTAAGTTTTTTAAGTTCTTGTTATCATTAGTGGAAAAACTAAGGCAGGAGAGTGACATTAAAAATAATTAGATACACTATTTCATGCCCATACAAAATACTCCACCTTGATGCCGAGTGTTTTGATTGGTGCTTTGGGTTCCTCACCTTACAGTTAGGAGTCATTCATGGATGTAGCACAAACAGTGCAGAAAAAGTTATATGACTACTTGTGGTTAGAGTTAAGCCCCTGCTGGTGGATGTCGTAACTACAGCATTTGGACACAAAAGGCATCTTTCTCCACTGATATTCATTCAAAACCAGCCCTGTCTTTAAGAATCACAGCGGCGATTCTCCTTCTGCTGAATCTGCGCCACAGCAAAAAGAAAATTCGGCCTATATCAGCGGCTTTTTAAAGAACTTATTATATTCTAAAAATCTTAGTTGTGATTGTGAGTTTGCTGTCTGCATTGAATGCAAAGCAATACAAATACAGTGCACTGTACACGTTTAGAAACGTGTTTCTGTTGAGTCCTTGCGAAATACAAGCAAAAACAACATAAGGCTACAACACGACCAGTAGAGTCTGATTGCCAAACAAATGACTCTTGTGAGCCGGTTCTTTTTAGTGATTCAAAAACAAAGCTCGACCAGTGTAACAGAGGTAAACCTCACTCCCCTGGCCTCAAGAGGCGCACTGGCGACTGATGCTGGAGACGTGCGTTCTTCAGGTCGAGACACACCAAGCCGGCAGTCGGCTGTCGGGCAATGTCGAGACGTTTTTGAGCATTGGTCGGCTTAGTTTTTTCTGTGTTGTCCACACTGTTGGCTCTTGTCCAGACGCCATTGGTTTTTTTGGGGGGGACGATTCAGCATGTTGGATTGGCGTTCCGTTTAGAGAACGAGTCAGTGCACGAGAATGAAAGCAAAAGTGATGAAAGCAAGCAAAGAAGTGAAGACCGTAATGACAGAAAGCAGTTATAATTTTACGACATCTTGAGCATTCGAGTGAACAAATATTTTCATAATAACATGAGCCGACTGGAATGAAGAAAGTGATCAGAGTGATTGATAATCAACAACGTAAGCAAGAGCTGTATATCTGCAGTCCTAGTTTCGGTTTCCCTTTTTGAATGATGAAAATAGACTATTGATACCTGCTGATGTAGACAGATGTTGACTTAAACGCAGGAGCAGAAAGCACAAGCTGTTACTTGAGAGTCATCTTTAGACCGTTTGTTGTGTTCAAGCGCAGAGATGCAGTCGACGCGAGGCGACAATACAGTCAGCTTTCGTTGCCGCTAGTTTTTTGACGTCGGCTTGATGTGTCCCATGCTTTTAGCGCACCCGCCTCCCATGCCGGAGAGGCTGGTTCGAATCCCACTTGGAGCGGGTCGAGTAGGACCGGTTACACAAGTGTAGTCCGATTCCTGAACAAATGACTCGTATGAGTCAGTTCTTTTTAGTGATTCAAAATGTAAAGCGCAACCAGTGTAGTTAAATTCTCAAACAAATGACTCATATAAGCCGGTTCTTTATAGTGATTCAAAAACAAACTGTGACCAGTGTAGTCCGAGTTCCGAACAAATGACTCGTATGAGCCAGTACTTTTTAGTGATTCAAAAGTGTAAAGTGCAACCAGTGTAGTCCGATTCCCGAACAAATGACTCATATAAGCCGGTTCTTTATAGTGATTCAAAGACAAAGTGTGTGACCAGTGTAGTCCGAGTTCCGAACAAATGACTCGTACTGTATGAGCCAGTTCTTTTTAGTGATTCAGGTTCTTTTCTGGTTCTTTTCTTAGTGAATGAAAAAAATATAAGAGCATGCAGTGTAGTCCCATGGAAGTAAACACTGTAAACAAATGTCTTTGAAATGAAAAAGCATGTTGAATTGCACTAATTGAAAAAAAATTAATTTCATTATCAGTGCTTACATTTTAATGCATTGTATTTTCAAGGCTTGCATTCGATTGTTGAACAAATTACTTTTTTTTTTTTTTTTTAGAAGCCTACATCAAAAACATAACGTGGGCTATTGCAACTCCTCGATAAATGGCTCTTATGAGTCTGTTCTTTTACCGATGAGATACTGATTTGATTAAGTCTGATGGATCCTTCACTGAACTGTCTCAGACTGGTTACTAAATTTGTTACTTTTTTTTTTATATAGGCCTGTACTTAAGCATCATTTGGAACCGTTAGCTTTGTGCAGGTATAGATTTCTTAAAATGCTATTTGATGTCAGACTAATGTACGGCTATATGCTACTAATCATCATGACTAGTTATGCAGTTATGACAATGAAACATGACAACATGCAGGTAACCAGCGTTTCATTAACATCACATCATTGGCTTGCAATAGAAGAAAAAGCTAAAACCAAAAGCCAATTCATCAGAGACAGCTGTGTCAAATGACTTGGTCATAATGTTGATTGGTCATAAAATCAAGTCCAGTTGACAGGTGAACTAACACCACTTCACCAGAGGGGGCAGTAACACTTGGCACACATGCAATTTAATATATGTGTGTTCATTTCCAAAACATCTAAATTTCAATTGAACGTTATAATTGCTATACTAACATAAATATATCCACTCTCTCAATAAACAAATCAAACACTGACTGCAAAATAAAGGATTTTGATGTCAAAGACGTACAGTATTCTGCTTCCAAGTTTGCAGTCAACATAAAACCTTTTTGTTTAACAAACTATAGGATGTGTTGTTTGTTATTGTAGAACTTTTCTTCATTCCAACTGTCATCAAAGTATAACCCAGATGCATTTCTGTCGATGTTTGACAGAGGCCTGCTATAGATGCAATGCCGTCAACTATCTAGCGTCATATCTTTGATTTGGATGCTTAATTAAATTGTTTTTTTTTTAAGAGAAGACGTTAATCCCATGTGGAGTCAGCTTTGAATAGATTCCCTCATTTCTTTCTGCACTGGCCTATTTGGGTTGGTGCCATTTAAGAGAGCGGGTAAACAAATAATTATCCACATTAATGTGCTGATATTCAGGCCCATCTGGAAATCATCAACAAGTACAAGCCTATATTGCATCAGTCATGCAATCAAATATAATTCGGATTCCGAAGCCAGTCAAAGTGGAGGAGAACTGAAAACTATGTGTGCAGCGAGTTGAAAATAAAGAAGGCCGATGCATAAATTAGCTGAACGTTTAGACTCTGAAATGAGGACACCTGGGTAATGTGCTTTAGTTGATTGCCAATAGCTTGATGTCTCCTCAGATCGGCTTCTCGTAGCCTGTCTGGTGAGAAGTAAAAACCAAGCTATCTGAGGTTAGAGCTGAGCTAACACCGAACAGATGTGCTTTCCTGAAGATCTGAAAATACAGCCGATATGATTTTTAAATGCAAGTTCCTTGTGTTTTTAGTTTTGAAAGAGCTGCACGTGTCAGACTGCAAATGTCCTCTCCACTGTCCTATAAATAAAATCCTAAAAACTCAAAGAAATGGTGTTCTCACTCTCTCTTCTCACCGACGGCGAGACACACACCCGCCTCCTCTCACTCACTAGCCTCATTCGCTCTGGTTGAAAAGTGCTTGTATTGCACAACGTTTTAGTCATTCTCACATGGTTTCGCGCTGCACGGCAAAAGCGTGCGCACCGTGGATAAGTACCGCTCTCATAAAGCCACCACAGCTTGTGAGTTCCAAATTAAACATTAAAAATTATGTCAAAATGCCCATCTTGCCAAATATTATCATCTTGTCAGTTTTGTAAAGTAATAGTTGAGAGAAAGCACATGTTGTGTAACAGTATATTGGATCCGTGCATTAACTCTTAAAGTGACAGCAGCCTAATAAACCTGCTGCTTTCTGAGAAAATCACTCGCTGCTCTTGACTGAATAACTTTTGTTGCTTTAATTGTAAGCATTAATCTGTATTTAATTTTTTCAATGAAAAATATTCAGTGTTATTTTACTTTTGACTGCTTTCATTTCTGTAGTATGTCTTACCTGAGTATTACTGTTAGACCCACCTGACAAACTTAAAGCACTGTTTATGTCATTTGTCTCTTTATTCTATTGTATTTATTTGTGCTATAGTTTGCCATTTGTTTATTTGTTCTTATTTTATTACTGGCTGTTTACCTGTCTTTTTTTTGTAAATGTAGTTTACGATTCAAATAAAGCCTCCCTGAAGTTGGAAAGTCCAGTATCGTGACAACACTAGTGCATATATAGACTATAGAATTGAATTATAGCAACTGACATGACAATGCACATTTTTTTTTCTGAAATTGTAAAAACAAATTGCACTTTAAATACATGGACTGAGCTGTAGATTTTCGAACTGACTTCTGCTAATCGGCCAGGTGGACACACACATACTCTTAAAAGAGAAGGTACTATATAAATATTTAAAGGTTTCTGTCAGGCTCTTCATATGCCTATACATTTGGGTTCTCATCATGGGATCATTTTATAGATTTTCTTTTAATTAATTATTTTTTAAACACAAAGCTTGTAACCATACTTCATCACTAAAAAAATAAAAATAAAAATAAAAATGCAATCATATAAGAAATGTCTCCTTATAGAACCTTTTTGAAATAAAGGGGTCTTTAAAACTGAGTCAAGGTTCTGTACTGAACCCCATTGAACCCTTTTTTCTAAGAGTGCAGTTATCAGCCAAATATGGATTTATCATCCTACTCAATATATACATCTTTTGCCAGTTATTATTGTTACAATTATTCTTATTTAAAAGTTAGTGTGTTTACATATAAAACTACAACATGTGCAAGCAAAATTGCAATGCATTAATCAGTGCTAATCAAAATGCAATGCAATGACTTTACATATAACACTCTGCAGTCCAAAAAAAAAGTTAGCATGGGCACGAAATAAGTTGCATCCAGCACTATTGTTCTATATTTAACCCCTCGGAGCTTTTGTTCTCTTTGACAGACGACATGTGGGCGGCGACTGTCGTCCC
Source organism: Abramis brama (assembly GCF_963993115.1). Lineage (NCBI taxonomy): Eukaryota > Metazoa > Chordata > Actinopteri > Cypriniformes > Leuciscidae > Abramis > Abramis brama. The sequence goes on along the minus strand of NC_139963.1, from coordinate 42,082,145 downwards.
GTGACAAGCTTGCGCAGTGGAACAATTTCAGTAATGGCATGTTACATGTGCATGTGTCGCCTGTAATCCCAATAACACTGGAAAGCGTGTAAACTGAAGGCTTATTATCCTACACAACACTTCATTATCCACCGACACATAAAGAGATGAATCCAGAACACCAGTGATGATGAAAGTTGGAGTGCCACAGGGTCAAAGTTAAACTATGATATTGCGTTATGATAATACATTGCTTCTGTATTCACTTTAGACTAATATATTATGCCCATATAATAAATGATATGTATAAAATAGTGCAATAAATTAGTTGCACAGCAAATGTCATAATGCAATGATACAGGAAAACATTCTGCACAGTTTCAAACTAACTTCCCAATCAACATGAACAACTTGAAGCATTTTCCATAACAGAGCGTTATTCAGTACACACACACACACACACACAGTGGCATTATGTGCATCGAGGCGACCGATAACTATTGCACATGTTGTTGTGCATCAAGAGTTTTTGCGCTAAAACTAAAACCGCCAAAAAATAATCTGGGACAGTTATTGCTTGGCATATTATCAATCTAAACCCTTCTCTCCATGTTTACCAGCATGTTATAGCAGAAATAAAAAGAGCAAAGTTGATTTACACAGCACGTACCATTGTGGAGCGGGGAATATTGCCAACAGTCTCAAAGACCCATTTTACTCCTTTAGGAAGAAAAAAAACTTTGCCCCGAAAAAAGGGAGCGCGGTAGAAGACGAAAAGCAAATGAGTCGTCTCTCTCCGTTGATACCGGAAGCAGAAGAACCGGGTTGCGGGACGGGCCCGTGGATCGTGGAAAACGACCAACTTTTACGCACAGAAACTTTCGCAGGAATCAGCCGGCGCGATTCTGTCTTTCAGCAGATGCAAAAAAAGGGTGAAAGCTTCGGGGCCGGAGCGTGTTCAGCACGACCGCTCCTCTGGTACGAATCCCCCGGTTTGAGCGTCTCTCTCCGGTCCGGTGGCTTCAGTCGAGCTCGCGCCGTGCGCCACCGACAGCAACTTTCAGCCTGCGCAGTTTCAGCTCACGGACTCTGGGTGAATTGGTGCTCAGTCTCCATCCATCTCACTGGAGACCTGATCTCCATGACCTCCTCCTCCTCCTCAGTGCATGGATTATACGATCAATTATTATGGACAGGACGTCATTATGGGCAATATTGCGGAATCACACGCGACGCGCGAGAGGAACGTGGACTTTTATGTCGCCAAAACGAGTAACGCGCGAAGGTTTCGAATAACTAATTAATGTATGTTAAGTAGCCTATGTAAGAGTAGTTGCCAAAATAAACGCGCTAGCCCTGCGTGGCCCGTGCGGAACGGTCGGGTTGATCTGTGGACGGATTCGTGCAGTGGCTGGTGAATTATTAATAACCGGGAGCGCTTCACAGTCTGTCGTGTTCACAGAGGAACCAGAACGGCAGCTGGGGGTTTAAGGGAATTAAATACGGGCTTGGAGAGAAGCAGGAACGGCAGGGGATTATACCGTTCACCGGAGAGAGAAAGAGAGAGAGGGAGAGAGATGTGTGTGTATGAAGTGTGCAGAGTTTTTGTTAAACGGTGACGTAAATCTGATTATTTTTATGTTATCAAATCAAGTCTATACAGTGGTGCAAAAGTAAAATGTAAACCCTAATTCTGCAATGATGAAAGTGTTTAGCAGAAGTGAACAGGTGTAGTGTGCAGACAGTTCTGTTCACTATAATTAACATTCTGGTGCAGCAAATCTTCATGCAATCTAATAAACGATTTGCTGTCGACCTCACATTTAAAATATTACATGGGTGTAAAAAGTGATGCTTTAGTCGAAGAACAACAAAAAACTATATTGTTCAAAGGTAATTTATAAAGGTATAGTCAGGCCCCATTGGTTAATTCATTCATAATATATATGCCAGATGTCAGATGAAGGAAAATTCGTAAAGGTCATCTTATTTGAGGGTTAATTGTGGCTGTTTTAATTAATTGAACATACCTGGGCTAAAACAGAAGAAAGACCTCCACACGACCTGAAGGAGACACGCGTTGACCTTCAGTGAAGCCCTGGTGCACCTGCCAACTACATTATCAAACAAATTCATTTCCCTTTTATCAAAAGAAACAAATGAGAAATAAAATAATAAAAACACAAACACAATTTAATTATATATCCCTGTGTATTTAAAGATGACACATCTTAGCAAAATCCTTTTAAAAAAATATATTGTTTAGCATTCATTATTTTATAGACTCACTGAGATTATTTGTTGTTGCTAATTGCAATTTTCATTTAATGAAACAAATGTATGTAACGTTCTCTGAAGTTATTTACTGCGTTTGTATCTCAAAATAAGCCAGTAATCTATTATTATGATTGAAACAAACAATACAGATAAAGATGAAACAAAACAAAAAGGAATTAATAAACGGAAATTGTCCTCAATAATTCACGTTGAGAAGAGAATAAATAATAAATCAGGGGAGAAAAAAAAAAAAAAATCTTGCTCCTTGTTTGAAATCGAATAGGCTATTTATATAAGCATTGCATAAGAGCAAAACTATATCTAACCAACACAATTTTAAACAGCCAATCATGGCATTCTTCATATTTTATTTAATCATTTTTGATTGCAGATTTAAGCTACGAAAAATGCTGGGTTGTTTTAACCCAATATGGACAAACCCAAACGTTGGGTTAATATGTAATTTACAAATGTAACCCAACGGTTGAGTTTGTCCATATTTGACCCAGTATTTTTTTTAGAGTGTAGTTATCTCTCTTTCTAAACGCTCTCCCCTGTTTTTAAACATTTCTGAAAACATGCCATAGCACATTTTTCATTAAGCCAATAGAAAATGAATTAACACTTAAATAATTATTCGTGAGTAATATTCGTTAGGGCGTTAAATATCAAACCACCGTCAAAAACATAAATGAGCGTCAGAGCTTTCTGAGCCTCAGTGTTAAAACATCAGTTAAATAAAATGATCACAGTTCACAGTATTCTGAAATATAAATATAATAAATGAAAAAAATCTGAATAATAATATCAATATAGCCTATAAAAATATATAGCGCCTTAATTATATATTTGTTAATTACAAATACTGTTCATTTATTAATCAGTTTAAATTAAGTAACACTAATCAGTATAATATCATATTTAACAGTCTGACAAATCACTTCGTGTATGATGAGCAATTATTGCTCTTTTAATTTATTGTATTAATATATTCTTCATTTATTAAATATATGACATCCTACAAATATCAGCTCGGTGATTTACTGTCCGACACCACATCTCAGACAAACAGCAAAAACGAAACCACGAATGTGTACAAATTCAATGTAAACGAAATTAAAACACTTACATGTAAATATATGCCTATGTTTTTATTATGCTCATGATTTCATTAATTAACGAAGAACATTTGGTCCGTGTGACATCATAGACTATAGGCTACAGGAGAAAAAGTTCTGGATTGTGTAGAATTAAAATATTATATGTAAGCAGGGGAAATCTTACAATTTGCCATTACATTACGTCATTATTACGGACATCATTTAAAAAAAAAGAAAGAAAATCTAATTTTAGACTTATCGCAATTGAAATGATTCACATCAGAACAGAGAATGGAAAAATTGTCTTGGACCTCTCTTTTAAAATAAATCTGAACGCTAATACGCGTGATTAAAAATAATTGTTATTTCCCCTAACATTTTTGAAAGATAGAATCAGAACTGGACGGAAGAAAGAACATATTGATGTTTTGTGCAGGTGCGTTTAATACTGACTTCAGAAATACTACTAAAAATCTCTCTCTAAACAAGTATTACGAATATAAACTGATGTTAAATTACACTATTTACGTATCTAGATATCGAATCCTTGATTTGTACCGCCACTGCAAACGTTCAATCAAAGTGAGGAAAGAAAGAAAAGGCGTTTCCTTTAGGCTAGCAGAGTTGCAACAGCCAGAGGATCACTAACTAAAGTAGATACATAAAAAAAATACACAAACATTTACATTCAAATGTAAAATGTTATTGAAATTAATGCATGATGTATTGCTTAATTTGGGTCTGAGGAAAAAGAGTAGTTGATATATATACCCAATAGTAGATCGATATGACCCATGTGACCTTTGCCAATTCTTTTCCCTTGCGTTTGTAGTAATGCATTTTAGTAAATGATTCAATAATTCATTACTTTTCAAATATATATATAATTATCTTAAAGGACAATTTAAGAGGGAAAAAACAGCCACAGGGTGATGTAAAGTAAACTGCACCAAAACAGGCCAAAATTCAACACATTTTATTTGAGTAACTGAGATGGTAACAAAGTGATGACATCATGAGACTGAATGCATCTCAAAAATTGTACAAGTGCACATGCAAATCTCACTAGTAGAGCATGTTATTTAACACGGTCTTATTTTAAGATGAAGATTTAAGTTGTAACGTATAAACCAAAGAGTCACAATGTTTCGACTTCTTTTTTTAAAGTAGATAACGCCGTTTCATTTTTCCTTTCACTTCAAACAGGAGTGTCATTTATTTAGCACAGTCCAGATTGAATTTAGGCTCTACTGCCGGTTCCTTGGCTTGGCTTTAATTTCTGACTGCCTGTCTTTAATTTAGCAGGGCTACTGAGAGCATGAAGCTCAGATTCAGCTAAGCAACGGCCGGGCCAGGAATGCTGACCTTGGCGAGTGAACCGGGCCAAAGACTGAGGTAGTGCACAGCTATAATCACACATCAGGCAAACCTCCCTCAACCTAAAGCAAAAGAACCATTTGAGCCTTGAAATATGTCTGGTTTAACCATTACACCTCCCGTCCCAAAATGTATACTGTATATTACTTGCATTACACTGCCCATGATACAGTGCATAATGAACACCATGACTTTATTTGGCAAGCATCACTATTATTATTTTCACTTGATAGACAATACATGTGGGTATGACTGTCACAGACTTTCACTGATCTGAGCCATTATTAGAGATAAGAATATCAGAGAACTGGTGGTGAATCACTCAAAACACCCTAGCAACCACCTAGAACACCCTAGCAACCATCTGAAATGCCTTAAGATTTACACACAAGTCTCACATGCTTTTTCTTCTAAAAATGTTAAAATCAATTCATCAACATCATGTAAAATGGACAATGCAATATTATTTTGGACAGTGTAAAAAAAAAAAAAAGAGTAGTTTCATCTAATTGTCAGATATGTAATATGATATGCTATATGCAATATATCACAAGACCTTTACACTTACAAGGGCAAATTCTCAAGATCAAAACGTTTTTTCTTGTAGTTTTAACAATTTATTTATTAAATTTATTTGACTTTATGTAAAATTCAGAAACCCTTGTTATTAGCGACACTTGTGGCCGTGAAGTGAACTGCAGCCAGCAACTTATTGCTAGTGCTCATGTAAAGTACAAGAGACTGAACGTGATTCAAGGCCCCGATAAACTCACGGCGAAGTTCTTCTTCTTTCTCTGCTTAGAAGTAAAAAGGAAATTAACTTTACAGCGATTTACTGTTACTGAGCATCCAGACGCCGTCCACGCTGCTGAGGGCGACGTTTAGATGAATATGTAAATATATGCTGTGCTTTCCTCTCAATAACAAAATAAACACAACAGAAAAGACAGCGGTGAGAAAGTAGCAGTTAAGAAAGCATCTGATCATGGCGATGTGGATATGTTTGCACGAGCTCCGCGACTCACCGGCATCTTGTCGATAGATGAGTTCATTAAAATTACACTGTTATGAAATGAGACTATAGGCTATAGATCTGGCTATAGATCTATTGACATTACAGTACAGAATGGCTCTTTTATTGTATATTCGTTTTATGTGTCATTGAACAGAAGAGTTACTTTCGGTCACATCCTTTTGATTTTCCCGGCAAAAACCTCACGAATCCTCCACATAAAAATGCGTCTATACAGGCTTTCAGAGACAGCAAGTGTGGGAAGGTCTCAGTTTTTAGGGGTTGTTACTTGTAAGCTTGTTCACATATTGGCAATAAAAAAAGTGATTAATAGGCTACATGAAAATTCGTACATTTTGCCACTTTAATACTTAAATGAAACCTTTTTCACATTTCCAGGCTTCGTCATAGTTGGGTAAACTTATTTAGTGCTGAGCAGAAACTACAACAAATATAATTTGTGCATTCCCATTTGCTCCAATACAGCAAAAGAAAAACTCCACGATAGTATTTCTTTCCAAAAGAGAAGAAAATATGGAGACTGATTACGCTGAGAGGAAAATTGTCAAATTTGCCTCTTACTCCCAAAGTAGCCATTGTATAAAACAAAACTCATGCAACCGCACTGACTAATTTTCTGAAATTGAATGCCAAGGTAATATAACAAATTATAGTACAAATGTACAATAAATTCTTTAAAAATTTCAATATTAAAAGCTTTACAAGATTATGATGTTAATAATGGTGGAAACGCATCATCTCAGTCTGTGAAAAGGGTCCATAATTTAATTTTGAAATCTATTAAAAAAATTATTTTATAGGACACTGTAAGAGAGAAATCCAAAGAAAACTGACATGCACTTCACCATAACAGGCAATGAAAGTGATCAAATAAAATAAAATATGACAGAAAAGCAAATGTTCCAGCACCCCAACAGACTGACTGCAGCAGAGAAAAATGTTTTACCTTCAAAGCAAAGTGTGCTAACCTTTGTGGGCTCCGGGAAAAACCTATTCCCTGGGAACTGTACCTAATTTAAATGTTCAAAGTGCCTCTCATCTTAAAGGTGTATGTTTCAGTCCCCTGAAGACCACACGGTTAATCTGGCAAAGGCTTGAGAAGACTTTGAAAGCGTTTTGAAAAAGTGGAATGAAGCAGAGGCTGATAAGACGTGGTAAGATCAAACTATCTGACTACTGAAGTTGAAGCAGTATATTTGGGATTTTACTTTAATGATAAAGATTTTGCAAGTTTATCATGGTCTAAAGAAAGCTATGTAACACGTGTTTGTAAAGTCATAATCTACCACATCAGCACATGTGGCTAATGCATCATAGAAGAGGGATATAAAACCTCGGCCTGGCCTGACCGTGCATGCTCAGCGATGAGATGAACAACGGAGAGCTGCGCAGTGATTGGTCACCTGTGGTGAGGCTCCATCGGGATTGGAGCAGAATTCGGGTCTCACACCTTATCAGGTTGGTGCACAGCATTGCTGCAGGAGAGCAAGTCTCAGGAGAAAACGCCTGCGAGCGCTACGCTTATCTTACACCAGCAAGAGGGAGAGAGAGAGACCGTGAGGAGAGCCCAACTCGTTGCATGCGGTTTAGGAAACTTGCACATATCTGACTTCTTATACCTAAGCATGCTTATAAAGACAGAAATGATTAGAGCCAATCGAAAACAACAAGAAATGCAGTGCATTGGCCTCAATATGCATATTAGTGCAGCAGGGTCAAAAAAAAGTCAAGATCAAATCCATCAGATGGCTTGGCTGGGATGTCCAGCTTGTGTGTGTGTGTCTGGTCTGGATCCAGGCTGGTCCAGGGGGATGCCGAGCATTAAAGCCAGTGGATGCTGGGGGAGAGGGGTTGTCCTCCCCTGGAGGGACTGAAAGAGGAGGCCTGCTATAATCTGCTTCTCTGGCTCTTCATGAAAGAGAGCAGAGGACACACACACCAGAGACTGACCCCCTCCTCCAGCTCGAGCCGCTCTCATCTGTTATCACCATATACCTCTACCGTTCTGCTCCTTCCCTCCATTCTCCCTCAATCCTCATCTGTCCTCCCTTCCCGGTTTAGGTCTTCTGTGCTTAAAACCTGCTCCAGCCTTTTTAATCTTCCTGTCTCCATCCTTTAAAACTCCAGTTTGGTTTCTACACAGACTGACTTCCTATAAATGTACAATGTGAAACTTCTTCCAAGAACCCACTTTGATTGCTCACCGGTTGCACTTTCATAGTTCAGAACACTATTTGAGATTTCAGTTGTGTTTCATTTAATCAACTTTGTTGCTGATGTTTCTGCTGAAGAGATAGAGCCGTCAAAAGCATAAAGTAAGAGTTTAGAGATATAAAAGATCATACGCTTTTTAATGAAAAGTGCTCAAGTTTATATTAAGGCAAATTTGAGCACAGTTGAGACATTATTTAGATTTCTTCTGACATTTCTACGGAAATCACTGGGTCTTTTTCTCAAGAGAATCATAAGGAAACGTTTTGGTGTTTGCTCTCCATTTAGTTTCATCACTGTTTGGGAGAAACAATTGAGATCTGATTAGGGGGTTTTATTTTCTGTTTGGTAGAAACCAATATGCCAATATGAAGTAATCATCAAAAACATGTTTAATCTCCAAAGAGCCATAAAGACAATTCCGACGTGCTCAAAAAGAATAATTGAATGCGCTCCAATGACTCACTGAACATCTAAACTGATAATCGGTTCATTTTCTTCGCTCACTTGTGAATGCAAACTCCAAAACTTGGAAATGATCGGCCAGTTGTTGTCAGATCTTATTAAGAATGTTTGATTTTCTGTGGATAAACACAAATGTCAATATAAAGGACCTATAAATGCATCGAAAACTTGTTTAATCTCCATAAAGGCAATTTAGTCTCATCACTGTTTAGGAGAAACCATCAAGATGTTAAGGAGATCTCATTAGATCTCAAATGTCAATATGAATGCATCATCAAAAATATGTTTAATCTACAAAGAACCATTAAGGCAATTCCAGTGTGCTACGAATAAGCATTTGAAGAACCTAACTTTTAAACTTAAACATCTCAACCAAATATCGGTTCATTTTGTTCGCTCACTTGTGAATGCAAACTCCTCAGATCTCATTGGGAATATTTGATTTTCTGTGGGTGGAAACCAATATGTCAATATAAAAAAAAATCTATAAATGCATCATCAAAAGCATGTTAAAGACAATTTAGTCTCATCACTATTTAGGATAAACAATCGAGATAATATCCATTTGAATAACGTTTTTTTAAATAAGTAAACATCTAAACTGAATATTGGTTCATTTTGTTTGCTCACTGGTGAACTTCAAAACATCCAAAAGATGGGCTAATGTTCTAAAATCCATGCACATCCTTATGAATGTTGTTTTTTTTCCAAATATCTCAGGCAGTGTGTCGTCTTCCCTTTTCTCTGGCTTTTCTGTCGGCTGTCTTTCACAACTCTCAGCGTCGAGCCTTAATTCGTGGAATCAGGCCACAGAGTCTGGCCTAGTCTTACGGTTCCTCTCTTCCACCATCTCATCGAGGGGAGGGGCTTCCTTGGCAGTGCCAGGCTCTGTTTGGTAGAATGGCTCCAAATTAACATGAATATTCATGAGCCCCCCCCCCTCCCCTTTCCTAACAGCGCATCAACACTTGGTAGCAGCACATGGCGGGACAGCTGTTGCAGGCCAAAGCGGGCATCTGTGCACAGAGAGACAGAGATATGGACCGGGCGAGAGGAAGAGGTGTGGACATCTGTAGCCAGGGATTGACAAACACTTGGATGGATGAAGAAGAGAGGCGAGACGAGAAGGAAAAAGAGAGGAAGTTGGACTAGGACAAGAGAGCAGGATTAATTGAACAGATGACAGGGATGTGCTAGCGTGCGAGAGAAAGAGATCGCTGAAGGATTGGGGGGAAAATGGTGGTATATTCGTATGTAAGGCCGGTTCCTGCATTAAAAACTAGAATTTTACCTTTTATAGATGAAAAGATAATGCAAAAGTTGGATGCTGGCAGGTTAGGTCAAAAGAGTCAACCAAAATGAGTCCATTTTTCAATGTAAATCTATGGGATTTTTTCATTGCCTGCTAAGTCTGGGCAACTAGGAACATAACAGTAAACATCTCCATATGATTTAAGGAATATTCCCTGCAATAGGTTCAATAGTTAGGGTTAGGGGTTTGTTCAGATCACTAACCCTTAGTATTATCTTTGTAAACTCATCTTTATTAAAGGTTCTTCAATGGTTCGCACCTTTTTAGAGGCCATTCACACAGAACATTACATTGTTGCATTGAAAAACGCAAGAAGCGAGCAGTGAAATGGACAAGTGTCGAGATGAGTTTTTGAAATTGAAATTATTTTAACTTGAGTGCCTCATTTTTGGAATGCTGTGTCGTGTGCAAAACGCATGCAAAAGACACGGGCGCAATGGTCAAAGACGTCCGTTTAGCGCATAAACACAAAGAAAACCAATGGAAAAGTAGTCCATTGAAATGCATAATGACCTGCATAAGATTCTTAATTTGACTATATGGTTCTTCGGAGGTTCGGTAAGTCCTTGAAATTTCATTATAAGCTTTTCAGATCAGTCTGTTGGTTTCTGTGTTCTAAAGCACCAATTCATGGATGTTTTTCATTAAAACTAAGGAATAAAAGTTCTTTGTGGAACTCGAGCTGGTTCTTATGACATCATGCTGTTAAAGCACATTTTAGGTTCTAATTGGAACCAAAACCAAAGTTGCTCAAACTCTAGAAGCCACAACCTGTAGTACCTTTCTCCCATGATTTTGCAACATTAAACTCCAGTTTGCTCCATGTATGTCCCTCAAAGGACTGAAGCTCTTCACCGGTCTTATTCCTCACACACACACATACACACAAACAGGGCGCCTGGTTCTCACTGCCCTACATAGCCAGTAGCACAGCAGGCAGTCTCTATGAAAGGCCCATGAGGTTTAAACTGTGTCAGATCCCCCGATAAGGCTCTGTATACAGAAGTCTCTGAAATCCCTCATCTGAGGACCCTCTGTGTTTAGGGGTTGTGCATTACATCCCTTTCCATGATTAATTAAGCTTAATTGAAAAGGGGAAAGTAGCACAAAAATGTAAATATTCTCAGATCCAGACTTGGGAGAACCAACAATAATGCAATGGTTTGATAAAAAAGCTCATTTTCCTGAAGAGATTTTCTAAATGATTAATTAGGATATTGGATTTAATAATCCCAATTTAATTATTATATTAGAATGTTGACTTATTACAAATTACACAGGGGGAAATGTGTAGTTGTTGCCTTAATTGTTTGGGGTTTTTTTTACCTTATTTGATCACTGAAATGAATTAAAACAGTAATTAACCTAGCTTAAGATTAAATAATACTAATCATTTTAATTATTAATGAATTAATACTAAATAATTTACCTGCTGTCGCTGAAAGAGTCCAGTCCTCAGGAAGGCCATATGATTTGTGAAAGGATTAAAACATGCGGAAACGGTATGTTTTTGCTATATTATACAACGAATAGTATAAAAAGTGAAATAAAATAATCATATAAAGAAATAAAACAGTAAATCACAATAAATCAGAAAGTGCATAGCAATTCAATAGACAGCAAACTCATTTACCAACAGCTTGAAGACCAGCAACAATCTTATCATAGATAGATAGACAGACAGACAGACAGACAGACAGACAGACAGATAGACAGATAGATAGATAGATAGATAGATAGATAGATAGATAGATAGATAGATAGATAGATAGATAGATAGATAACTGATGTTTGAGTGCAATCCGGTGTAAAATGAGTTTCAGGAAGTTGGAAAAAAAGTGGGAAACATTGTGCTAAGCGAGTGAAAGAGAGCAAAAAGAAAGAGAGGGTGGTCATACCATCAGCCACGACCTGGCAGAGAAGTCATAACACAGCTGCCACCTGAACCCTGGGTCAGCCTGCCTGTCCAGCGCCATTCCCGCGGCCTCCTGCCAGAAGAAATCCTCTTCCTGGGATGGGGGAAAAAATTAATAAATAAAAAAGAAAAAGCGCCCAGCGAGCACCAATCAGAAGGAGCGTGCGTGCAGGATGCAGGATGCAGCCAGCATGCATGCCTGTGTTTGTGTGAGTATGTGTTAGCGAGAGGGAGAGAGGACTTTGACATAGAAAACACCAGGAAGCTCAATCCGGGCAGCTGTAGCCATCCGGAGCCAGCGCCAGCCATCAGACTTACTCACACACCGATCACACACAGCCAACCAACACTGGGCTCTGGGTGTCACCAGAGTGTTTCTGTGTACATGCAAACACATATTTACTTCAAAGACAGCGTTTACAGGAGCGACGGGTGGTCAATCTGCACGCTTCCTACGCTTACCTGCCTTATTTTTCATTTGAATTGACTTAAGTGAAATTGAATAGCCACAATGGTATACACATATTGTGTTAATTCTTGCTGTCTGACACAGGCTCTTATGAGGCCTATTGTACAGCGATGGCCGGAAGCTGATGTGTATTATGGTTTGGCTGGATAAATTGTGATCCTACAATGATATGTAACGTTGTAGCAAATAAATAGGAAATTGTAAAAAAAATAAAATAATAATAATTATGGTAACTATTGATGTATCGATGATGTATTGATGATGTACAGTATTGATCAGCCAGCAGAAATTTGGCTATAAATGTTGCACAGTGTAATGTCTACACTAATGTCAGTGTAGTGCACTGTCTAGCTTGCCTCTTTGGAGGAGCGACCCTGATATGTATATATATATTTATTTATTTATTTATTTATTGTCAGTCTTGTCAATGAATTATCTTTTTTGTGTAAAGTAAATAAAAAAATATTTTTATAAAAACAGATTTATTAAAATAAATGAAGTCAGATTGCATTTAAAATTATTTTAATTATTTAAAAAAAAAATACATAAAATGAAGACTAAATTGCTGGAAAATTATTTCTATTATTTAAAATCTATAACAATAATGTAGACCAAACAAATTCAAAATGTTTTAATTATTTAAAACATAATGATTAAAATAACATAATAAAGACAACATTTTCTTTAAAATGATTTCAGTTACTTAAAAATATATAAATACCATCGTTTTTATTACACTGAACAAACACTAAGAGAAATCTCTTTCAAAATATGCATAATTACATTTCACAAAAAGTCAAAGAGTGATTACACTCTCTGAAGGAGATCCCACATTAATTTACTATGATGAGAAAGCAGTAACTAACTATATGGTAATTATTTTGGCAGTAACTCTGGTTACCGTGGTAAATGTTCATGCTGCAGTCCCTAATGTAAAATGTAAAGCACAAGCGGGCGTCCTACAGTTTTCTTTTAGCTTGAAAGCAGCATGTCAATTCTTTCTTATTTGTATTTTTTTTTAATTAAGTGGCATTCCTCAGTTCAAAATATTTCCGTGCTGATTATCTGATTATCCTCGTCCAGCCGCATCTAAACGGTGCAGTCATGCATGCATGTAATGTGTGAAAGTGAATGAGAGAGCACATGCAGTCCTGGGAGCAGCAGCGCTCTTTAGAGACACACAAAGCTGTGACGAAGACCCTGCGTGTCAGATGAGGGACAATTATAAGTCTGCTTGTGGTGGGATGGCTGCTGGTGCAGGACTTGGCACGGCTCCCTAATTTAAGGGAATTAAAACAAGCTAAACAAGACTTCTTTGTGTGCGTGTGAGAGAGTGTGTGATGCAGGACTGGCACTAAGCTGGCATGGCCTCAGAGAGAGAGCGTCTAGATGACCCAGGGCCAGGGTAATATGGAAATGTTATACTGTGACGGGCTCATATCATTTAAACAGGTGTGTGTTTGAATGCACATAGATACACAGAAATATTGCGGCTTGTTATGATCAATAAACATACTTATGCCCAACCAATCGCCACCATGAGTGCCAGCACCTTTTGACCTCTGCAAGTTTTTTTTTCCAGTCAGCTTATACACCTAATGATTCATTATCATTTTTTTTAAACTTCTTTTAAAATGTTTGTATTTTCAAAGATCATTGGTCAAATAATCAAATGTTTCTGTCATTCTAACATTTCAGAGGGGCATAAACCAAGCAATGTATAACAAACAACAATAGACTAAAACTACAGATGTTTGTGCTGTTGTTTTCCCATCAAAAACTGTCACATCCTGGAATATGATGTCATTACGGAACTGGCACTTTTAATGCCATGATTTAAACTTCACGATGTCCACTTAATTTTCGTGTATTATCGCTTTTTTATTGCTACTGTGTGAACAGCTTGTAAAAAAAAAATAAAAAATAAAAATAAGACTTTCCCCTACTTCCTAGTTAATCTATAAAGCCTGTAGTCTAATTTTTATGTGACGGACTAGGGACGTTTTTTGACGGGAAAACAAAAGGATGTGACGAATACGCGCGGTCCCGCATCTCTTCCAATGACACGTCATGATAAAAAAAAATAAAAAAAAAATAAAAAAAAACTTATAAAACGGTTAGATCCAGTCCTTGATTCTGATTGGTCAATAGCTGTGTTTCATTCACAATAAACCACGGCTATGACCGCTTCACCCAACGGTTCCATGTATCACTACACCCCTAGCAACCCCTCTTAGCAACGTGAACATATTCTCATTGATATTGTTCATTGAAGCTCTCCCGTTTTCCCCGGGAGTCTCCCGTATTTCACACCCATCTCCCGCCCCCCTCCCGTTTTGTTATTTCTCCCGTGAAACTCCCGTTATTTGTATGGCCCAAACGTCGTTATATGAATAATCACATCAATATATTATTCCAAGGTTGTCCAGTTGCCAGATCTTGTATGAAACCCATCCAACTCGCGCAATCAACACATCATACACATTTCAAGCCATTTATGAACTCAACCTGGCAACCTACAACCCAGTTGCGCAGTCGTTATCTGCGCAGGCAGGCTAGTAGACGCGGGAAGTTGAATAAGCGTTACTGGTAGAAATGGGAAAAGACTCAGTGGTAAGTAAATATTTAACGCAATTAACGCAGCATCCGTTTTTTTCTGTCATCCTTTGGCTGCATGGCGTTACATTATATGATGCGCTTTTATTTTTGCGCTTTTAAACCATTCAAACCATATCTTAGGCTACTTATTTTATAAAACTTTAAAAGCGGAAAGCGCATCACTCATTCCTGGGAATACATTTGACATTGCAGCCTGACCTTGACGGAAATAAATATCATACGCCAAAAGTACCAGAGAAAAAGTCTCAGCTGTGCTCAGATTTGTAAACCGCACAGTTGCTTTGGTTTTTCAATCCGTACCCGTTTCGCCCCGTGGCTCAAAAGGGACACAACACAAATAGGGACACACGAGAAAGCCAAAATAGAATGCAAAATTTATTAACAAAATATAACTATACAGAAAAAGAAAAAGGAAAAAACTACGTACAAAGGTAACAGTGAACAAATTAATAACCCGTGCACGCTTTGGCAATCGTTGTTTTGTAAATCAATAGTCAAGTTGTTTGTAATATTCAGTTCCTGTGAAAAATTGTGAAATACTGTTCCAATAGGTGAAGTTACACAACAATAGCTGATTGATTACATAACAATATTTGGATGTAAAATTCAGTTCCAGTGAAAATCTGTTCCAGTTGATGGGAGTGATGTGTAATATTCAGTACCAGTAAACTCCACCCGCTGGAACAGTTTCTTACAGTAACTGAATATTACACAACATCACCCGTTCAGTTTTGAAAACTGTAGCCTTCTCACAGATTTGTGGCCTATACCTTATTTTAGAAATCTGTTTTTCTGTATATTGATTTGTTGTGTATTGTTAAGGTGAATACAACTGTCTTAACTGAATGTTTCTATGATTTGGTGATGGGGTGTGTAAAGATTACATGAAACCGCATGTGGTTGAACTGAAACCCCCCAGGCCTCCCGTATTTTGGTACCCAAATGTTGACAGGTATGGCCTACAGTAGAGTATTGTGAGAGATCGAGTAAGTGAGTGTTACCTGCATTTACAGTAGAGCATTTTCCTTCAGTCCTATATTCGTAATTACATATCTTGTCCTTTAAGTTACAGTTAAGGAGTTTTCCAGTGCCTGACACACACTAGTTGCGTCTTTGCTTCTCCATGTTCACAACAAGTTTCAGTCCTTTCTTTCAATATAAAAAGTCTTCTCTTCTGACTGACTCGCTCATAAAGACAGTCTTTGCCGCCATCTATTGGCGAAATAATGTAACTTCTGTTGCTGTTCAAGGTCAGGGACTATTTTTTCCAGCGGAAGGAAGGCTTTTAGTTATATTACTTAATGAAAGTTGCATTGATACTTTTTTTTTTTTTTTGCTTTAATATTTGTATTGTGTGGTAAAAGGTACTTAAGGCTAGTGCTGTATCGTGAAAGTCACGGCTGAATCTATTCACTATACAGCACTAGGATAATGCCGAAAGAGTCATTCTGTACTGTAATGTCAATGTGTCAAGCCAAGAAAAGGGATTCATTTAAACTATAGTCTCATAAAGTCTATATAATCTCAAATATATAATCAAACTATCATAACAGTGTCATTTTAATTACCTCCTCCTCTGCTGACATGATGCCGGTGAATCGCAGAGCTCGAGCAAACATATCCACATCTCCATGATCAGATGCTTTCTTAACTGCTGCTTTCTCACCGCTGTCATTTCTGTTGTGTTTAATTTGTGTTATTGAGAAGAAAGCACAGCATGTATTTACATTAGCTACATACTATTAGCGACGCTGGATGTTCATTTACAGTGTATGGCTGCAAAGGTATTTCCAACTTATTTATTACTTCTAAGCAAAGAACAAAAAGCATGTTACATCGCGAGCACAGGCAATTAGTTGCTGGCTGCAGTTCACTTCACGGCCACAGGTGGGTTAGTTTTTTATAAGTTAAAATAAGTCAATTTAAATGTCATTTTTTTTGATTATTTGCATTTACTTGGAGTGGAAACAACAACAACAGCAAATGGCTTGAGGATCTGTATCAGATGGTACATAAACAAAACATGAGTAGGCCTACATGTCATTATCACTTTTAAATTAACTTTACACATTACAAACTTGTTGTAAAATTTAAGTTTCACAATCTGACGTATTTTTTCTGAGTGAAACAGGATATAAACAAAATGGCTGTCCATCAGAAATTGATTGAATCATAAAAAATGGTTAGAGGGGGTATAAAATATGGGTTCATGGTGTTGTTGTCTGAAAAGGTCAGATGTTTCACAGCAGAGTGAGTTTTTAATAAAACACTGGACTGATGAACCATTCATGAGGAGGAACGAAAGTAAATACGAGTACGACAAATATTATGTTGAGTTTAAATTTAATGCAAGGGCGCCCAAGGAAAATGTGAGTTACGCGAGATGAACCTGAACGGATTGCAGCCCTATAGTTTTACCCTAACTAGAATTATTTTCCTTTTTTTTAAAGCGAAGTGCTTCCATTAAAGTCACAGTATAATTCACTGTTTCTGGGCAATTTGTGCACTGAAACGGGAAACACTAAACTTCACGTTTCTCTCTGCTCTCTCAGAGCCTAATTTGTGAATCCACTGGTTTCACTTACTAAATCTCAAAGGTTTCTGGGCAACGTGGGTTAAAAAAAAAAAAAAAAAAAAAAGTTGCCATGGCATTTTTTTGGCACATCAGCGCTTGAGCCGTGCCCAGGACAGGAGGGTTACCATGGCATCAGCAGACCTCATAAAGCAAATGATTGTTGGGGGGTTTGTGTGAGCGTGCTTTCTGCGTGGCTGTGCCACCCCAAATACCTAAATGCTATGCCAGCATCCTTTAAATACTAAAGGGCACGGGATAATGCCAGGCTGCTTCTTATCCTCGCTAGCTTACCATTCCTGTCTTTCCACTGGAAATCATTGCTCTATCTGTCCGTCCATCTGTCTATCTCTCTAGCGCTCACCTCACACTTGTGGCACGGCCTGCCAGCTCATCTGCCACTTGATTTGTCTCCAGCTGCCTTCACCCAACAGCAAACCAATTTAATAAAAGTGCATGTCGAAAGAAATCCAGCCAAGGTCTTGATCAATGACGTGCAATTCCTCGCAGCAGAGCAAACAATAGATAGGCCTATAGCTCCTCTTATGCGAACCCTTTCTCTGAAGAAAGATCTGTAAAATGCACATTTATTGTTGTGCGTTTTTAAGCCGAATATGGATTTTCCCAATGTGTGGAAGCTGTGCAGAAGGAGCACGACACCTGTCCGAACACCTGCTTCATTAAGGAACTGATTATACGGATCCCACAAAATGCTGACTTAAATGATGTATGAAATTATGGACAGACGCAATACTGTATAATCCCTTAGAACAAAACTGAACTTTAGTGCAACATAATATTGATATAATTGCAGAAATTACAAGCCTCCAAATTTTTACGTCTGCCCAGGAGAAAATAAAATCATCTAAAACTAAATTAAATTAAATGAACAGCCAGGTCATGTCCCAATCCCAAACTCTCTACCTCCATACAAATAAATAAAATAAAATAAAACAAAATAAATACAAAAAAATTTAATTGAATTTAATGCCAGGTCATGTCCCAATCCCAAACTCTCTACCTCCATAAAAACAAAACAAAACAGCCAGGGTCATGTCCCAATTTATTTTTATTTTTTTAAGTAAAAAAATAAAATAAAAACAGTCAGGATTATGTTCCCAATCCCAAAAGGCTTTACTTCAATAAAACAAAAACAAAACAAAAAACAGCACAGCCAGGATCATGTCCCAATCCCACACTCTCTAAACATTTCTGTCATAACAAACATTATTCTTTTTAAATTATACAATTTGGATAAAAGCTGAATAGTTCTGTTTGAAAGAAATCATATATTTACATGCACTTCGCCATGCTTTATTCGAGACATATGTTATACATTTGAGCTATTTTGCTTTTGACAATCATTTTATAAATAAAAATAAATATGCATATATGCATAAAATATGCAATAGGAAAGCATGTCCTGGTATTCCACACAGTCAGATAACTAACAAGATATGAACAAAAGACTAGACCTTTCTCATGTTTAAATAACTTTCTTATGGATTATTTCTAGTATTATTTCACCCTTGTTTCTGAGACAAATGTTTTCATGGAGGCTTTCCTGGTTAAATCAAGATAATCATTTTCTCAGAAATGTTGAGGTAATAGATTTGAGTAACATTACACAGCAGTCCATCATGCCGTTATACTCTCCATTTGGTTTTAATACAGAACAATGCATCTCTCATGTGTTGATAATCACTACAAAGCAAACACAAATCATGTGGACATTCCTTCAAAATCTGATGACAAACATTGGGATAAATATTCAAAATAAAGGGTGAAGATAGAAAACCTCCACGTAGCCTAAACAGACATTCAGTTTCATCAGGAAAAAACCCACTTTCATTCACATTTAGCACTATTAATATTTATGGGTTTAACCTTTCTACAGATTTAATAACTATAAAATCAACAATGCGAACAATGAATAAACAAAAGGCCTGCTTTTTAAACAGCAATATAATGATTAAGATAGCATTTATACAATTATTTATGCACTGTTTATTTGGCATTGTGATAAATCATTTCTTCACTATTTATATCGTTTCACGTTGCATGTGTGTTATTGTAAAGTGAACGAGTTCTTTCTTTCATCTTTCACCTTAAGGGCATGAAAGCTGTAAAATGTTCCATGTCATTTTTAATTCGCAATGAAAGCGCACATTTAAATGTATTTGGAATTGAAACACGACTTACCATGTGTGAAAACATAGTGGCAATTAGTGGTTTGACTCGCTGTCGCTGTTCGAGTGAGGGTTGAGCTGGGCAGGTGCGCGTGCATGAGAAGCGCGTGCTGCAGCGCCC
Organism: Abramis brama; assembly: GCF_963993115.1. Taxonomy (NCBI): domain Eukaryota; kingdom Metazoa; phylum Chordata; class Actinopteri; order Cypriniformes; family Leuciscidae; genus Abramis; species Abramis brama. Next base: position 42,062,506 of record NC_139963.1, on the reverse strand, counting down.
TCTGCTGGACCAGATCACAGCATTCATACAAATCTCTTCAGAGGACTCGAGCCGTTTTAACAACCTTGAGCAGGACCCCACCGACAGACACAGATATACTGTTGAAGCCAACCCTTTCTATATTTTCCGGAGAACATTTGGATGTATAAGAAGAATATGAAACGTTAAGAATACATAAAATAATGGTTAGTATAATTAATTTATACAATAATAAAATATGATGTGTAATGTTGTTGCTGTGGTATTTTATGCACCAAACACTAAAACAATGCAAATCTAAAGCCAACAGCAGGTTTGTTTTAGTGTCATTGAGATAGGCTATTATTTTATAGATATTTTATTTCAGTTTTAGTTTGGGTTATTTTAGTAGGCTACATCAAGTTAAAATGACAATGAGAAATGTTTAAAAACAAAACAAAAAAAACAACAACAATTTATTTTATTAATAATTAGGCTAAAGTCTATTTCATTTCAAGTCATGAAATTATTATTTTATTTTTATGGTTTTATTTTAATAACCTGGCGTGGCCAAAGGTCTTTAGAGGATAAAACCTAATGACAATAAGTTTCGATTTATTTTTCAACAACATAAAAAAACATTCACATTTCCTAAATTTTAAACAAAAATTAGATAACTATTAGTTTAATGCCATAAAATGGCATTTAACAAGTGCAAAAAGCACAAGTACACAAAATATTTCTCAAAAAAAGATAGTCAATTGCAATGCAATGCAAAACACTATAGTGTCATCTATAACAACCATAGCAGGCTAAAAAACTGATTATTTATTAAAATAAAATCATAAAAAACATTTTCATTACTTGAAATAAAATAGACATAGCCTAACTATTATAAAATAATAAAATATATTGTTTTAAAAAAAAACATTTCTCATAATTTTAACTTGATGTAGCCTACTCAAATAACTCAAACTAAAACTGAAATAAAATATCTATAAAATAATATAATACAATAATTGAGCAAAAATTGACTCATTTGTCTTTAGCATCCACTTGCTTTGGCATTTTTTATATCTAATTTAACACACATGATGTCTATAAGCTGCATGCGTAAAACAGCACTCTCATGATTACAGTATATGACTCTGAGCGTTACTGTAAGAGACAGACTCGCTGTGCGTGGAGGGTTAAATCTGAGGTGTTTATTTTTTTGGCACATGAAGGTCTTGACAGTTTTATACATGTGGAAAACAGCTCCAAACAGATTTTAGAGCGAGACAGGTGCCAACACAACCATCTGCTTTGAGTTTCAGCTCTCGTTCTTTCCTACATGTTTTCAACCCCAGTGCTGCTCACTGTCAGCCAATCACAGAGCAGCGTGTCTCACCCCGTGTGACACTCCGGTTCAGGACGGAACCGGAGCGGATAAAGAGAAGAAACCTCGTCATCAATATACCGTCGCAGCTTTTCGCTTTCAGGATGTCTTGTTTTTTCTGTTCATACTAGACTTTTTATAATATTGCCTAATATAATATAATATAATAGGTCTGTAACAAGTTTGATTAAACTAACCTGTATTAAAATTAGATATATTCCCTAAGGATGTCCTTTGTAACTTTGCTCTTCCACAACATTTCAAAGAGGTGCACTATGGTTGCACAATTGGGGGGGGGGGGGGTTTGGATGAGTTGTGATTTTTTTTTATTTTATTGCAATTGTGATTTACAATGCGATTAAGAATCAAATATTTATAATGTAAAAATTATTAAATAAAAAATAAGAAATTACTATTGTAATATTTCAGTGTAAATTATTATTATTTTACATAACAACAGTAAAATTACTTAAAATTTCTTCATTTTTAAGTATCAAACCTTTTTTGAAGGAAACCCACAAGGTGCCCTTAAATAGGGCTGTCCTGGTGAAGGATGTTTTTTGTTTTGTTTTTATTACGTAATGATAGTTTTCAAATAAAAACGTAAAACTTTTTATAGGTTTTCTATTGGACGTTCATTTACACATTTCGGGGGCCTGAAACACGAACTTTTGAAAACGGATATGGAAAAAAAAGCACGTTTTTGAAAACGATACAGTTATTGTCTTGGTGTAAACTACAAAAGTATGAATTTGTGAAAGCGGTGATTTATTTACAAAGTGGCATCGCCATCTACTGGCCCGGCATGATAATACAGCGTCTTTAGTCGTTCTCGTGGATCCGTGTGAACGGGATCGTTTTGACAACGTTGACGTCTGTATACTTGAAAAAACAGTACAAACAGAAAACAGTTTTTAGTACATCGTTGTTGTGTAAATATACCCGTAATTAAGTCAAAAATAGCCAGTTGGCAGGAAAAAATTATTCTTAATATCTAACTATGTTATAATTATTAACTTATTTAACATTAAATACACATGCATGAAGTGTAAAACAAGAAGGGCATAGCTTTATGAAAAAAGATATATATATATATATCAGGGTCGTTCCTCCAAGGAGGCAAGCTAGACAGTGCATCCTCAAAAAAATTGGATGAGAAAATAATCCATATTGCAAAAATAAAACAACGCAAATATTAAAAAAAAATAACATTAAAAACTGTAACATATACACTGCCATTCAAAAGTTTGGGGAAAAGAAGTCTCTTCTGCTCACCAAGGCTGCATTTATTTGATTAAAAATATAAACAAAAAACAGTAATATTATGAAATATTATTACAATTCAAAAAGGCTGTTTTCTTTTTGAATATATATTAAAATGTAATTTATTCCTGTGATCAAAGCTAATTTATTCCTGTGATCAAAGCTGAACTGTTATCAATGTTGAAAACAGTTTTTCATCAAATTAATGCAGCCTTGGTGAACATAAGAGACTTCTGTTAAAAACATTACAAATCTTACTGATCCCAAACTTTTGATCGACAGTTTAGAGACTGGAAATAGAAAACCAGGAAGCTGAAAACATAAAAGGAACACTATGTATTTCTTTTTCAATCAACTAGCCAAGCGAATGGAACAGAACGCAAAGGTTAAGAGAAATATTTGTGTATTAAGACACTCATGTCATGAGATGCTCAAAACAGCACAGGCTGCAATGCTGTGACCACAGACATCTGTCTGCACGTCAACGGCTCTAGATCAAAACTGTCAGTATTTGCAAAGTCAATCATCACTACTGTTGTTTACTGTTTAGTTTCTAAGTGATCAGACATACGATTTTCACATATAAGTGACAAAATGGGCAGCAAAAATCCCTCTGACGGAGGGATCCGAGACCAGAATATCACAGAGACTTGAGAATGGAATCCTCTGACTTGGGCCCATATAAAAAAACACCTAGCAACCACTCAGAACACCCTAGCAACCACATCACAATACTTTGGCTGCACCCTTGCATTATGGCAGTAAGTTTTCCATGAGCAAGCATCACTCTGAACGCAGAACAGCTGTAAAAGTTTCAATGCCATTTTAATTAGCAATAAATACGCACAGTTTAAGTGTGTTTTGGGACTGTAACACAACTTCCTCTCTGTTAAAATGTGGCGACAATTTGTGGTTTCCCTAACTGTCGCTGTTTTAGTACGTAAAAATTCAGCAACTAATGAGAATCTAATGACAATAACCGTTGTCTCATCTGGAGGCGTTTATTCGTAATGCAGATTAATGTGACCGTCTTCCGTTTTATCCATTAAAACTGGTTGCTGGATTCGAACATTTTGTAAGTCAAAGATGACCTGTTGAGAGCAAGCAAATAGGCCTAACTTTTAGTCTTCAAGACCATTCACGCTGTTTTAAGTTGATGTATCTGAAATATGTGGCGACTATAGCTTATATGACATGATGGCACATGAGAAAAATACTCTCAAATCACATTAGATGTATATGTTACTGAGACAGACTCGCTGTGCGTGGAGGGTTAAATCTGAGGTGTTTATTTTTTTGGCACATGAAGGTCTTGACTGTTTTATACATGTGGAAAACAGCTCCAAACAGATTTTAGAGCGAGACAGGTGCCAACACAACCATCTGCTTTTAGTTTCAGCTCTCGTTTCTATATGTATTCAACCCCAGTGTCGTTCAAACACTTTATAACTGCATAGCAAATACCTAGCAACCATCTAGAACACCTTAGCAACAGGCCAAAAAACACTTCAAATTATTTGGTACAGTAAATGCATAGCAAAGGCCAAGCAACCACCTAAAACTCCCTTGCAATAACACAACATGTTAAAAAACAAATTGAACACCCTAGCAACTGCAGTGCAACATCCTGGTTACCATCTAAAAACAAGAGCTTTTTCAGCAATAAAAATTAAATAACAGTTCAGTTGTGTCCAGATGCACAATACACTGGACTTATGCACTATGTATGTACTTATGCTCTATGCATGCACTTATGCACTATGATTTATGCACTATGAACTTATACACTATGCACTTATGCACTAATAAACTATGTACTTAAACACTATGGACGTATGCGCTATGCACTTATACTATGCATTATGTACGTATCCACTATGTCCTTATGCACTATGCACTTATACATTATGCACTTATGCATTATGGACTTATGCACTATGAACTTATGCAATATGGACTTATGCACTATGAACTTATGCATTATGAACTTATGCACTATGCACTTATGCATTATGGACTTATACACTATGAACTTATACACTATGAACTTATGCACTATGAACTTATGCACTATGAACTTATGCACTATGCACTTATGCATTATGGACTTATGCACTATGAACTTATACACTATGCAATATGAACTTATACACTATGCACTTATGCATTATGGACTTATGCACTATGAACTTATGCATTATGGACTTATGCACTATGAACTTATACACTATGCAATATGAACTTATACACTATGCACTTATGCATTATGGACTTATGCACTATGAACTTATGCACTATGCACTTATATACTATGCAATATGGACTTATGCACTATGAACTTATTCACTATACACTTATACACTATGCACTTATAGACTATGCACTTATAGACTATGCACTTATAGACTATGCACTTATAGACTATGCACTTATAGACTATGCACTTATGCATTGTGCACTATGGACTTATGCACTATGGACTTATGCACTATGGACTTATGCACTATGGGCTTATGCACTACGGACTTATGCACCATGTTCTAATGTACTATGCACTTATGCACTACGGACTTATGCACCATGTTCTTATGCACCATGTTCTTATGTACTATGCAATGCTCTACGGACTTATTGCACTATGTTTTCAACCTTGCAGTGTATGAATTTTATACGGCTATTTTGTCATCCAACATCCGAGTCTAATAGCCCCTTTACCTCAGCTGCGTAATTTAAGCTGCGACAGTTGAGTGCATGAAGTGTCCAACATTCCACACTTAATTTTTTTATTAAGTGTTTCATCAGGGTATTTAAAGTGAACTTTTTCCTTTTGGAATTTTCAGATAGAACACACTACTCGTACTCACACTACTTATAGTACAAAACAGCATAGAATAGTGCACAAGTACACGAAATGGGATGCACCTATAGCCTAGTTCCTGCAATCAAAATGTACTTTGATTCATTACTCTGAAAGCCTACTGGTTTGGTAAAGGGGCGAGAGAATATAAGTCCACAGTTTTCATTTTCTTTTAAATGCATTTTTTAGATTTTAAAAATCATCTTTTTTAAATCTTTTTTTTTTTTTTTACTGTTATTCCCCTTCAGGGATCCAAAAAAACATTACTAGAAACAAAATAAGGCCCCAATAATTCAACACAATGCTCAGGCCTTCCTCAGTCTCTCTGGGCTGTCCTGAGCTGAACCCTAAACCTCCTGCCCACCATGCAAGAAAAGCTATCCACAAATCACCTTATGGAGCCATATGCTCCAGGCCGCTGCCAGCATGCTGCATGGCGCCATGGGACCTCAACCCAAACACAGGAAACCGAGAAGACCCACATTTTATGTTCCATACCTTTCCTTTGAGCTGCGTCCAACAGGCACAATAGTCTACCTCGAAAAATCCACCTCTATTTTCTTCTTGGGAATTCAGCATAAAGCAGTCGACCCTACACATTCCAAGACCGTGAGTTCAGCATGAAGACTGAAGCTGAACATATTTTTCATCAAAACAACCATTTTCCGGGCAAAGTTTCGAATGAAAATGTTTTCATTTAAATGAGCCGGTATTTTATGCAAACTCGCCTAACGTGAGGTGACAGGCCTCATTTAGTGGATGGCGCCCGTGTTTATGAGCCTCATTATGTGAACCTGTGCGGCGAACGCTGCCAACTAATGAGCTCATTTAGATTAAGGTGGGCTCTCGACTCGGGGGGTGGGAAAACAAACACACAGGTGACAAATTGTGCAGGGGGAACTGAATCTTTTATCACCACAGAAACGCAAGCTTATGTCTTGAGCGATTTCCTTTCTTCTTGGCGTCTGAAGGCACAGGCTAAAGGATCAGATGCCAAGTAGTGGAGCGCTGACCAGCGGGGTTTCAGGAGAATGTAAAGGAGCGACTGCCGCTTCGCAGGTGTTCCTTTTAAAAACCACGAGTGCCAAACAATTTTGGCGCGGCTTGTTGAGATCTTGGTGCCGATGCTTTTAGTTTGTTTGTCTTCCCTTTTCAGAGCTTTACTCTTTCTGATTTAGGCCTCTTTTTCCCCAGTCGCCTATTAGCCAACAAAACAGACATCCTTTTCTCCCTTTCTCTTTTAGATTTCCGTCCTCGATAACTGTTTTTGGTGCTCTGCAGAATTTTAAATGTCACCTCGCTTTCTTCAATTGGTTGTTTTGGTCCCCTGCAATCACACAGCAAATTAACATATTGAAGTTCATATTATATTTATTTTGTAACAATGTCATAAATTGCATTTTCCATTTCCAAAGAAGAATCTGCTTTTAGTTTGCAACCTTAGGAGCCAGATTTACTAACAACTTGCGCCAGCACAACCCCTCTTTTGGCGTTAAAAAACTACTGTCAGGATTTACTAAAGACACGCAGTGAAAAATTAGCGTTGAAAAGACTTGGACACAGTTATTTTTGCAGCTGACCTTATTGCATATGCATTTGTAGGAGTTTCCCTTTCAGACACAAAATTTATAGGAGGAGAGTATTTAAATGCAAGGTATTTACTAAGGTTTGCGCTTGTCAATTTACTGGCCCAAAAAAATCATGTCTTAAACCAGATGCTAAGTTGCACTGTTCTTGGTAGATTGCGTTGGTCATTTATGGAAATAATCCGGCTGTGTTCTTTCATTTGTGCATCATCAGTAGATCATGCGCAGAACTTTTCACTCCCATCTGTGCTTTTGTGGGATTGCGCTCATGCTAACTTGCCCCGTTTAGTAAATCTGGCCCTAAGTCTGCAGTACACATTGTGATTCAAAAGCAGTTTAGGGAAAAACAGCAATCCGTAAATATATATATAAAAAAATGCATTCTTTCTTGACACAAGTCTTAATATTAACTTAGTAAATCTAATGCAACAGTAAAACACATTTTATTTTACACACTTAAAGCATTATTGTATCAAATATCTCATTAAGTTTTCGCATATCGCATTTTTCTTCAATATCAAGCAGCCCTAATGCAAAACTTGTGTGATTTACATTGCAATAATGTTATCATTTATCAATTTATGATCAAAAGTAAGTGTCATTTTAATGTCAGTGTAAACAAGGGGGTTTGGGGTTTCAGGTAGTCCTACATTAGGCTTATTTAACAGCAGAAATTGAATAATCAAATGTAAAAATAAAACTCTGTTTAGTCTTCACTGTATGAATTAGCAGTAGGTGATTTTCTCTTTGTTTCTCTTTCTCTTTTGTTGTTTGATTAACATTAAGCACACGCGGAAGCAGGTTTATTAGGCTGCTGTCACTTTAAGAGCTGCATGGCTCCAATATATATTGACATAATTTTGCGTATATTTGGCCATATAAGCTGTGTAAGAGAACTGAATTCGGCATCACGCGCTGTCCGAGACGCGGCCTGTGGTTTTTCGCGAGTGTTGGAGTTAAACGCAGCCAATATCAAAGCTTGAGACACACAGCGTCTCATGTTGATGCACTAATAACCACCTAAAAACACCCCATCATCATGACAGCATGGGCAGACACCGCTTCAGAAATCTAGTTACATGTTATTGCTAAATCAATATAGAGCTTCGTTTACAAAGTAATCAGGATCATAGCCAAGAATGTTAATTGCAATGTGGTCTAATGGATGCCTTGCAGGTATGGAAGAATTTCAAGACCTCAGCATACTCCATTATGATGAGTATTACTCTTCTCATTTGAAATGGATAGTTTCCTCAACTCATCTAAACATCTTAGTTATAACTTCCAAGCCACAATTGCCTTTGTCTTGCTCGCTTTGCACGTAACAAATATATTTCAACTGAACAGTGGTGGGTGGCGTGGGGTGAGCCATCCGATATGAGATATGGGAAAATAAGTGGGAAAACAATCCTGTAACGGCACTGCTAGAATAATAAAAATCAACAACAATCAAACCATTATGATTAGTGATGAAGATGTGATTAGTGTTCTGGGAGCAGCTTCTCTACCCACTCGACCCCCTGCAGAAATCCGAAGCGGGCCACAGTGGCACCGGGCATCAAGGGCACCTTGGATTTGCAGATGTTGTAGCTGATGACAGATGGCACTGGCACGGGAGCATCGGGACGAAGTCTGTACCAGTCCAGCACCACCTGCACCCTCTGCCAGTCTACAATACCCACAGCAATGGATGGACGGTGTGTGTGTGTGTGTGTGTGTGTGTGTGTGTGTGTGTGTGTGTGTGTGTGTGTGTGTGTGTGTGTGTGTGTGTGTGTGTGTGTGTGTGTGTGTGTGAGATGAGTCAGCTCTCAGGGAGATCAGCTCAACCCCAACAAAGGTGAGAACATCTGATCGCTTCATATGATCTCTGCATTTATACCTGTCATTGAAATCAAAGCAGAGAAAAACTGTGTTTGTGCTGATATAATTTACATAATGGAAAGTAAATCTAGAACAGGTATTAGGTATAGTATTATATTTATCAGTATGATGAATGATCCAGTACTGGAAGTGGACTGAAAGGGAAGCACTAAAAGGACATGGATTTATTCTCGGAACTGCAGATGCGATCAGATAATGGTGACATTTGAATTCATTGACTATTAACTGTATTTAGCGCCTCTGGCATTGCATCCATTTTCAAAGCATCAGCAGAAGGGCTCGGCTTCTGATTGGACGATGAGCCCTGCTCGGTCCCCAATGGGTAAAGACACAAGAGATGGACACAGAGCATGACACAAATGTCAAATCGCTTATTAATGTGGACATGCACAGCCATGGGAACAAAATCTGCTCTCACATTTGAGAGGGGTAAGACAAACAGGCAATGTTTGTGAGGGTTTTGAGAGTTTTAAAAAATAGAAGAAATGGCTTTGCTATCGATTTTTTCCACCACATTTAATTTGGAAGTTTAATTTACTTAAAGGGATAGTTCACTAATTCTTTCATCATTTACTCACCCTCAAGTTGTTCTAAAACTGTATGAATTTCTTTCTTCTGCTTAACTCAAAAGAAGATATTTTGAAAAATGTGGGTAACCAAACAGTTGGCGGTAGCCATTGTATTTTTTTCCATTCTATGAAATTCAATGGCTATCCCCGAATGAACTATCCCTTTAAGCAATGTCCAAGTTTAATACACTTTAGGCTCTATGAATTGCATAAGTGACATGCTATCAATTACCACAGAAAATAATTTAAACTCATCCCCAAGTTAAAATCTTGTTTACAGTAATGCCTATAATGAAATCTATAGACCATATGTATCCCCGCCCCTTTTCAGCGTTGCGCTCGTTGTGTTAGCCTATGTCTTCCGGTTTGTATTTCCACAGTGTAAGATCTTACAGATTCATGAATGAGCCGCCAGTCAACTGACATGGGTTATGACATCCGCTTCAAACATTACAATGCTCATGATAACTTTCATTATACAGTAAGTAAATCCATTACACAAGTTAATTACTCTTCAACAGCAATGCCATAGAAATATACAAAGCCGCTATAACGGAAGTTCAAAAACAAAAATCTAAAGAAGGCTGCGTGCTTGTTTCTCTGGCGCATAAGGTCTATAGAGAAAGATTGCACTGGGATAAACATTAAAGCCGTTTAAAAAGTATAGCCACAAAATTTCAACATTATACGTCAACATGAATAACTAACTTCCACACAACATGCACAAGGATACCACACTGTAAAAAAAAAAAGTTGCTGCCTTAAATTTAAGTACAATCAATGTTTAAAGTCGGCATGAAATCAAATTTGACAAATCTTCTTTTTATATGTAATATTGTAGTGTTTATTATAAATGATTTATCTGTGCACTTCATTATTTTTTTTAAATTCATGTACCCTTATAATCTTTAATCAAAAACATTACCCTTCCCTCCCCCCTCGAAACGACCTCTCTTCTCTTTTGGTCACGTGCCATGGCGAAAGGGTGCGGCCAGAGCCGTTGAGGGTGCGGCTATCGGTGTCTGTCTCTGCTCTCGAGGGTGAACTTGACTCATCTTGGTTCGCGGGAGGCTCATATAAATATGAGCTGATTCCTGCCTGAAAATTTAGCTGCTCGTCCTCGTCGCCGGGCTCCTCAATAAAAAATCCTTCATGGGAGGGTAACGGTGGGGAGTCCGGTGGAGAGAAATCCTCCACAACTGAATGTAAACTGGCATTCAAATCTGCCTCCATTTTGTTTGCAACGCCCAACCTCCAACGATCCAATCAATTCCCGAAGAACGAAATCAAGCCCCGCCCTACATTTTTTTCTAATGTCAGAAGCCGTTTCACTCGGATATACGTCACAACAAGGAAAAAATGACAATCTCAACTTCCGTTTCATGCCGACTTTAAGTAATTTCAACTTAAATTACATAAAACTGGCTTAAAGGTGCTCTAAGCGATGTCACGCGTTTTTTAGGCCAAAACATTTTTTGTCACATCCAGCAAACATCTCACTATCCGCTAGCTGCCTGTCCCCTGAACACAATAAAAAAAAACACGATCTCTGTAGACAGCCCAAGCTCCACAAACGGCAAGAAAAACAAACTGGCCCAGCCTGGACCACGAAACATAACAAAGTGTTCCAGCCAATAATCGACAAGAATGATTTGGGGGTGGGGGTTGGGGCGTGGGGAGTGGAGGAGAGAGAAACATGAAGAGGGACGTTAGCTAGACAACGACTAACGTTAAAAATTTATATTCTTGAGAATTTTGATATGGCCAACACACGACCAAAGAGACGACGTTCCAATGAACAAATAATAAAGAATAGGGAAAAGGAGAAGGAGAAGGAACGCGCAAAGTCCCGAATTTACATCGGAAAAGCGTTCAAAAGGTGGCGAGAACTCCGCCGGCAGAAGGGCTTCCAATCCGATATATCGGTGGCTCTGTTTTTGCTGGACAGGTGTGTAAATCCAGTTTGTTTTTTCTAAATGGTTCATTTTTCTAAATGGTTCCTGTTTCAGGAAGCACGGAAGGGAGGGGGAGGGGACGGGATGAGGAGGAGGGAGGGTCGAGCTAGCCTCCGTTTTGTTTGACAATACTTTGAACGTCAACAAGAAGTGACTTCACCCAACATCCCTTTGAGCAACTTAAATGAGTTGAATCTTGTATAACTTTTAAAAAAAAATTGAAAATTGCTTAAGCAATGTTGATAAGTTAAAGCAATGTAAAAACACATGTTGTCATGAAAAAAATGATTCGTTGCATTTAATAAAAAAAATTATCGTTAAGTGGTTGCACACAATTGATTTTAGCAACATTTAAACAAATGCATTAAGTTGAACTAAAATTAAGTTCAACTTAATGTATTTGTTTAAATGTAGCTAAAATCAATTGTGTGCAACCACTTACGATAATTTTTTTTATTCAATTCAACGAATCATTTTTTTGATCATAAACTGCATGTTTAAAATTTACTCTGAACCTGGACTTCATCAACTTGAGCTGGAAGCACTTTGTATGATTTTGGCCACGATTTGTCAGTCTGAGATCCCATAGTGTGACATGGCTTACAGCGAGGATCATGTTTATACAGTCTGACAAGCAACGATCATAAAGGACTATTATAAATATTGTACAGTGTGCAATGCATCCAGCTTTAGAAATGTAGCCCCCACCACTAAAAGGCCATTGATTTTAGAGTTAAAATAACTGCTTTAAAACCCTTTGCACAATCTTTCCCCATAGATTTCCAATGTATTCATGTGAACACAATTTTTGTTTTAACAAACTAAGGAGTTTAATAAAATGATTTTCAACAGCTTTCCACTTAACTTGATTGAACCTGAAACATTCCTTTAAATCTTGTCTATTACACTAATGTTCACTGACATATGGACCATTGCTTCAATCCATAATTTGATTGATGAAAACACTATAATCAAAAAACACAATTACGATAATAACAGCTTCGATGATGAGGTTCATGGGTTAACAAGCCATTGTGCTCTAAAAATCACAATGCTTATGTCTTATTTATTTTTTTTGCCTGTTAAACAAAGCCAAAAGACACGGAAAATGTTTGAAAAGGAGCCAGAGTGAGTTATGACTAAGTTTCCCTAACTTTGCATCCCATTATTCTCTCGTCCGCCTCTAAAATGCGGTTTTCTGTCTCCCGCGGTGACAGGAACACATTATTAACGGGAGCTCAATGTGGTACATCCATTATTGAAAAGCTCCCCGCTGAACATGCTCCCCTCCTGAGGTGCTTTCACGTGTACTTCTTGCTTGGGTTTGTTCCCAGTTTAGTGAAGGGGAATCATTTAAACAATGACATGGAGACTTCCAGATCCGCCTGCAGGATGAGAACACGAGCAATGTCACACTCTGCATGTGCGTCGCTGATTATTTACTTCTTATGGAGCGGTCAAACATCTTGACAGTATATGGCTACAGTATGTTCAGAATGGCACACTACCATACCATATATTGTGTGTGCACTACACAGTTCTATGCACACAGATGCAGTTTACAGCCGCACACTGAAAGAGATCCTGTAGCTCAAAATGCAGAGTGCTCAACTTGACTTTCTAGCTCCAGAGTGTGATGAACGAGCCAGTCATATCAAGTCATTTTAACCACAAAACACCTACAAGACAAGTGCATATATTTAAGAGATTGAACAAATTCTAAACTTTGGAAGCCCATTTTCGCAAAAAAAAAAAAAATGCTTTGGTAAATCATAATAATGAGATGAAATATCAAAATGATGACATACTAAGTCCAAATTATGATTTATGTCATTACTTTTTGCTATAATTTTGACTTAGTATGCTAAATTATTTCAACTTTTTATCTCATAACAACATTTGTCATACTTATATGTACAAAACAATTTTGACTTTTTATGTCATAATTATGATACTAGAGCATGACTTTTTTTCCTTATGTGGCAGACATAGCCTAATAAACAGCTTGTTGTGAGTGAAATGCAATGAAAGAGTTAGAAATATCTGGGTTACTAACCTTTTCTGTGTAAAAGTTATATTCAATTTTACAACAGCGCAACAAAATATGGACATTTGGTGCATAATTTTTCCATAGATGGAAGCCTGTTTCCATCTCAAAGTAAAGAAGAAAGAAGATGATAACGATAATGATAATGATAAAGATAAACATACAGTTCTAAAAATCTTTCTAAATATAAAAGAATAGTGTGGTCCACAACTATAATGATAACGGCACAGAGAAACTTTACTGTTGGAATCACTTTCAGAATGATTTTACACTGGCTGATGAACAATAAAAACATCAGAATCCATTCTGCTTTAAAAAGCTTGAAATTCACTGTGAACATTTGTTAATGTTAGTTAATAAAGATGTGAATAAATGCTGTAAGAATATATTGCTCATTGTTAGTTAATGTTAGCTAATGTATTATAATGTTAACAAATGAGACCTTATTGTAAAGTGTTACCATTTCAGCTGCTCGCTCATGCACGATAATAAATTGCTTGTATTTTTCCTCATTTGTATGCTGCATTGAATAAGCATCTGCTAAATAACTACATTTAAACGTAATCACTGAACAAAGCATCATTACAATCAGAACCACATATGTATGGCACTTGAAATGTAAGTATTACAGGTCATCGTGCGCACATTAAAAGCATGAGAGATCATCGTGTTTACTGAGATGACATCTGGAAATTCCCTTGGTTGTCCTCCAGTTATTGTGGGAATGGGAAACAGCAGTGAGCAGGAATAGAACCATCCCATAATGCAAGATCTCCATGAATTTCTCATGAGTTGGTTGGAAATGTGGTGGCCTGTAAATATTTAATCATAAGGCCATATGGATGATCTCTTTGGATGAACTCACAATCTATCCATCCATCCATCCATCCATTATCAATTTATCTATCCGTCCTTCTATCTATCTATCTATCTAGATTTACTGTCTATGTATCTTTCCATCCATCCTTATCTATCTATCTATCTATCTATCGTATGTATTTCTCCATCCATCCATCTTTACTGTCTATCTATCTGTACGTTTGTATCCATCCATCGATCCATCCCATTATACATTGAGTTACATGATAAAATGTATTACTTTAGTTTTTTTGAATTTCTGACCAAATGTATGAGTAATAAGCCTACTAGTGACACTTGCCTTAGAAAAACACAGCTCATTATTATATCAATACTGATAAAATCCTGGCATTAATGCCAGCAGACCTGATTTTTTTCAGCCGGCCGTGTCTTTAAAGCTTCTCAGTTGGCACGGATCACCGGTGTCTAAATTAAGCCCTGTGTCGCGCATGGCACACTGCGGACCCCTCTCAAACCCTCCTCAACCCCCCGCCATGGGAACTTTTGAGTTATAATGATGCGCTCGTCGCGACACAAAAGCTCTGACATCTGTCTCTCCAAGAGCCGCATTCTAAAGCTGCTTGTTTGTCCCATCTTTACATTTTTGAAAAGAAATCAAAACTAAAAGAAGAGTAGCGGAAAGAGAGGAGGGGTTTGTGATAGAGAGGGAGGGCTGGAGCATTTAAAACAAAGGCCTTTTTCTTCCTCCGAGTGTTTGCCGGTTAATAATCCAACCCTCCCATGCTGCGTTCCAGAAATTCAAAGCAGAGTTTCTGCTCATCTGCTCACTGAAGCTGGCATGGACCATTAATAAGAGCAGAAGTATAGACCACATGCAGCCCTACGGGTGAAAGACACATCTAAGCCCCCCTAAGACTCTTCAAACATGATAATTCATCCATTCATCACTAAATTATGTGACAGAAACTCTCAGTGTGTCTGTAAAATAAACTCGATCGCAGTATACAAAGCTTCACCTTCTAAACTTTCACTATCGCTTGATTTAACGGATTAAGATCACGGCGTTCAAATACACAATTAAAGTGGCTGATATTAATGTCAAATATTATTCAAGCAAAGTTGCTTTATCTGCTTATTTACTGATTTACTAATTCATATGGAAAATTAGCCTATATTATATAATTAAATGATGAAGTCAGTACAACAGGAAAATAAACATAAAACATTATATATCATGTTTTGATCCATCTATTCATCCATCCAACTATCTATCTATCTCATGTTTTCTCTGTTGTACTTAGAAATTTTTACAAAAAGACTTGCTAGTAATTCTTTGTGATGTAGTCAGTACAAAAGGAAAATTAAAGATAAAACATTATATATCATGTTTTGATTGATCTATCTATGTGTCTGTCTGCCTGTCTGTCTCATGTTTTCTCTGTTGTACTTATATTCTTTTTGTACAAATTTCTATGATTAACTTGACAGTAATTCTTTGTAATTTGTGTTGTATTGTATGTTATTCTTTCTTTAAAGTAATTCAATTAAATAAATATGCAATGTGGCCAATTTATGCAGCCAGAGATTTAAAATTGGCCATCATTTTTGTTTTCGAGTATTGTCCGGACTCTGGGATGAACAATACCAGCGGGACCATATCCATTTAAGACCTTTATTTCCAACAATAGGATCCCACTGTGCCGCTAAACTACCGGAAAAGATTTAAGGGTCCAGCATTCAGGACACACAAAACCTCTGAGGATTGAAATAGCATTGTTAAAGGCCCCCTGAGGTGATGATTAAACTCCAAACGAAAATGATCAGGGAGGAGCGAGGGTGGAGAAAGAGAGATGACTCATCAGTCCCACAATACTGACACAAACTGCCCAACGCTCAAGCGGAAAAACAACACATTTCTCATTAAAGGGATAGTTCCCCAAAAATGAAAATGATGTTATCATTTACTCAAGTTGTTCCAAACCTGTATACATTTCTTTCTTCTGCTGAACACAAAGGAAGATATTTTGAAGAGTGCTGGTAACCAGAGAGTTGACGTTAGCCATTGACTATCACAATGTTTTTCCACATAGTGTGCGGGAAAAAAAAAATACAATGGAAGTCAATGGTGCCCAACAACTATTTGGTTACAAACATTCTTCAAAATATCTTCCTTTGTGTTCAGCAGAAGAGAGAAACTCGTACAAGTTTGGAACAACTTGAGGGTGAATAAATGATGATCATTTTTGGGTGAACTATCCCTTTAACAGCGCAGAGCTGCACAAACTGGTTACTTAAACATGACACTGATGACAGTGAGTTCACTAAGGGATGTTTCCAGCACCTTGTTGAATCTGTGCCACTAAGAATTAAAGCAGTTCTGAAGGCAAAAGTGGGTCCAACAAGCAAGGTGTACCTAATAAAGAGGCCGTCGAGTGAACATAATTTCCTTTGACACTTTCATTTGCGCCAGCAGAGGGCGTAATGACGTCAGCACCACGCGTCCATTTTGATGACGTCAGAGGTCACTGGGCTGTCATCAAACATGGCGGCCTCCTTGCTGAGCAGGAGGACAGGCTTATTCTCTGGTGTCAGTAAGTTAAACTCCTTTATACCGGCTGTAGTCCATCAGATCGCGAACTATAACCCAAGACCCCTCTGGTTGAATATAAAGAACCCTTATATACCGAATAAAGAGAGCGAGAAGACGCCCGACTGGCAGAAGACTGAGAAGTACGATCGCAGACTGTTCGGCCGCTATGGACGCGCGTCAGGGATTGACCCGGCCAAACTCTGGCCCTCTCACGCCCGGCTGGAGGAGCTGCTGGCCGAGGAGAGAGAGTGGCACCCTCCGCTCGAGGTGATGCTGGGAAACATCGCGGCCAGAGAGAAGGAGAAGGCGCAGAAGCGGATGGAGAGGTGAAGTGAATCTTGACTTGTTTCTCTATCGGATGTTTGCTGTCAACCGTATTCAACATATTCATTGATAAACGTGGAGGTGAGGTGAATCCGACTGTTGGGTGTATTCAACTAACTCCACATATTCACTGATAAATGGTCCACCCCAAAATGAAAATTGTGATAATTGACTCACCTTTACGTTGTTACAAAACCGTTATGATTTGTGTTTCTTACAATGTCCGAGGTTCGGTTTCCACATGCATCGATGGAGAGAGACTGGAGCTTTCAAACTCCAAAACCTTAAAAGTTGGCTAATCATCTTAATATGTATTGTTGTGTGGCAGTGGACAAATATTATGCTGGTAAAAGTAATACACATGATTTATCATCTAGCCTATATTTCAAGTCTTCTGAGCAGTGAGCCCGTTATAGATTTATGTGACGTACAGACCGAAATTAAAACCGTTATTCAGTGAGAAATTCAAACATTCAAATTTAACGGTTAGGACGCGTCTCACGAGTTACTACGTCAAATGTTATTGGTTCCCGCGTAATGTCGTGTCCAATGGCATAAAAAAAATCTTAAATTGTTTGTTTTTATTCTTTTATAAGATGGAAACGTTTTATTCTTTATACTTATTTAATTTAAGATGCAATTTGTTGTCATTCGTCAGTTGTACTTAAAGGGATAGTTCCCCCAAAAATGAAAATTATCCCATGATTTACTGACCCTCAAGCTATAACGTTACTAGGTGTATATGACTTTCTTCTTTCAGACGAACACAATCTGAAATATATATATAAAAAAAAATCCTGGCTCTTCCAAACCTTGTAATATGAGTGAATGAGGCGTGAAATTTTGAAGTTAATAAACTTCAACTTTGAAGTTGAATAAACACTGGTTACTAATGCAAATACGTTTTATGGTTTACTGCACTTTGCTATTTTTCTAGTTATTTACCTGTAGCGTTTAATGAATCAGAAGTATCGCACATTCATAGAAAGTAGTTTATTTCCTCCTGTAAATAAATAAGGTAGATATTTCTCCATTGTTTTTAATTTAAAATCATTTGCAATGCTTCATGGGGTCGTAGTTCTTTTCCATATGGGATAAATACTCACCCATATAATATAAATTTGTTTCTTTGGAATAAAAAAAGCTTCATTAAATTAATTTGGAAAAAGTAGAAGATCACGACCATTTGTGTTTACGCAGCTTTTCGCTTTGTTTCCACACAGTGAGAAGACTATTGCTGCAAACATGGCCAAAATGCCCAAGATGATCGCAGACTGGAAAAAGCAGAAAAGGGAGGTAAAACAGAAGCAAAGAGAGGAGAAAATAAGGCGGGACAAACTGCTGGCCGAGGCGAGACAGCGCTTTGGGTATGCGCTGGACCCCCGCAGCATCAAGTTCAAAGAGATGGTTGCTGAAATAGAGAAGGAAGAGAAGAAAAAGAGGAAACTTCTGAAACGCAGGAAGAGAGAGGAAGAGCAGGGCTTGCCCACAGCGACCGCTGAAACCAGCCAATAACCCTCATGGCCCAGAACAAGGACTTTTATACAGTGCTACTGTACTATATTGTAAAATTGGTTTCTTTGTACATGTCATTGTTATTATCGCACATTATTGTTTAATTAAAATCAGTCATACTTCAGAATAAACATGCATGTCTGACTCAAAAACTGTGATATTCAAAGAGCTTCATTAATAAATTTGATAACATAATTCCTTGTTAAATTGATAAGTTAAAAAGAAAACAATTTAGCTTATGCATGAAAAAGCAAAAGGAAAACTGATTTATTCGTATCGTAACCCATTGCATTTATTGCCAAATAATTGCATTGATTGTACGACTTAATTTACTTAAATATATGCATAAACACGCTATATGCATAAATTATACATTTCCAAAAATATTTTAATAGCATTAATAATAAACATTAACTACTAATAAAATATATTGCATGACAAAAAAAAAACCCACAGTATTTGACAACTGAGTATTTACGATGCATGCTGGGGAACTATTTGATTATTATAAAAGTTCTTGATTCATTCAAGAAATGAATATAATATTCAATCCCACACACAGCCTTACAATAATCAACATGTTTAATCATTAGAACTTAGTGTAAAAAAAAAAAAATTTAAACACCGTCAGTTTTCCAGCTATTTTCCCTTATTAAACCTGTACAGGAATTGAAAAAAATACAGAAAAAATAAAAATACAATTTGATATCTAATGCTCCCTAAGATGTACACTTTCACACAAAAGGAGCTTGAACCCTAGTTTACATTTGAAATATCCATTCATTATTTCTATTTACTAACTAAAATAAACATCAATTTGGCAAAGGATAAGCTGGAGAATGTACAAATGAGGTTTTTAGTGTCTCCTAGAATAACACCAGGCAGTGCCACTGCATAAAAACCACACTGTATCTTTGATCTTTCATATTCTCCCCATAAAGTGACCTGGTCATCAGAGAAGAGACGCTGTTGATTTAAGATCATCTTTCCTCACATAGACGTTATTTCATCTTGGTCATTGGTGTCAGCCTTAAGCTTGATCAGGGCTGCATGGACCCTGAACTGCGTACGAGACTCCATCGAGTACTCTTTGTAGTTATTCCTGACAGGAGAGACAATAATAATGTGACATTTCAGACTGGAGCAACAACAAATGAGTATTCAGAGTGTGAACTGTATGGGGTTTGTCCTAGCCTGAACTCACTTGGCTTTCTGCAGTAGTTTGATGGCTTGCTCTTTCCTCCCCGTGTCTATGCACAAGAGACTCGTCTCTAGCAGAGCATTAGGAACCAGGTAATGATCAAACTTCAGCTTCTTTTCACTGTTAAAGACATAAAAACATCTCAAACTCCATCCTGGGACAGAACAAGCATTTCTGAAGGGAAACTGCATTAGTACAGGAGCACTGGCCTGCTGTAAACCTGTGTGAAACAGTCCTCTGCGGCCTGCATCTGGCCTTGGTTCTTCAGACACAGGCCTTTCAGAAGCAGGATTAAACACGTGTCGTCCACACTGTACTCATTCTCTACACATACAGAAAGAGTGAGTGTGTAGGTTATTTAAACAATCCTGCTTACAAGGTGTGTGTATGTATACAATACATATACATGCATTTATACATACATACATACATACATGCATACATACACGCACACCTTGTTACACCGTACAAAATATAAAAGTCAAAGTCATCTTGTGCCTCTTAGAATTTTACTTTTGGAAGTTTAAAATGAAATTAATTAATTAAAAAATGATTTTATTATGAAACATCTAAACATGAGGATAAATGGGTAATAAAATCAATAATTTGATTTTAAAAGCAAACTAATGCAACCATGCAATATTTAGCAATTGATTATATAGAAATGATGGTACATATGTTTTTAAATATATGATTTTGAATTAAAATTTTTTTTTATTTGTCTATAAATTGCTTTTTCTATCACCCATTGCTTTTTTATCCACAGACTGCAATTACCTAATTTGAAACATGAGGCGTTAAAACCGATACGGAAGGTTTCTTTTATATCTAGACATATTTTCTAAGTGTAATAGCAGAGAGTGATACTGCAAAGATGAGTAGATTTGCCTAAAATGCAACTGATGTAATTTCTCATTGAACACACAGAGGAATGTGTGCATCATTACCTGGAGCCGCCTGTAGGGTGCGCTCCGCCTCTAACAGCGTCTCCATCATGCCCTCGGTGAGCTCAGGCTGTTTGCTGATCATGGAAAAGCCATTCCACATGTACATCATCTCCTGAAATATGAAACACAATAGTCAAGTATAAACATGGGCGTCGGAACCATTGTATATGGGTGGGACAAGACCCACCCACTTTTTAAGACCAATGATATTGGACCCACTCACTTTTACATTCAGCGCATATGTCTGTTCGCTTTTCAGAGCTGCGTCAGTCAAATCCATTCCACTTGAGGAATGCCCTAATGAATTAAACTCCATTTACGCTGAAATAGCTACATTATATTTCTCAACGAGCTACAACTGACGAAAAAAACGCCCGTTGTACCCTTCCAGTCAAATATTGCAAACATGGCTTTAAGTTGTCAATGCTGGCAAATGACCGTGGTATCAGCAGGTTAATCCACGGATAGCTGTGCATTTAATGCACGACGTGGAGGCGAGTTTAGTTTACTTGTTTAATTAAAAGGCATCAGAATATATGAAATGGCATTAGTAACATTTTTCTGAGGGAGGACCCACCCACTTTTTTTTTGCTTCCGACGCCCATGAGTATAAATATTGTCTTAGAAAATAAAGGGAAAAATGAATGTGTACTGAATGTCATTCTTACAAGCACAGGAACAGGAAGTCTGATGGGATTGCTGGCTTTGTACCGTCTTGCTTTCCGAATGGCAAACTTCTCTGTGGGCGGAGATTTACCGGCTATCTTCTGTTTGTATGATGGTACCTGTCTGAGAGAGATTGGAAGTGAACAGGAAGTTCAAAAAGACAAATGTCTGTTTTGATACATATCATACTGTACCAAATTAACACACATTCAATAAACCCACATACAGAAAGACTTTATTTTTTCATGAAAGCCTCATCTGCTAGTGTCTTGGCAATGCAATTGCATGTGTGTTTACCTAAAGAGATCCACCTCATTATCCCCGAACGGCCGGGACTCTGAGTCTGGAAGCATGCTGAGATAAGCCGCCTTCATGTACACGTACATGGCCTGAGAGAGAGAAAGAAGAAAGAGAGAGACAAGCATAATAATCCTTCTGTACACTGGAACACACTGTAGGTAATCACAACCAGCCAGAGAACCAACCAGTCCAAACAAAAACCTGGCACAGACATCGGCCCACAAAGCCAATTTACACAGCTTACACATGGCAGTTTGTCTAATCGCTGCGATATAACAAATGTAGCAGAACTTCAATTATTTACAAAAATAGAGTAAAATCCCAGGCTTTACACCTGTACGGTTTTACTTCATGTTTCTGAAGAGGAAGACTGTCTGCATTTAGACCAGAATTGTTGGCTAACGCTACTGTTGGCTCACCAACCACTGAGAACATTACAACACTCATTGAGAAACGTGTCATTTTGCCCTTTATTTTAAAATATATGTTTTTTAAAGAATATTTAGAGTTTTCTGACTTAGTGAATATGGAGATTTCAGTGAGTACAAGTATTCACACTCATGTAAATGGATGAAATGTAAACCATCCTTAACTTAATTTCTTCATAGTTTTGTGAGACCCTAAGAAAAAATATAATATAGAAATATTTCAAATACTAAGTAGAAAAACTAGGAAGAAAGATAGAAAATTTCTGCTCCTCCATGTCAAAATATTTACTATTTTTGCTAAATTCAAGAGTTAATTCCATTTCAAATAAAATACTTTTTTGTTAGTAATATATGGGTCTTACGAGGTTGGTATGTTTCCTGTCTTGAGTTGTGTGTGTATTAATCAATAAATAAATATATAGATACACATACATATATATATGGAAATAGATGCCTATGTATGCATATATGTATGTATATGTATGTCTATGGGAAAACATGGGAAGCAAAATGCATTTGTATGACACAATTTAAACACGCTTTTTCCCAATCAATAAAATCAGTTCATTTACATTCTGGGTGGAGGCCATTTTAAACATGTGACACAAATGTCTTGGCATCTATACAGATCACACTTATTCAATCATGACATGGGTGTTTCTCAGACAACCAAAAATGTAATGTAAATTAAATTAAATTAAATTCTAGATTTACACTAAAACATTATATTTCAGGTGATTAAATCATTCTCATTGGGCCTTAATCATGAAACACAACCAGAACAAAATCTATGTGAACGCTTTGAATCAAATGTGATAATTTGCTAAATGAATATTTTGTCATCTTAGTAATTTGAAAATTACAATTGA
Organism: Abramis brama; assembly: GCF_963993115.1. Lineage (NCBI taxonomy): Eukaryota > Metazoa > Chordata > Actinopteri > Cypriniformes > Leuciscidae > Abramis > Abramis brama. Next base: position 42,039,353 of record NC_139963.1, on the reverse strand, counting down.
ACGCTTAATTGTAATAAACTCGAAATCGCAATATGGCTTTCTGCTATTATTAAATTGGCGTGAGGGAGGGGCAACCTGTCACTCACGCGAGATCCACCAATAGCAAACCACAACCATCCAATCAATTCCACATGAATAAAATCAAGCCCTGCCCAGTGGTTTTCTATCAAAATATAAGTTTGATAAATGTAACATTTTAAAATAAAGAAGTTATGACAGCCATAAAAATGTGTGTTGTAATTTGACAGTTGTAATGTGAAAAAACTATATTATTTTTCTTAAATTCTCCATTGTCTTTATTTTATGGTGATATATACTGCTGAACAGAAAGGAAGATATTTAGAAGAATGTCAGTAACCAGACTGGGTCTGGGTCCCATTGACTTCCATAGTAGGAAAAAATATACTATGGAAGTTAATGGGACCAGAAACTGTCTGGTTACTGACATTCTTCTAAATATCTTCCTTTCTGTTCAGCAGAAGAAAGAAATTCATACAGGTTTGAAACAACATGAGGGTGAGTATATGATGATAGAATTTTCATTTTAAAGTGGAGTATCCCTTTAAGACTTTCCCCCCAAATTTGCAGCCCGATTTGAAATGTTATTTCCATGTAAAATGCAGACTAGTTACACTCTTAGTTCTCACCTTAGACCAGCGGCTCTCCTGGCTGAGCAGGTCTGCGTAGAAGTACGCCATCTTCCAGTGCCTCTTAAAAGTGAAACACCACATCAACTCCCAGTAGCACATGTGATGAAACTGTTTCCAGACCTGCTGGGCCTTACAGCCGTCCTCAAACAGCGCCACCGCCTGGATAAGCAGGGGTACAATAATGTTAATTATAGTGAGCATTACGACCCATTTATAAGGTTAGTCTAAATTTCTTACAAAACATTAGTTTTGCATGACCACTTTCCACCTCTCTTTGACCCTTGTTTTTTAAACCATAGTTCAATTGTATTCCAACCACTCTGAAGTCTTTGATGAAGCCATAACATAGCTTTTTTTAAAGTCTTAATTTTGTTTTTGTGGTCTACTAGATTAGGCTTACATCCTTGTTCAAAAACACATTTTTCACATATTTTCCATTATTGCAGCACCCCTCTTCTCAGTCTGTCAGTAGCAGTGTTGCCAGACGTACGATAATTATCGTATTTGTACGATAATTTTGACCTCTGTACAATGTACGATCAATAATGGAAAAAAATCCTATAATGTACGATAATAGGCTATGTGCACAAGCGTCGCGACGAACTTCCGCTATTGTCAGTTGTCGGCATATCAGTTTCCGGTTTACGGCCGCTTCATCGGCATCCGCTGTAAACAAACAAGATGAGTGCTGCTGTTGTACGAAATAAAGAGATACTACTATGTGCGTGACACATCTAAGTTTCTAAGAACTGTAGGTGGATCTTACGGCCGTTTCCCACATACTCCGTGTGCAGTGTGTGTGTGTGTGCGGTGCAGGAGCAGCACGCGCTATAGTGCTTCATATATGATGCGTTTGCAGTGAATAACTGATTCACGGCTGTACCACAAACACTTACTATTTTTATTTAAAATCCAGAAGTTACGCTGCAACTTTTATTTAATAAAATGTTTTTTCAGCATTGCGATTCTCTTTGTACACATATAACCTACACTCTTTAATGGACGCATGCACGTTTAAACACAATTTAAACAACGTAGGGCTATTATTCCATGCATTACTTAAGTTGCTCAAGCAAGTGGTCAAATATTTAACTGTAAATTGACAAAAACAGCCGACTCTCATGCCTTTTCTTTTCTTTTCCATTTAAATTTTAATAAAATAAATCTTGCATGTCACAAAGAACTTGTTTTTCCACCTCCACGAATGAGACTACAATTTATTTAATTAAATGCATTTATGGTGAAATTACTACATTTTCATGTCAATCTTTGTTAATTTTGACCACGAAACATGCGCTGTCAATTTAAATATTTGACCACTTGCTTGAGCAACTTAAGTAATGCATGGAATAATAGCCCTACGTTGTTTAAATTGTGTTTAAACGTGCATGCGTCCATTAAAGAGTGTAGGTTATATGTGTACAAAGAGAATCGCAATGCTGAAAAAACATTTTATTAAATAAAAGTTGCAGCGTAACTTCTGGATTTTAAATAAAAATAGTAAGTGTTTGTGGTACAGCCGTGAATCAGTTATTCACTGCAAACGCATCATATATGAAGCACTATAGCGCGTGCTGCTCCTGCACCGCACACACACACACACTGCACACGGAGTATGTGGGAAACGGCCGTAAGATCCACCTACAGTTCTTAGAAACTTAGATGTGTCACGCACATAGTAGTATCTCTTTATTTCGTACAACAGCAGCACTCATCTTGTTTGTTTACAGCGGATGCCGATGAAGCGGCCGTAAACCGGAAACTGATATGCCGACAACTGACAATAGCGGAAGTTCGTCGCGACGCTTGTGCACATAGCCTATTTCAGAACTGTGTGACACTTCAAATGATGGTCGTTGTAATCACAGGGCTTCTATACTCATTGATGTAGCTGTGGATTATACTCTACCGGGAGAAGAACGTGAAGAGAGAGGGAGCGAGAGACCTTGTGTGTGTGTGCTAGTGTGCCTCACGAAGCGCATGTAAGGACCCAACCAATCAATTGTAAGTGCGGACAGGCTTTTATCTATACTCCTGAACCGAACCGAAAACGTTTCCGTTTTCATGTCGTTTCAAAAAGTTGTTGGTCAATAAATAGCTGTATTCTGTACAGGTTTGACTCGTGTACGATCATTTTCTTCCAAATATGATAATTTTGAGCTTCTGGTACGATACTTGGACATTTCCAATCTGGCAACACTGGTCAGTAACACTCTGTTTAGCTCCTGTCTCTATGAAGCTCCTCCTTCTAAGAAGCTCAGTGTGCTCTGATTGGTCGGCTGGATCAGTGCATTGTGATTGTTCAACTATTTTGTCCCACCCCTTACCATAACCGTGAGTTTTAACACACTACTAACGCAAAAAAAAAACCTTTATTTTGCGTATGCCTTGAGCGGGAATTATTTAAATGAGGAATATTGTGACGTGTTTGTTCCTGAAAGAAACTCAAGACTACAATAGAGGCGTTTCAGAGAGTTCAGAAACCTTGTTACTTATATAGAGATTAACTCCCTCTGGAGTGACTGTGCTTTGTAACTTTGCAGACGCTTACAAACATAACACATTAAAAAAAATTGAACATGTAAAAAATAAACATAATAGGTCATCTTTAAAATCGTCAAAATAGAGAATAAAATGCTATGTGGTCAGATTCGACATGAAACTACTCATGTTTCAGAATTCAACACTTATGAATTCTGGTAAATGTTCCCCTCTTGTTTCTTACCTCATCAATGTTGCCCTTTATTTCTTCTGCCCGACCTGCAAAGAAAAGGAAAATCGCTCCCTGGAGAGATAATCAGAAAATGAGCTTCAATAAAAAGAGCCCATGTTAAGGCTCGGCCAGCATGGGTTTCTTTCCAGTTTGGGTTTGTATAGCAACTTGGCTGCAGCTGTTAATGCGTGGAACATTTAATTGGACAAACATCTGTATTCCCCTGAATAAAAATGAGTCATCAATCATTTTGGGGTGTTTTTCTAGAAGAGAAAGACTGCAAATTTTCAAATGTTCATATCTGTCAAGTGCGATTTTGTCAGCAAGTGTAGTGTAATTTAGTGTGTAGATTAGTAGTGACATGAACTAAATACCACAAAAGTCCAATTTTCATTTTATAGGGTCTTTAAAGCAACTTATTAGAATTAAACCAAATCATTCACATGAACATATGAGCATGTGAAGCAGAGAGAAAGACAGAAGCAGAAACATACCCGTGGGTATCGCAGGCGAAACGGCTTCAGCAGTCTCTCTGCCTCCTCCACCTCCCCCTCGCCAGTCCCTACATAAAACATCACTCTATTAATAACAATAAAAATATCAAAGAATTCTATCATTTCAAAAGTCAAAAGCCAAAACGGTCAAAAGTTTGGGGTCATTAAGATTTTTTAATCTTTTTTAATTTTTTAATCGTCTCATGTTCACCAAGGCTGCATTAATATGAGCAAAATTACAGTAAAAACACAAAACAGTAATACTGAGAAATAATATTCCTATTTCAAAAAATATTCTATTTGAGTATATTTATACATTTTCAGCATCATTACTCCAGTCTTCAGTGTCACATGGTCCTTCAGAAATCATTCTAATATGATGATTTGCTGCTCAAGAAATATTTCTGATTATTATCAATGTTTAAAACATTTGTGCTGCTTCATATATTTGTGGAAACTATGATACATTTTGTTTCAGGAATCTTTGATGAATAGAAAGTTCAGAAAAACAGCAATTATTTAAAATATTTTGTAACATTACAAATGTTTTTACTGTCACTTTTTATCAATGTAACATCCTTGCTGAATACAATTAACTTTAATTAAACTTTTTAATGGTAGTGTGGTACCATAATATAAATGGTACTTTATATTAAATAAACTATTATATTAAATTAAACAATTATTTTACAAATATATAAAAGTCAAATGTATAATACAATATTTAAATAAATAAATATATAAATATATATATATATATATATATATATATATATATATATATATATATATATATATATATATATATATATATATATATATATTTTATATATATATATTTTTTTATTTATATATATAAATAAATATAATATAAATATATAATATAATATAAATATTTAGATAATATAATATATAATATATATTATATTATATATATATATTATATTAGATAATCTAATATAAATATTTAGAATTGAATATACATCTAAATATTTTATTATATCCATCCATCTACTGAATTGTATACTAAATTATTGAAATGTACTATCCCAAATAGTAATTATAAACTATCCCTTAAAGTTGCACAATTAACTAAAGAAAAATGTCTGATTTATGTGGGTATCAAATGCATAATTCATCACAAATACATATTACCTAAAATAAAGGAAAGGAAGGTGTAGAAACAGAGCAGGAGGAGGGCGCACAGCATAGAGCGCAGGGTGTGAGAGGTGGCTCCGGTGTACAGCTGAGAGATGCCAAATTCCTACACACACACACAGATTAAGAAGACCATTAAGAAAAGAATTAACACATGAAGAATAGAAGAGTGTAATTTTTACTTAAATTCAAATTCGAGACATCTGAAGTCAAATTTCAAAACCTTATCTCCAGAGAAGCCTGCAAACTCTAGCAGCTTGAGTATCCGTGCAGGGAACAGTGAAAGAGTCTGTGTGAGAGTGAAGAACAGCAACACAATTGACAGTCTGGAGCTTATTCATAGGAACAGAGACGCAATATCACACACAAACATACCAAGTTGAAAGCCCCGATCCCAAAAGAGACTCCGCCCTCTAAGTGCTTGTGGTTTGGTCCTTTTAAAGTTGTATCTGACTGGATGAAGGCGTGCAGCTCCCTGCATGAAAATCATATCATCATACACAGCTGGCAGATTCGCTGAATAGTTCAATTCAAGGGCATGATGTTGGTGCATAGGTTGTTTCAATTGGGTTAAAGGGATAGTTCACCCAAAAATAAAAATTGTCATTTACATTTTAAAATCATTTACTCACCCTCAGGTTGTTCCAAACCTGTATGAATTTATTTGTTCTGTTGAACACAAAGGAAGAAACGGACTTCCATAGTAGGGAAAAAAATACTATGGAAGTAAATGGTGCCCAAAACTGTTTGGTTACAAACATTCTTCAAAATATCTTAATTTGTGTCCAGCAGAACAAAGACATTTATACTTGTAATAATACAACTTGAGGGTGAGTGAATGATGACAGAATTAATTTTTTTGGGGGGTGAACTATCCCTTTAAAAGGTGTAGGTGTCTCAATGGCACAAGATTTCTTTCACTTACTTGCTCAAGACTTACTTGTATATGAGGTAACTGTTCCGTACTTTGATTCCTCCTTTAATAAAACCCACCATATTCTCATCCTGTCAACAAACAGAGAGAGAATGAGAAATCAGGTGCAAATTTGAGCTCTGCACTCTTTCAAAAAGGTTTTATGGGGTTTTATGTAGAACCACAGGGGTTGTTTTTTTTTCTGCCAAAAACTATCTATATTAGATGAAATGTCTTAAATGATTGCATGATAGAGTGGTGCAGAGATTATGTATTTCTGTAGGCCAAACCCCAGAAACGAGTTAGCATTGTAGCAAATCTGGTTCCATCGTCCCCAAGTCAATGTTTTGTTTTTTAAATGGGATTTTGGTTAAACGCCTGAAATAAGGTCTGTGGTGAACACAAGCTCAAGATATTTTTATGTTTTATTCTATGACATAAAACATACCAGTAATGCGCCACTCGTGATTTTTTAAAGCTGTTATGCGTCTTGAAAAAGTGGCTAAATGTGACTACAGAGGTTGTCGGGACATTAGAGTATGTTCATTCATTTAATAGAGTATGATAATTCATTTAATTCGTCTCACACCTCTAACACACCATAATGCACACATAGTCTAAACGAAACACCTGAGATTGTCTGTGTGTGAGTGATTGTGTTAGAGAGCTTTGTCTTGAAATGTGTCAAACCTGTAAGAAGGTGAGAGCGGCTCTGTGTAGTAAACACTCGGCGTAACACACTTCAGCATGGAGATGCTCTATAAAACAACAAATAAAAATTATTCCGAGCTTGTTTGTGAAACATTTAATCTTAAAATGGTCATTAAATTGCACCTTATATAAAATGTTAACTGTCAGTTTAACACTAGCCTACAATTCTTCAAAATGAATGCTGTGCCACATAATAGGTTTGCTTGAGTCTCATTTCTCCTGTAATAATCATGCGAGATGGATATTTCTGGGAAGAGAAAGAGGCACCTTCTGTGAGATCATCATCATTTGCTCCTCGACGACTCAGACTGCCAGACTTCCTACGGAACCTGAGAGAGAACAGCAAGAAGTCAAGATATGTGTGAACAAACACACAATGATAATGTCTAACACACTTCTTGACAACCACACTTGACCTGACTAACATCAGCCAAAAGCACTTACTTGTGGAAGATGAGGGGGAAATGATTCATTCAAAAACAAAAATGTAAATACATGCACTACCATTCAAAAGATTTTTTTAAAGAAGTTAATTCTTTCATTCAGCAAGGATGTATTCAATTGATCAAAAGTGACAGTAAAAGAAATTGATAATGTTATTTCAATTTCAAATAAATGCTGTTCTTATGAACTTTCTATTTCTCAAAGAAAAACAAATGTATCACAGTTTCCACCAAAATATGAAGCAGCACAACTGTTTTCAACACTGATAATCATAACATTATTTCTGAGTAGCAAATCAGCATATGAGAATGATTTCCGAAGGATCATGTGACACTGAAGACTAAATTACATTTTAAAAATATTAAAATAGTAAACCGTTTTTTAAAATTTTTTATTATTGTAATATTTCACAATAGTACGGTTTTTACTTCTTTAAAAAGCATTACAAAAGCTAGTATTGCATCTTTTCAAATTGACAAATAAGCTTAAATATTTAAAAATGTAAATAGATATTGATTTTTTTTTATCAAATACATTTTTATAACTAAATAAATAGTAATTTTTTATGGACGCATGTTTACGCCACTGAAAAAAAAAAAAGAAAAAAAAAAGGTAATTACGACTTTTCATCTCACAATCCTGGCTTTTTTTCTCTCAGAATTGCGAGTTATAAAGTCAGAATTGCGTGATATAAACCTGCAATTTAGTGTTTTTCTCAGAATAATGAGTTTATAACTCTCAGTTCTGACTTCATGACACTCAATTGTGAGAAAAAGTCAGAATTACGAGGAAAAAAAAGTCTGAATTGCGAGAGATAAATTGCGAGAAATACGGTCAGAATTTTGAGATATAAACTCGCAATTGCGAGAAACAAATTCAGAATGGCGACTTTATATCTCAAAATTCTGACCGTATTTCTCGCAATTTATCTCTCGCAATTCAGACTTTTTCCTCACAATTCTAACTTTTTTCCCGCAATTGCTAGTTTATACTTTGCAAATCCGAGAAAAAAAAGTCAGAATTGTGGAGAAAAATAATAATAATAATAATAATAATATTATTATTCACAATTATCTTTTAAATTGTTTTACTCTGTGGCAGAAACAAGCTTCCATAAATTTCCAATGATTTTAACGTATGAAATAAAATTGTATATGCTAACTGCTTAATTAATTTGTCAACTGACTTAAAACATGTTACTGAACACTGGATATTCAATTTAATATCATATTTAATATCAGTTATATAATTTGAAATATATCTATTTATTTGTCAATTTGTAAACTGAGTTATGCATTTACACTTATTTTAAAATTAGCTTCTTTTAGGAGGCTCTCTTACAATTTTAATCTGAGCAACGAACATAAGTATATACTTCAGCACAAACTAACATCACTCTCCCAAGAGCCTGTTTGGAGGCGTTTAGGAGGAAATCACAGACGGATCTTCCTTTGTGACTCCTTCTTAAGCAAACCGAAAGTGAGCTGATGTGTGACCACTGCTACACCCACATACGCTCATCTGGATTAGTGCTGCATGGTAACATGGTGTGTGTGTGTGTGTGTGTGTGTGTATGTGTGTGTGTGTGCATGTGCGTGCAAGGAAACATAGGCCTGTGCATCTCTTCTACTCCATTTAATCGATGTTATGCAAGGCCAATAAAAGTCCTCATTAGACATGACCAGCTGCCTGTCATTTAAAGCCACACCGTTATATGTCTATGCAAATACAAGCAAATGTAAACGCTGCAGAACTGGGTCAGCTGGCATGGAAATAACCCCATTTGCCTAAAAGTTAAAAGGTCAGAGGAAAAGTCTCTCCATGACAGGAACGAATGCAATGTTTTGGCTCTCCTTCTACCTCTGGCACACCTCCTGAGCTCTCTTCATGGTGTTCCCAGCATGCACTATGTCGTCGTGTTGGAAGGTCATCATGGCCTGCATCTCTAACACCGTGGCATAGATCAGAGCGTGATACATGCTCTCTTTAGACCTGGAATACAACACAACACATGCTTTTATACTCACAATGTGAGATCACACTTCACAACCAGAGAAGGATAACGCCTTAAACTTTCTCCATGCAAGAATGTGAACAAAACCAGCTACATGATCTCGATTTCACATGATGTCTCGCATGGAGAAAGCATTTTAGCAATCCAAAAAAAAAATAGATCTTTAAAACACAGACCAGCCAGAAACTGTCCTAGCATACTAATAAAAAATGTTTTTATAGCCTGAAACCATGATGTACTTCCTGTAGGGCCTGCATTATAAAAAAAGGATGGTTGGAGCCACTGAAAGGGATAGTTCACCCAAAAATGATAATTCTGTCATCATTTACATCATTTCAAAGATATTTTGAAGAATGTTGTTAACCAGACATTTGATGGACCCCATTGACTTCCATAGTATAGTCCAACTATGAAAGTCAATGGTGGCCCAAAAGCGGCCTGGTTACAAACTTTCTTCAAAATATCTTCTTTTGTGCTCAGCAGAACAACACTGTTAAGTGTTCAGCTCACTTACTTACATTTTTTTTTTTAGTAATCCCATTGTCTTAAAATTATTAAGTTAATAAACTTAATGCTTAACTGAAAAATTAAGTAATGTGAACTTGACAATTCCACATTACTTATTTTTTTTGATTAAGCATGACATTTATTTACTTAATAATTTTAAGGCAACGTGTTTCCTCAGTTTTTTTAAGTTAAGTCAACTGATCACTTTTTACAGTGAAAGAAATTTATACAGGTTTGGGACAACTTGAGGGTGAGTAAATGACAACAGATTTTTAATTTTTGGTGAACTATCCCTTTAAGCATGTGGTTTCCTTCCCAGCATCTTTCGGCTATACATTAATGAGAATGAGAGCGCTCTGTGTGCGGGACTATTGTCAGGAGTGAGGGTGTGTGATCTTTAGGTAAACATCCTGGAGAAGGGAGGGAGCCTGACGCAATTCTCTATCACAACTGGAATAAAGCATGCTATCTTGGGATGACATCTACACTTAAACAAGTACTTCACAGGGGAGCACATTTAATGCAGAAAATTACTACATTTCCTGGTCCATCTGACCGAAAAAAATAAAATAAAATCTTTGCAACATGGGCTTGGTAGATACCACACCTTTACTAAACACCTCGCCTGCTCTTAAAAATACAGATACTGGAGGGGTGGAGAAATGGAGGGAGAGAAAGACAATAAGACTTCTCTCACCGTGGCCGTAGTTTCTCCAAACTCTCATTAAAGTGGTTGTTGAGGAACAGATCCAAGGCCTCCATGCATTCATCAAGACAGGCCTGTAGGGAAAACTGTCTGGAGCTGATGACACACACACACACACACACACACACACACAATGAGTACATGACATAGATTTAAAATGCTTTAAAATAAGCTAATTCTAATGACTACAGATTAGTAGTTAATATGGATTTTTTTAAAGCCAGTATCTAATGTACACACTATCCAATGACCAATATAATTTATGATGTTATATAATTTAATGATAGCAAAGAGACACTCACACAATGTCTGAATGTATTTATTAATTTTTAAGGATGTCAATTGATAATTTTCCTAGAAACTATATATATATATATATATATATATATATTTATATTATTTATTTATTTATTTCTATTTTTATGTAATTGTTTATTTATTTTAAAGCTTTGTCAATCGATCATTTTCCCAGAAACTTTTTTATTTTTTTGTGTGGGGTAATTATCTATTAACTATTAAAATGAATAAATAAAAAAAATTTAAACTTTTGACTGGTAATGCTTTTGAAAGAAGTGATTAAAAAAAGAAGAAAAAAACCCCAGCAATATTGGGAAATATTATTACAATTTAAAATAATTGTTTTCTATTTGAATATATTTTCAAATATAATTTATTCCTGTGAATTTTCAGCATCATCACTCCAGTCTTCAGTGTCACATGATCCTTCAGAAATCATTCTAATATGCTGGAAACAGTTGTGCTGCTTAATATTTTTTGGAACCATGTGATACTTTTTTCAGGATTCTTTGATGAATAAAAAGTTTAAAAAGATAAGCGGAAGTTAAGCATTTATTTAAAATGGAAATCTTTAGTAACATTATACACTACCGTTCAAAAGTTTGGGGTCAGTAATTAATTTATTTTTTTAAAGAAATTAATACTTATATAGCAAGGATGTGTTAGGAAACAAGTGACAGTAAAGATTTATATTGTTAGAAAATATTTCTATTTTGAATAAATGCTGTTCTTTTTAACGTTTTATTCATCAATGAATCCTGAAAATATGAAGCAGCATAACTGTTTCCAACACTGATAGTAAATGATTTCTGAAGGATCATGTGTCACTGAAGACAGGAGTAAGGATGCTGAAAATTCAGCTTTGATCACAGGAATAATATATTAATATAAAAAAAAATCAAATAAATTCAGCCTTGGTGAGCAGTAGAGACTTCTTTCAAAAACAAAATAAATAAATAAACTGTAGATACAGTATACACATTTTTGTGAATCATTTTGATGGTGAAGGCCCTGAAATTTCCCAGAAATAAAATGGTCAAGTATCTAACTTCTGCCAGTGGACAACTTTGCTCTGAATCTCCCAAAGTCACATAAACCCACTCGGTGAAATGACATTTAATAAATACTAAGACACAATTCAGACGTGTCATCAGCGCCCTTTATCAATTATGAACGCTATGCAGAGTTCTTCAGCGCCTGACCACTTAAGATATATTTAACAGGACTAATTAATGTCAACTGGATGATCCTGTTTTAAAGGCTCATTTAAATTAAAAAGCAGATATACATTCATGGAAATGCACTTGTGAGAAATATGGGTCTCCAGCACCTTTTTTTGCATATGAAATTTATAAACCAATCAGCATACATTTGCTTAAATCCTGCAAAAACAACTGGTGTAAAGCAATTGCATGACTTCACAAGTCATTTAAAGGTATCTCCAACCTTTAACTCTCTCAGCCGCAATGAGTCATGTACAAACACACACATGCACCGCAGAATATGGCTCACACACTGTGTCACTCAGTCAAGGTGTCTGGTGTTTGCTCTGAGTACACATGAAGGGCTTGGACAGCCAGCGCCTTTGGATAAGAACATGAACAAGTCACACTGAACCGTGAGCAACTTTACCATTCTTGCGTGTAAATCATCTAGACTTGCGTATGGAAACCTTTCAAAAGCATTCTTTTCAGGGACAGCATTTCATACTCACACTGAGAACATGAGCTGAGCTCAAACTCTATTGCAAAACAAGGAAGGAAGAGATGTGAAAATTTGGCATGAAGAAAAAAAAAGAAAAAAACTGCCAAAACTAAACACAGACATACTGAATCAGCCGTTTAGTGACTTCAGGAACCACAAAGCAGCAACGTTTTCAGTTTAGCTTAGTAGAAACTTGACATGTACAGCATTGATGATGCGTTTCTTTAGTTTTAAAGTAACAGAAACAAACTCACTTTTCAGTGCCAGGTGCATTTTTCCCACTGGACATGATGGAGTGTTTCGTCTTGTTTGCTGTCCTCCTCTGGGCCTTGTGGCCACACAAACACCTGTTTCGAGGTCTCAGACTCCCTGTGAAGAGCTTTCCTTCAGGTCTCCAGTGGAAGTTCACTCTCACTGAGCATGAAGGTGATGCATTGATGAGGAGAGGTTTGAGACTCGAGCTGGCAGGGAATATGGATCAGTATTCGGCTCGATTGGCAGAAGTGGTGTGTGTGTGTGTGTTATGTGATGTGAGAACACACACAGCTCTCTTCAGTAGACTCCTCCTCGGAGCTCACCACAGGTTAAATGGCAGGAGATCAGTGTGAATGGGACAGAAGTTCGCAGCGCCATCTAGCGGTGGGGTGAAGGAGGTGCTCGCATGTGGCACGACGCACCAAACAATAAATAATTGCTGCTTCTTTGTAATTATTCGAAATATTTACTAGCAATTTTTGAGTGAAAATTGTTCTTTAACGTTTTTTAAATACATCCATTACCAAATTGTTTGCAGCTGGTGGTTCTAAAATTTAATCTTTAAATCGACACCACGATATTATTAGTCAGTCAAAGTAGCCAAGTCAGTATTTTTTTTTTTATTATAAATTATATAATGATATCTTGACTTTGTGCTGTACAGTTAAAATGGGTACATACTGTTTGACTAACAGAAATTGTCATATCATTATTAGTGACCAGTATCATTCATTATTCTCATTCAATATTCTCTTAACTGTTTATGTTCACTTAAGACAGTTCATTTTGACATAACTCTGTGTGTATTTGCTCAAGAAGATGGGAAAGAGAACTCAATTGTTTACTCGTGTATGCTGATTTTATGGATTTAGCATTTTAAAATTGCAAAGTGAAAAGATAAAAACAAACAAACAAACAAGACTATGTATAAACACAGGGAACAATAACATTACAAAAAGAAAAACATTTAAAGATACACAATGAAATAAAAATGAAACACGTGATAGGGTAGCCTATATAAATAATTCTCAGATATTTTGTACCCCCGATTCCAATCATTTAATCATCACCACAAAGTTTTATGTGGGCCTATATAAAAATTACCAACAATAAAAATAATTAAAATTGATTATAATCATCTTTAAGATAATAAATTACATCAAAAAGTAGATGCATTTTTTCCAAAACAATGACTATGGAATGTTTTCCTGAATATATTTCTGTTCTATACACCACCTCCAACATATTTAGTAGTTTATCTTTTGACGTCAATCAACCCACGTCATGCATCGAGCTGTCAGTCATTTTGCGGTATCACAACTTTATAACACTAGAGGACAGCAGAGTCCTCTGAGACATGAAGCTGTTCTTTACTCCAGTAGAGGGCGATAGTAGGAATAGAATTATATTATAATAGAGCTCTTTGTAGCCTAGTCAGAAAACCAACACAAGATTATGACCACATAATGTTTTTTTTTTTTTTTATATATATATTTTGTAGTTTGTAACTTTATTCATCATTTTCAACCCATGATTTGTTCACTCTCTAAAGTGAATGCATCCTCATTTGCAAAATCATCTTGAAACTCTAAAAAGATACAAAATGGTTTAAAAATATCCTTGCAGGACACAAAATATGATCATGTGATTTGCAATAATGTCAGGCTGAATGTGCATTTGTAGAGTTGAAATATAACTTATTCAATAAGTTGAAATATTGCCTTTTTAATTATTTTCAAAATAAACATCTTACATGAACATTTTAGATATCATTTTTGTTGTGGTTGTTGTAAAAACTTCACATCACAGTACATCACAGACTTTAAAGATAAAACATTGTGCTTTGCTATAAACAGGCTAAATGGCTTGTAAAAAGTTTACAATAAATTACAATCAGCAACATTTCATAGAAAACATTTGGCCTTTTTTTTTTGGTCATTGCACATATAATGAGTAGGAAAACCTTTCAGTTCATAATTACAAAGAAATGCCATGGGTGTATTGCAATTAAACAAAGCATTCTGTTTTTAAATAAGGAAACATATTGCATAGGCAAAGTAAGAAAGTAAAAATAGTCTCAGGGAAACATTACAACAGCTAAAACTGCTTAATTTAACATACCTATAGTAAAAATGGGATCTCTCAAAACCCTCAAATTTTAGGCTTAACAGTCTGAATTTATTTTTCATTCAAGGCATTCAGAGCGACTTGCAAAGTATGTTTGTTTGATACGTTTGGAAATGGTTGAAGAAGTCACAGTGATGTCGTTTTGATCCACCTCATCCTCCGTAACAGAGGAGTCATCAGAGAGATATTTCAGTCAAAGTGAGACATTAATCAGCTTAAGCTTTAGACCCTATTTTACAATACAGGATCATGGACACAATCATCGCCGCAAGCTGAAAATGAGAAAGAGAGAGAAATAAATACCATTAATGTTACAGAGAATCATTACCATCATAAAAGGCTTTGTGTATATATATATATATATGTTACAGTTAGGTATATTAAGTTTGTAATTATTCTCCTAACAAAGGAAATAAATGCATTACCCATTAAAGACAACAGAGAATCAAAATGTACTACTTTTATTCTCTTAAGGGAGCGTACGCACAATTACACTGCGCTACTTTTCAATGTAAACACGTGCTAGACGGACGTGTTGGACATTTTTTGCAGCATCAAAGAAGTTCAAAGAAGTTTTTTTTTTTTTGAAAATGCATCTCAAGACATTGCAGGTTTTTTAATTTTATTTTTTTCCTGCGTCTCGCTTTGTTAAAAACATCCGGCCCTAATAAATGTCTTTAGTCTTAGTTGGTACATGATTCATGAGAATAGTGAGATAGAAACTCGGAATTGCAAGTTATAAACTCAGAATAGTGGGTTTATAGCCTATCTAGCAGTTCTCACTCGGAAATCGTTTCTTCACTAAACTCGGAATTACAAAAAATAAGTCTTAATTGTGAGATATAACCTCGGAATTAAAAGGAAAGAGTCTGTTCCCTTTCGAAGAGGAACTCAACCCTGCGTCTTGGATTGACACTATGGGATACATCATCAGCGTAACCAGTGTCTGAAGTACGTGTGTAAACACAACAATTTTATTGGCCGATGGCAGTCGATGACGTCACTACCAGAGAGTGCCCGTGTCTTCAGGAGCCGCTTGTTTGTATGCGCATGTAACATAAACGCTGGATGCGCTCATTGCGTTGCATTCGTTATAAGATGTGTTCTTACTTCCCGAGGATTGAGAATATAGCGTTTGCATACAGAGTGCGACAATAAAATTGTCGTATTTACTAGGGGTGTGACGAGATCTCGTGTGACGAGATCTCGCGAGATTAAAACGCGACGAGACTTCTCGTCGAGGTGAAACTTTGTCTCGTGAGTTGTTGTGATGTCAGCGTGATGGAGCGTGAGGGTGAAATATTGAAGATGCCCCTGCCACTTTTAAATCATTTGTGTGCCGGGCCAATCACACACACACTCCGCGCACACACACACAATCACTGTCCCTCGCTCACTCACTCACTCGCGCGCACACACACACACGCTAACTCCCGCGCGCACACACGCACACTCACTGTTGCTCGCACTCTCACTCACTCGCGCACACTCACTCTCGCACACACTCAACCCGTCGTGGAGGACCGTTAAAATTAAACATGCTAGTCTTTCTGTCGTGATGTCCTGAAGCATCGCAGACGCGTAGGTTGTCGCCCACTATGACACACTATACGAAATGAAACGATCGAATCTTGCGTCCCGACGCCCGTTGTCCTTTACGAATCTCCACGAAACGGATCGCGCTAAAATAGTGTAATCTGAACCAGGCAGGTAATAAACATTTGACCTATCACGCAAAGAACCTATTAAAGCACTAAGACATGGGAACAGTATAGCTAACATTCATATATCACAAGTCATATCGACATCGCAATATTAAACAATGTTATCGCACATTGCAGCTTTTCCTCATATCGTGCAGCCCTAGTTACTGGCCAAAGGTCTCAACTGCTGCCAGAAATCGTGACATGCTTATATTCTTGAAAAAGAACATGACCATAATCTTAGTCTGTTCTGTGTAGTTAATTTATCTCTTTTTCATGCTTGAAGAAAAAATTTGTTTCTGTTTGAACTTGTAGTTTTGAGAGAGCAGTACTTTGAGTATGGATACACACTTACTGTTTGCATTTAAAGTGTTATTTCAGTTATTTATATTTATTTTATTTATACTGTTTTATTTTTTTTTTATGTTCGATTTGTGGAAATTAGTTAGATTTCTCATGTGAAATCGTACAGGGGAGAAGCCAGACGGTAGAGTTTATAGCAAAACATTTTGCAGTGTTTGCATGTCCTTTACTGAAATAAAAGACTATTTTCCATTCATATATTTCATCATTGAGGATTTCTTAAAAATTGTGTAAAAATCTCGTCTTGTCTCGTTCTCGTGAACCCAATCTCGTGTCTCGTCTTGTCTCGTGGAGTAAGCGTCTCGTCAGACCCCTAGTATTTACACACATGCTTCAGACACCACTGATGATGTTCCCAAAAGCATCAATCCAAGATGCAGTGTTGAGTTCCCCTTCCCATGGTTAAAGTCGTAACGTGATACGAACTGGGAGATATTGACTCGGAATTAGGGGGAATTATTATCTGAATTATTAGATTAAAGGTCGCAATAACCTTTTAAACAAGCTTCCATAGTAAGCAGTATGAGATTTCCTCACTTTTGATCCTCAAAATGATTGACAGAAATAAAGTGTTTAGTACCTCAAGAGCAGCGATGCCCAGTGCGACAGCTATGATAACAACTGCATTATCATCTACCAGCTTCTTTAGTGCTGGGAAACAACCTGGTATAGTCTGAGAGAGAGAGAGAAAAGAAAGACACACAAATATAAAGGTCAAAGAGTGCGCAAAACCTCTAGACTTGATTGGAGACCGCATATGAATAAATATAAATATTGTCCTCAAGCCTCACCGAATTCATGGCTGCGTTCTCACTGCAGGAAAGTCCACTACAGCACTGAACTGGGTAACTCTTGGTGTTATTCACAAAGTAAGAATTTGCGAAATCTGTATAGTTGTAGAATCCACAGCACTTCAGCTAAAGGAGAAGCAATGAGAGTTAGATTTAACAACAGCCTCATTCAGTTATATATTCCTTTTGAATCACAAGTCTCAATGTAAGAAATCTTCAATATTAAAATGGAAGAATTGTATGTATTATTTAACATGAGACTGTCAAGGTTCTATATAATTTGAAAGTATGTTTCTGTAGTAAATCTGTATTCCTTTTTATTAGCCAAAGTATCACAAACCCCATTCATAGTCGTGTTCCATAGTCCAGTAAGGTCTGCGTTTTTCCCATAATTATTTTTGATGTCTTTCACAGCTTCATCTCCCAGCTGATTTATGAGGGTTTCTGCCTGAAATATACAAACAAGGAGGTTTAAGTGTTATGTGATTGTTTATATATATAAAGTGCCTTATATGTTTCTTCAGGAGGATTGAGTATTTCCTTCTGCATGGACAAAGAGATCTGTGGAATATATTATGTGTACAAACTTACCACCGGCTTAAAGACCAGAAGCACAATCGCTCCAGCAACTTCAGCGATGAAGACAATCAGAATAATGATGAAGAACTGAGGAGGAGAGACATTGAGAGACAAATTGAATGAATGAACAAATATGAAAGTAAGTCCAATATATGGTGGGGAAATAATATATATATATTAGAACTAGAATTCTAGTTGGCTATTATAGCTGATATTATGTAGCAGTTGGAGTTGTGTGTTGTTGACGTACCAGCAGCAGCATACACCTGCTCTCTCGGATCGCCCCACAGCAGCCCAGGAAGCCCAGGATGAGCAGCACAGCGCCCACCGCGATCAGGAGGTATCCCACATTCAGGACCTGCCCCAGCTGACCTGGAGAATTTGGGATTTTTTGCAGAAGACCCAGGACAGATCCACTGTCCACCTTCACCCAGATCCCTACTCCCAGAATAGCTGCTCCTGCCAGCTACACCACAAAAGCACAGACAGTTTGAAAATGGAATTTTTGTTGTTAAACATCATATCAACATTAGTCTTCAATCAACATGCCTTAGTCTTGTATGTATTTGTTTTTTTATGATTTATCCATGCACATTATTATTATTTTTAATTCATGTGCCCTCGTAATCTTTCATTTAAATAACTTCCCCTCCCTCTTCTATGATGTGTTAACTGATGCGAGGGCGGGGCAACCTGTCACTCACATGAGATCCACCAATAGCAAACCACAACCAGCTAATCAATTCCACAAGGACAAAATCAAGTCCCGCCCTACATTTTTTCTTGTTCAAGAAGCTGTTTCACTAATATATACACGTCACAACAAAACACATTGCAGCTTCTGTTTCATTCCGACTTTAAAGGTCCCGTTCTTCGTGATCCCATGTTTCAAACTTTAGTTAGTGTGTAATGTTGCTGTTAGAGCATAAATAATATCTGTAAAATTATAAAGCTCAAAGTTCAATGCCAAGCGAGATATTTTATTTAACAGAAGTCGCCTACATCGAACGGCCCGTTTGGACTACATCCCTCTACTTCCTTCTTTAATGACGTCACTAGAACAGTTTTTTGACTAACCTCCGCCCACAGGAATGCTCCCTCAACTCTACCGAAATACGTTTATGTACTTGCGCACTTCTTATAACTTACTGTGTTTACTCAGCTCTTACAGTGATTTTCTGAAGTAAAACTGATGCTTCATCTTTTGTGTGATGTACAATAAACTTTATTAAACTCATCAGTATATGTTTGATCATCATTCAGACAGCAGACTTGTAGGCTATTAATAAATAATGGATACATACAAGCAGATGACAAATACGTTATAATAACCGTAATTAAACTACTAAACTATACCTGTTTCATCTCTATACAGCACTCTGACTCTGTAGGCATTATTGTCCTACTCGAAATGAACACCGTTACTGAGAGTTTCTGATATTATCATCATTCCGTGAGGTGATATTGTCCTGAGAGACTGAGCGCGAGCTCATGAAGCTCCGCCCCCTGGGTCGTCCAGCAGCAGCTTATTTGCATTTAAAGGGCACACACTAAAACAGCGCGTTTTTCTGTGCCCCAAAAAATGACAATTTAAACATGCTGCATCTGTTGGGTATTTTGAGCTGAAACTTCACATACACACTCTGGGGACATCAGAGACTTATTTTACATCTTGTGAAAAGGGGCATAATACGGGACCTTTAAAGTCTTGATTTTGTTTTTTGTGGTCTACTAGAATAGGTTTTCATGCTTGAATGTTAAAAAACACATTATTTTTTCACATATTTAACATTGTTGCAGAACCTCTCTTCTCAGTCCGATCGAAAGAAAAGCACAAAGTGCTCTGATTGGCCACTTTGAGTTTGTTCAGCATTCACTACTGCGCAGACTCGGGTCCAGCGTAGACTTGGGTCCCACGTTCACTACTGCGCAGACTCGGGTCCAGCGTAGACTTGGGTCCCACGTTCACTAC